>NC_080167.1:6431631-6735381 GCF_950295315.1 Erinaceus europaeus | reverse complement strand
AATGCTTGTGTAAAGTATCTAGAGTCATAGAATTCCTAGTGACAAACAGTAGAATGGAGGGGAGAAAGGAATGAGGAGCTAGTGTTTAATAGGTACAAGAAGAAAAGAGTTCCGTGGAAACACAGATGATGATTATGGGAGCACAACAATGTGAATGGACTTAATGCCACTGAAGTTTACATTTAAAAACAGATAAAGTGGCAAAGTTTATGTTATGTGTTTTATCACTGTGGGGGGGGGGGTTTGCTTTTTGTGCTGAGCCATGGTTTTTTGTTTTCTTTTTTAAGATTTTATTTATTAACGAGAAAGATAGGAGCAGAGAGGAAGAACTAGACATTGCTCTGGTACATATGCTGCTGGGGATTGAACTCAGAACCTCATGCTTGAGGATTTGATGCTTTAGCCACTGTGCCACCTCGTGGACCACCTGGATTTTGTTTTTAAACTTGACCTCTGCACAAAACCAATCCATCAGTTCAGATTTCTGTCCTCACAAAGTGCACTGCTTTGGCTGAACGGTTTGTTGGACAGATTTGTCCCATTATCCGGAGATTCCTTATCATGTGGTGGCCCTGTATTTGCTCTAACACAGAATTGTACAACATACAATACACAGTTTAAATAGAAAAGCACAAGCAATATTGTTATTGCTTGCCAATTAAGAGGATAAAAAAATCTTTTTAATTAGGGGATTAATGTTTTGCAGTAAGTATAGTCATTGACATATGTGTAGAATTTCTCAGTTTTCTGCAGAACACTCTCACCCCCCAGCCTCGGTCCTCCCCTCTAATCCTGCACCAGGATCTGAAAGCTCCCCACCCCACTTTAGACTTTTAATTTGGTGCAATCCACCAAACCCTGTCCAAGTTCTGCTTTGCGTTTCCCCTTTCTGTTCTTATTTCTCAATTTCTGTCCATGAATACAATTATCCTGTATATATCCTTCTCTTTCTGCTTATCTCACTTAACATGGTGAAGATAGAATTTTGATCAAATAAATACTGTGGGCATGGTTCAAAAACAATGCGGTTTGATATAAACACTGGTTTTCCCAGCTTTTAGGTACTTGGTGGTTTTTTGTTTGTTTGTTTGTTTTTTTACAATCTGCAAGAAACAAATCTAGCAGCTGAGCGCAATTGAATAAAATCATTACAGGATTAGCAGTTTTCTGACCCACTTACTAAAAAAAAAAAAAAAAAAAAAGCTAAATCACTCAATTGAGACCCCAGGGAGGTACAGATTTACATTTTGATGTATTACTGGGTTTTTTTTTTTTTCTTCAATTAAATTCTGTAACCAGTTTTTGAGTCCATGCCATCTTTGCTTCTTTTAATTGGGTGATTTCATATGTCTTCTAGAATATAAGCTCTGGCAAATTCTTTTTTGGTACATGCAAATAGGTACTAAAGTATGCAGACTTTTCTCCTATATGATTGTTTTTCTAAGCCCTCAGGAGGCCTTCATCTCTCCTAATCCCTTCTCTTATTAAGCTGGGGGTAGGTAGGTGAAGTGGGCTGGATGGAAAACAAGTCCGATTTGTTCTCTGCAGATGGAAATCAGGAAAGGTAGAGGAAAGGACAACCACCCTGCAGTCACGTTTCCTCAGTGAAAGAGAGACACTTCCATTCCTACGAGAATGAAACGTGGCATTGTGTTCTCTTTGATACCACTAGATCATCTCCTCTTTTTAATTTTTTTTAATTTACTTATTACTGGGTAGAGACAAAGAGAAATTGAGAAGAGAGAGACAGAGAAAGAGAGAGGGAAAGAAAGAGAGACGCCTGCAGCTCTACTTCACCACTCATGAAGCTTCCCCCCTGCAGGTGAGGACCAGGGGACAAACCTGGGTCCTTGAGCACTGTAATGTGAGCACTTAACAAGCTGCACCACAGCCTGACCCTACACCAGACCTTCTTTAATGCTCTTCCAGACACAGAAAGTCACTTTTGCCCCTGCCAAGTATTCTAGACCTCCTCCATTGAGTGCAGCTTCCTTTATGAATTATTCTTCTGGGAGCCAGGTGGCAGCACACCTGGTTGAGTGCACACATTACCGTGGGCAAAGAACCCCGTTTCAGTCCCCACTCCCCACCTACGGGAGGGACGCTTCACAAGTAATGAAGCAGGTCTGCAGGTGTCTCTCTGTCTTTCTCCCTCTCTGTCTCCCCTCCCCTCTCAATTTCTCTCTGTCCTATCAGATAAAATAGAAAAAGAAAGGAAGGAAGGAAGGAAGGAAGGAAGGAAGGAAGGAAGGAAGGAGAATGACCTCTAGGAATGGTGGAATTGTGCCAGCACCTAGTCCCATCCTGGTGGCAGAAAAAAAAACAAACAAACATTCTTCTATGTGTCTGGGCAGGTATAGTTTAGTTTCCAGCACTACATATTGCCAGAGTGATGTTCTGGTTCTCTTGCTCATTAGAATAAATAATAAGGGGGTCGAGCGGTGGTGCAGTGGGTTAAGCGCACGTGGCGCAAAGTGCAAGGACCGGTGTGAGGATCCCGGTTCGAGCCTCCAGCTCCCCACCTGCAGGGGAGTCGCTTCACAGGCAGTGAAGCGGGTCTGCAGGTGTCTGTCTTTCTCTCCCCCTCTCTGTCTTCCTCTCCTCTCTCTCCATTTCTCTCTGTCCTATCCAACAACGAACAACATCAACAATGGTAATAATAATGACCACAACCTGGCTACAGCAACAGGGGCAACAAAAGGGGGAAAGGATGGCCTCCAGGAGCGGTGGATTCATGGTGCAGGCACCGAGCCCAGCAATAACTCTGGAGGAAAAAAAAAAAAAGAATAAAGAATAATTTTTTTCCTTTTTTATATTTATTTATTTTCTCTTTTGTTGCCCTTGTTTTTTTTTATTGTTGTAGTTATTATTGATGTCGTCGTTGTTACATAGGACCGACTACCGCCCGACTCCCATAAATCTTTTTTTAAAGGCTTTTCTAGATAAGGAAATTCTTTTCATTTTCAAGCCCATTGATACAATTTCCTGACCAATATCTCATCAACAACTCACTCTTATAATCACTATATTTATACTAATTATATGCTTGTCTTATTTCTCTTTATAGGCCAGATGTCCTTGGTCATAGCTAAATCAAAGGGCCTAATTGTGTGATGAGCTCTCTTTGTCTGGCTATCCTATTTCCGGCAATAGGTAACAGGACCATCATTTTGTCATGCAGGTTAGTCAGAGACATCTTGCTCCTCACCTCTTTCCCTTACTTCTGCTCCCTAGTAGCAAATCAGTCTCCAAATCCTATCCATCCTTTATTTATTTATTTATTTATTTATTTATTTATTTATTTATTTATTTTTGCCTCCAGGGTAATTGCTGGGGCTCGGTGCCTGCACCATGAATCCACTGTTCCTGGAGGCCATTTTTTCCCTTTTTGTTGCTCCTGTTGCTGTAGCCTTGTGGTTATTATCGTTGTTGCTGATGTCATTCGCTGTTGGACAGGACAGAGAGAAATGGAGAGAGGAGGGGAAGACAGAGGGGGGAGAGAAAGACAGACACCTGCAGACCTGCTTCACCGCCTGTGAAGCGACTCCCCTGCAGGTGGGGAGCCAGGGACTCAAACCGCGATTCCCTACGCGGGTCCCTACACGGGTCCCTGCGCTTTGCGCCACGCGTGCTCAACCTGCTGTGCCACCGCCTGACCCTCCCTAGCCATCCTTTCTTTACAGCCTCTTTGTCATCTTTTCTTCTCCATTTTCATTCTACCTTCCAGCAGTGTCCTCACTGGTCTTCCTGATCCCTAATTCCCACCTTGAGTTCAACTCTGAAAACAGCACGGAATGCACCTCCCTAAACTTTGAGCTGTGTGTAAGTCACTTCCTGGCAGTCATTTCCCAATGAATCCCCATTCATTATCTGTGAATCAACATTTAAGGCTAGACATATGGAAAGAACACCAGTTTATAAACAATTTCGCTTTTGTTCAAACACCAACTCTGCTCTTCATCAGTGATAACATTTGGTGAAACGATGCTTAACCTGTCAGAACTCGGTCTCCTCATCTGTAACATGGAGATTTTTATACCCAAATGGAAGGATTGTTCCAAGTGTTAAGTGAAATGATGTAAACCAACTCTGTGACTACCTAGCGAAGCAGTTGGTAAATGACACGTCTCCTGCAAGCCAATGTCAACCTACCTTTCTCTTTGTCTTTTACAATTTACTCTTCCCCCTTCTTTGCTCCCAATGCATCTTCCTGGTACCTGTATCTTCGGAGTTGTTCTCTCTACTGTCCTTGCCTGCCATCTTTGCCCATGAAATACTCTGTCTTTTATTTATAAATATTTTATTAATTTACTTTGGATAAAGACAGAGAAATTGAGAGGGGAGGGAGAATAGAAAAGGGAAGAGAGAGAGAGGGAGAGTTGGGTGGTGGCGCACCAGATTAAGCACACATAGTACAAAGCATAAGGACCCGCTCAAGGATCCTGGTTTGAACCCTTGGCTCCCCACCTGCAGGGGATAACTCCTCAAATGGTGAAGCAGGTCTGCTGGTGTCCCAAATTTAATCCCCAGCACCACCATAAACCAGAGCTGGGCAGGGCTCCAGTCCCTAATTTCCCTGTCTCTCTCTTTCTCTATATATCGCTTTTATTAAAATTAAATATAACTACTTTTTTAAAAAAAAGAATTTTGTTTTGGAAACCAGCCCATAATAAAGCCATATCACTTAGGCAAACAGACACTAGGGGCCTGAACGAGGGTCCTTGCACATGTATGGTCTAATTAGTGTGCCTGACTCCTGACCACACACTCTTACACAAGTGATGATGGAATCCTCTCTGAACGGGAGTCAACTTTTCATAACCTCCAAAGTTCTTATATAATGTCAACACCAAACCCACGTTAACTTCCAGTGGCTATTCAGTACATATTCACTGGGCAACTACCCTGATAACTATGGAATTCATTGAATGTTCCTGTAGCTTGGACTTATTTTTTTCTTTTGCTTTCCATGAAATATTTCACCAATAATATAAAAACATATTTATCTCGATCACTATCAAGTACAAATTAAATTACCAACATTACCTGGTACATTATTTCAACCAGCTTTCCACAACAATTAACGTGCCTACACATCTCACCTCTGCCGATAATCTGCACACAGCATCGTTTCATTCTGCAGTACCTGATAAGAAGCTTTGAATCTCAGAAAGACACCAGAAAGCCTAATTCTTACTAAGAGCAAGGAGGGCCAAAGCAACAATAACAGAAACTCTGAAAAATAGATCAAGTTGGGTGGAGATAACAAAATGGTTCCACAAAAATCCTTTCATGCCTGAGACTCCAAAGCCTCAGGTTCAATCTCTGTCCCCTCCCACACCATAAGCTAGAACTGAACAGTGCTCTGGTTTAAAAACAGGAGAAGATGGAGAAGGAGGAGACGGAAAAGGAAAACATATTAAAAGTTTTCACCTGGGGGGAGTCGGGCGGGTAGCGCAGCGGGTTAAGCACATGTGGCACAAAGCGCAAGGACCGGTGTAAGGATCCCGGTTCAAGCCCCTGGCTCCCCACCTGCAGGGGAGCCGCTTCACAGACAGTGAAGCAGGTCTGCAGGTGTCTGTCTTTCTCTTCTCCTCTCTGTCTTCCCTTCCTCTCTCCATTTCTCTCTGTCCTATCCAACAACAATAGCTACAACAACAATTAAAAAAAAAAAAACAAGGGCAACAAAAATGAAATAAATAAAATTTTTTTTAAAAAAAAAAAATTTCACCTGGGTACCAGCATAAATTTTCAGCCAATATACTCTAGGTCAGTTTACACTGAAATTGACAAAGAAAAATAAGGGAGTGGGGTGGGGAAATTCACTTAAGAAACAGTGTTAGTATGAGCAATATCAATAGGTATAAATAACTTGCCTGCCAACAGATTAAACCAGAATGTGAGGCATAACAAATGTTTGGCAAGTTCTTGAAGTGAAATAAAACCAAGAAATGTCTAAAAATAACTCGGGCTGAAAGATATATGTAGCAAAACACATGAGCAGTGTGTCTGGGACCAACATCACTGAAAAGCAGCAGGAAATGTGAACGTGGTAAAAATCAAATCACAAATCTTACTCGGTACAGACACCGGAGGAACCACGAACAGCCAACTCTTGAACCTAAACAGTCTTGTGTGTGTGTGTGTGTGCGTGCGTGTGTGTGTGTGTGTGTGTGTGTGTGTGTGCGTGCGTGCGTGTGTGTGTGTGTGTGTGCGTGCGTGTGTGTGTGTGTGTGTGTGCGTGTGTGCGTGTGTGTGTGTGTGTGTGTGTGTGTGTGTGTGTGTGCGCGCGCGCGCGTGCGTGCGTGTGTGTTTGCCTAAGTGGTGTGGCACTATTATGGGCTGGTTTCCACAACAGAATTCTTTTTTAAAAGTAGTTATATTAATTTTAATAAAAGAGATATATAGAGAAAGAGAGAGACAGGGAAATTGGGGACCGGAGCCCTGCTCAGCTCTGGTTTATGGTGGTGCTGGGGATTAAACCTGGGACTGCAGAGTCTCAGGCATGAAAACCATTTGCATAACCACTAAGCTCCCTCCCCAAGGGTCAAACAAAATTCTTTTTTAAAAATAATTTTTTTATTTCTTTTTTTATTATTTTATTTATTTTCTTTTTTTGAGAGAGAGACAGAGAGAGAAACACCAGAGCACTGCTCAGCTCTGGTTTCTGGTAGTGTGAGAGGGATTGAACCCGGGACTTAGGAGCCTCAGGCATGAGAGTCTGTTTGCATTACCATTATGCCGTCTCCCCCTCCCCTAATTTTTATTTCTTATTAACACTATGTTACAAGATTGTAAGATTACAATGGATAGTTTCAGACAACACCCACCACCAAAGTTCCATATCCCCAACCTCCAACCTCCCAAAGATAAGCACCAGAGTTCTCACAAGTCTCATAGCCAAACAGAATTCTTCAAAGCAAACAAAGAGCACCCTTTTATGAAAAACAAATATATTTACTTTGTCATTTTCCCTTTTGTTGCCCTTGTTGTTTTATTGTTGTGGTGGTTATTATTGTTATTGTTATTGATGTCGTCGTCGCTGGATAGGACAGAGAGAAATGGAGACAAGAGGGGAAGACAGAGAGGGAAAGAGAAAGACACCTGCAGACTTGCCTCACCTCCTGTGAAGCGACTCCCCAGCAGGTGGGGAACTGGGGGCTCAAACCAGGATCCTTACACGGGTCCTTGCACTTGGCGCCATATGCACTTAATCCACTGTGCTACTACCCGACCCCCTTACTTTATCACTTTTTACATTTCCACCTGGGTTATCTCTGGGGATTGGTGCCTGCACGTTGAACCTACGACTCCTGGTGGCCACTTTTCCCTCTCTCCTCTTTTCTTTGATAGGACAGAGGGAATTTGAGAGGGAAGGGGGAGATAGAGAGGCAGAGAAAAATAGAGACACCAGCAGACCGGCTTCAGTGATCATGAAGCTACAACCCCCCCTCCGCCCCCTTGCAGGTGGGATATAGGAGTTTTAAACCCAGGTCCTTGTATATGGTAATGTGTGCCCGCCAGAACCCCAGAAAACAATGAACCCTGTAGCTAAGTTGTAGAAACCTGTAATTCTGCACTAGGATTTCTCAACCCTGATCCCACTGACTGTGGCGGACAGGGAATTCTTGGTTGGGGGGGCTGCAGGATGGGGACCGTTTTGCGCATGGAGTGTTTAGCAGCATATCTGGTCTCTACCACTAGATGCCACCCTAGTAGCAACCCCCACTGCCAATTGTGACTGTCAACAATGTTTTTTAGATATTGTTTAATGTCCCTAGGTGGCAAAACCATCTCTAGTTGAGAACCACCGATTTAGGGGGTGAAGGGATAATCAGCCCGCTCAGCCTCTTAGCATCTGGATGAGGAAACCAAAGTCCAAGCACAGCGAGTGCTTTGCTCAAACATGCACAGCTTGTCAACTGTAGATCCAAGCCAAGGAGCCCAACACTTTATCCATTGCGCCACCTCCCGGACCACTGTTACTTATTTTTTCTAAGATTTTATTTGTTAATACAAGATGGAGAGGCAGGAAAGAGAGAAACTTGCTCTGAGATTTATATTATTGGGTAGAGACAGAAATTAGAGGGGAGCAGGAAGGGTAGAAGGAAAGAGACAGAGAGGCACCTGCAGCCTTGCTTCACCACTTGTGAAACTTTCCCTCTGTAGGTCGGGACCAGGGACTTGAACTTGAGACCTTGTGCACTGTGATGTGAGTGCTTAACCAAGTGCCCCCTCTTGCTCTGTTATTTTACACAAAGAAAAAAAATTTTTTTTCACAAGAATACACAGATTTAGGCTGCAGACACTATTCAGGTTCCCTGCTACTATAGTCTACTCCTTTTTGATCACACATGTTTTTGTATGACCCATATGGTATTTTGGGACATTCACATCCAGTCCCATAACACTTTACAGGAAAGAACCAAGTCCCTCAGGTCACTTCTGAATGCAGCTTATTTCTAAGCACAAATAAGAAAGCAAACACTGTGTAGCTGAGGGAAAAGAGAAGTCTATGTTGAGAAGGGCTTGCTGCTTCTTGAGCATATACCACGAGCTAGACATACTCTATGACACAATTGAGCGTAGGTCTTTTCCCTTACGGTGATCCCTTTTGGATTTTTGGCTTATTTGTTTTTCCTAGCCAGCCTCCCTAGTTAGAGGTTGGCTTGGGATGTTGGACCTCAAGGTTTCATGATGGAGGTCCAGAAGAAAGCACAATATTTTCCAGGTTATGAAGAATTGTGCATATATACCACTCATTCCCATAGTCCATTTCTCAGCATTGTCGAAATGAGTATCTCCTCCCAGGCCTTCTCCAGGTGCAAATGGATGGGCTAGTGTCCCTCGAGGCACAATGAATGGGTAGGAGTCCCCATCATCTACACAGTGGGGAGAAACGCCAATAGGATTTAGTCATCCTAATGATTGAGAGTTATACGCAGAACAGGAAATGGACAACTACAAATTTCTTTTTGTATCGAGCACCTATGTCATGGTTACCATGCTCCAGGAACTATGTTAAGTACTTTAGCTCTATGAAATCTTAGGGCCAGGTGATGGTGCTCCCAGTAGAGCACACATGCTACCATGTGCAAGGATCTGGGTTCAAGCCCCCAGTCTCATCTGCAAGGGGGGGGGGATTTTGAGAGTAATGAAGCAGTGCTGCAGGACTCTGTGTGTGTGTGTGTGTGTGTATGTATTGTCTCTCTCTGTCTCTTTCTCTCTTTTCTCCCTCCTCTATTTCTATCAAAAGGGGAGTGAGTAGGAAGGAAAGAAGGAAGAGGACACTGCAAATGATGGAGTTGTCATGCAGGCACTAAGAGAACCCTATTTGCAAAAAAAAATAATAATCCTTTTTTTTCTTAATAACAGCCTTATTAGGTAAGCACTACAATTATCCCAATTTTATGAATGAAGATGCTGAAGCATAAACATCTGTGATCACCCAACTTGTAAGTGGCAGAACTGGAACTCCAGCCCAGGAAGTCTGGCTCCAGAGTCCATGCTTTTCATCTGCAAAAGGACAAGGTTCTAAATGACTGATGAGAAGAGAGATATGTGGGTTTAGGACAGCACGGGTCAAAAAAGAAAGAAAGGGTAGCTGTGTCTGGATGTTCAGCAAGACCTTGGGGAGAGAACTCTCCCCTGGAAAGTTGGGTAGGGGTGGTGGAAGGGACAGAGAGGCTGGAGAAAAGTCAAGAGCAGGGAAAGTATTTTATTTTTCCACTAAGCACACCAAGCACTGAAAGAGACCAAGAGCTGGGGATGAGAGTGGGGAAGTAATAGAGAGATTGAACATAGAAAGACAGGCAGAATGTTGACACGGGGGAGGGGGGAAAGGGAGAGTAGTGTGGAGTGAAGGTGTCAGGGGTTGGAGGCCCAGGAGAGGATTCCAGAAGGGTGGAGGGAACAGGTGGGAGGGGGTTCACAAGGTGAGAAGCTAGATATGGGAGGGTCATCTTTGATTTGGGGGTCTCAGCAGGGTGAGTTGGGGCATAATCTCACACAGGCAGGGTGTCTGCTAAAATCCCAGTCTGGTGACATCCACCACTGAAGTCAATATTTCTTCCTTAAAAATCAATTTGAGGGGGGTCGGGCGGTGGTGCAGTGGCGCAATGGGTTAAGCGCATGTGGCACAAAGCGCAGGGACCGGCGTAAGGATCCCGGTTCAAGCCCCCGACTCCCCACCTGCAGGGGAGTCGCTTCACAGGCGGTGAAGCAGGTCTGCAGGTGTCTATCTTTCTCTCCCCTTCTCTGTCTTCCCCTCCTCTCTCCATTTCTCTCTGTCCTATCCAACAACAAATTACGTCAACAAGGGCAATAATAATAACCACAACGACAACGAAGCTACAACAAGGGCAACAAAAGGGGGGGAAAAAATGCCTCCAGGAGCGGTGGATTCATGGTGCAGGCACCAAGCCCAGCAATAACCCTGGAGGAGGAAAAAAAAAATCAATTTGAGGGAGTTGGGCAGTAGCGCAGTGGGTTAAGCCCATGTGGCACAAAGCGCAAGGACTGGCAAAAGGATCCCAGTTTGAGCCCCCAGCTCCCCACCTATAGGAGAGTAGCTTCAGAGGCAGTGAAGCAGGTCTGCAGGTGTCTTACTCTCCCCCTCCCGGCCCTTCCCCTCCTCTCTCCATTTCTCTCTGTCTTATCCAACAACAGCGACATCAATAACAACAACAATAATAACTACAATAACAATGAAAAACAAGGGCAACAAAAGGGAAAATAAATAAATATATTTAAAAAAATCAATCTGAGAGAGTCGGGTGGTAGCACAGCGGGTTAAGCACACGTGGCACGAAGTGCAAGGACCCAGGGTAAAGATCCCAGTTAGAGCCTCTGACTCCTCACCTGCACAGGAGTTGCTTTAAAGGAGGTGAGGCAAGTCTGCAGGTGTCTTTCTCTTTCCCTCTCTGTCTTCCCCTCCTCTCTCAATTTCTCTCTGTCCTATCCAACGATGATGACATCAATAACAACAACTAATAACTACAACAAGAAAAAAAAACAAGGGCAACAAACAAAAATAAATTTAAAAAATTAAAAAATCAATCGGAGCACTACTAGGTGTAGACACTGAACATTTTGCAAAATATTGATTTGTCTTAAAAACTATAAAAAGCTTTTGGAATTTTCAGGAATTTTTGAGGCTTTTTCATTCCCATGACTAGTTCATGCATAAAAACATGCGCACACTCATAACTGCTGCATGGAAATAACAAGAAGCATAGGATGGCTTTTTCGTAGATTTTGTCACTTCCTTGTGTTTCTTTAACATTTGGCTTTTCAAAAGCAGATTTTCTGGGGAAAAACTTTTTTTTTTGTCTTCTACACTCTCCAGTTTTTGCAGATTCAGATGTTAATAAAAATAAAGATGAGGGGATCCAGTGAAGGCTGTCATATTTGGAAATATCTGGGTTTCCTAAGGAAGAAAAAGTCAGGCTTTTCTGAGTGATATTAAAAACATTTATGTCAAAACCCATTCACTCGCCAGTGGTGTATTCAAGGCGTTCACACTCAAGTTCACCAGAATATCCAGGTACCAAAAACAACACTAATGCAAACATATTTAAAGGAATGGACAAAATAAATAAAGGAAGAGATAAATGTAAAAAAAACCAGAAAACACTGCAGTGAGTCAGAGTAACTAAGAGCAAGCACTGTAGAGTCAGACAGACCTAGACACTAGTGACATGTAGTACACACTGATTTAGGCACTAGTCTTACAGGGTTATTGTGAGGATTACATGAGATAACGTCATATAAAGGGTTTAAGGGACGTAAAGCTAAATATAGTTAAGCTGCTATTATTCAGGCATGAATGGAATGGGCTGGAAAAAAAATCTTGGAAGCCTGAGAGTTTTCATAACTTTGTTTTGATAAGTCTTAACTCCTGGCACTAGTTTCCACGTGGGCAGGTACTCATTCATTCTTCTTAGTTCAGACTGACCTAGCCATGCTGAAGAGCTCTCAGTCAGCAGTGCTCAGAGTGGGATTCACTAGTTCAAGGTCCCAAAGACAGTTCCAAGGAATCTATGAAGCCAAACATTCTTCACAACAAACCTAGTGACAGTGATTCTAAGTTTATTAAATCTTAGGAAAATGGATTTCCAATTATACTACTTTTCTTGCGCTATTCTTGCCGTTCATTGTGTGTGTACACCTGCACGGCTGTTACAAAGGCAGTGATGGCTGGCATGGCGGTGCACTGGAGCCCGTCACTGGGAGCCAGGCCATTCCTTACTTACTACCAGGTGTTCACAGAGGGCCATAAGGGTTAGTTTCACTTAGCGATGTTCCTGCTGCAATTCTTTCATTAAATCCTGACTCCTGAGTATACAGCTTTTTAATATTCTGTGTGATGGAAATGGAAGCACCCGGGAGGTTCTTCTGCTGCATATCTAAGCAGGATGGCTGTCTTGCTGAAGCATTTAAACCGTCTTTTGAACGGAAATCGTCACATTCTTCACAAACTATCATTTTTCGCTTGAATGAATGGCAAACTGTGGTACTCAGCTTTGGTACTTGGCAGACATTTTCCCCAAAGTTAATGAAGCAAACTTGTCACTTCCAGGAAAACAACAGAAAACACTATTACCAGTGATCAATTTGAAGCATTCAAAGAGAAATAAGAATTTTGGAAGACTCCTATCTGTCTCAGAGAGCTTGATAATTTGCCAACGCTTAGAGACTTTTCTGTTTATATTGGTGGTTGACATTAGTAAATGTGATTTATTTGTTTGGGTTTTTTTTTTTAACTAGAACAGTACTCAGCTCTGACTTATCATGGGCACTGAGGATTGATCCTGGGAACATGAAAGTTGTTTGCATAATCTCCAGCCCTAAAATAAATTTGTTTTAGAAGAAGAGCCAGCATAGCGCCGAAGCTTCCCCTAGCGCCATAGTACATAGTCCCACATGGTGTACTGGGCTTCAAACCTGCTGAGCCATCTCACAGGCCCTGATTTTTTTTTTTTTTTCCTCCAGGGTTATCACTGGGGCTTAATGCCTGTGCTATGAATCGACTACTCCTATGGCTATATATATATATATTGTCTGTTTGTTTGTTTGGTTGGTTGTTGTTGGTTTTTTTGGATAGGACAGAGAGAAATTGAGAGAGGAAGGGAAGATAGAGAGGAAGAAAGAGGGGTCAGGCAATGGTGCATCTGGTTAAGTGTTCACATTACAGTGTACAGGTTCAAGCCCCTGGCACCACCTGCAGGGGGTCACTTCACGAATGGTGAAGCAGGGCTGCAGGCGTTTCTCTGTTTCTCTCCCTCTCTGTCCCCTCCTCCACTCTCAATGTCCTCTGTTTCTGTCCAATAATAAAATAAATAAATACATAATTTAAATGAGAGAGAGAGGGAGAAAGACACCTACAGACATGCTTCACCACTTGTGAAGTGACCCTCCTGCAGGTGGGGAGCCAGGGGTTCAAATTGGGATTCTTGTACGTCATACTATATGCACTAAATCCAGTGTTCCACCTCCTAGCCTCCCTGAATATCTTTTTTAATATAGCACATAATGACTTGTGACAAGATCCACAAGACCCAGTGAATATATATATATATATATATATATATATATATATATATATATATATATATATATATGATTTTTTTTATTATTACCACCAGGGTTATTGCTGGGGCTTGGTGCCCATATTATGAATCTACTATTTCCAGTAACCTTTTTCTTTCTTTATTTATTTTTCATTTTTTTGCCTCTAGTGTTATTGCTGCACTATAAATCCACTGCTCCTAGAGGCTATTTTTTCCTTTTTGTTGCCCATGTTGTTTATCACAGACCCCTGCAAGCGTCAACCCGGCTTTGACCTAGCACGTTATGATCGGGCCCTCCTCAATCGCTATCGAACAGGCCATGGCCGGTGCGTCGCTATGTTCCATCGCTGGGGAGCCAGAGACGACCCGAACTGCCCCTGCGGCTCCAGACAGACTATGACAGTCAACGACTGCCACGTCTCCAGATTCAAAGGTCTCGAAACTTTACATCAGGCTCAACCTGAGACGCTGTTGACTGGCTACGGAAGAAGGGCAAACGCTAGAAGAAGAAGAAGAAGAAGAAGAAGAAGGAGGAGGAGGAGGAGGAGGAGGAGGAGGAGGAGGAGGAGGAGAAGGAGGAGAAGGAGGAGAAGGAGGAGAAGGAGGAGAAGGAGGAGAAGGAGGAGAAGGAGGAGAAGGAGGAGAAGGAGAAGAAGGAGAAGAAGAAGAAGAAGAATTGTTGTTGGACAGGACAAAGAGAAATCGAGAGAAAAGGGTAAGACAAAAAGGGGAAAAGACAGACACCTGCAGACCTACTTCACAACCTATGAAGCGACCCTCCTGCAGGTGGGGAGCAGGGGCTCGATCCCAGGTCCTTGCACATGATAACAAGTGGGCTCAACCAAGTGTGCCACCACCTGGCCCCTAGGTATTTTCTAAATTACTAATACATGAGGTTTTTTTTTTTTTTTAAATGCATGTAACATGGAAAATAGATGAGTGGATTTCTTTGCTGTGGCTTTAGAGTTCCACATTTTAACTAACTTCTAAGAAGATATTATTTGTCAAAAAAAAAAAAAAAGAAGATATTATTTGTCAAGTTTTGATGTGCTATCAAAAAAAAGTATCACACCTATGGACATCTAATCTTTGACAAAGGTGCCTAGACTATTAAATGGGGAAAGCAGAGTCTCTTCAACAAATGGTGTTGGGATAAATGGGTTGAAACATGCAGAAGAATGAAACTGAACCATTTATTTCACCTAATACAAAAGTAAATTCAAGTGGATCAAGGACTTGGATGTTAGACCACAAACTATCAGATACTTAGAGGAAAATATTGGCAGAACTTTTTCTGCATAAATTTTAAAGACTTCTTCAACGAAACTAATCCAATTACAAAGAAGACTAACACAAGCATAGACCTATGGGACTACATCAAATTAAAAAGCTTCTTCACAGCTAAAGAAACCACTACCCAAACCAAGAGACCCCTCACAGAATGGGAGAAGATCATTACATGCCATACATCAGACAAGAGGCTAATAACCAGTATATATAAAGAACTTGCAGATCTCAACAACAAGACAACAAATAACCCCATCCAAAAATGGGAGGAGGACATGGACAGAATAGTCACCAGAGAAGAGATCCAAAAGGCTGAGAAACACATGAAAAAATGCTCCAAGTCTCTGATTGTCAGAGAAATGCAAATAAAGACAACAATGAGACACCATTTCACTCCTGTGAGAATGTCATACATCAGAAAAGGTAACAGCAGCAAATGCTGGAGAGGGTGTGGGGTCAAAGGAGCCCTCCTGCACTGCTGGTGGGAATGTCAATTGGTCCAACCTCTGTGGAGCACAGTCTGGAGAACTCTCAGAAGGCTAGAAATGGACCTACCCTATGACCCTGCAATTCCTCTCCTGGAGATATATCCTAAGGAACCCAAAAAGATTTGTGTACACATGTGTTCTTTTTTTTTTTTTTTTTTTTTACTCTAGGGGGAAGAGGAAGGTAGATTTTCTTTTCTTTTTTAAATAATTTATTTCTTTATTGGGGAATTAATGTTTTACATTCAACAGTAAATACAATAGTTTGTACATGCATAACATTCCCCAGATTCCCATTTAACAATACAACCCCCACTATGTCATTCATCATCTTTCATGGACCTGTAATCTCCCTACCCACCCACCCCAGAGTCTTTTACTTTGGTGTAATACTCCAATTCCATTTCAGGTTGGACTTGTGTTTTCTTTTCTAATCTTGTTTTTCAACTTCGGCCTAAGAGTGAGATCATCCCATATTCATCCTTCTGTTTCTGACTTATTTTACTCAACATGATTTTTTCAAGATCCATCCAAGATCGGCTGAAAACGGTGAAGTCACCATTTTTTACAGCTGAGTAGTATTCCATTGTGTATATATACCACAACTTGCTCAGCCACTCATCTGTTGTTGGACACCTGGGGTGCTGGAAGCACCTGGAAGGTTTTGGCTATTACAAATTGTGCTTCCAAGAACATATGTGTACACAGATCTTTTTGGATGGGTGTGTTGGGTTCCTTAGGATATATCCCCAGGAGGGGAATTGCAGGGTCATAGGGTAGGTCCATTTCTAGCCTTCTGAGAGTTCTCCAGACTGTTCTCCACAGAGGTTGGACCAATTGACATTCCCACCAGCAGTGCAGGAAGGTTCCTTTGACCCCACACCCTCTCCAGCATTTGCTGCTGTTACCTTTTCTGATGTATGACATTCTCACAGGAGTGAAGTGATATCTCATTGTTGTCTTGATTTGCATTTCTCTGACAATCAGAGACTTGGAGCATTTTTTCATGTGTTTCTCAGCCTTTTGGATCTCTTCTGTGGTGAATATTCTGTCCAAGTCCTCCTCCCATTTTTGGATGGGGTTATTTGTTGTCTTGTTGTTGAGTCTGGCAAGCTCTTTATATATGTTGGTTATTAAACTCTTATCTGATGTATGGCATGTAAAGATCTTCTCCCATTCTGTGAGGGGTCTCTTGGTTTGGGTAGTGGTTTCTTTAGCTGTGAAGAAGCTTTTTAATTTGATGTAGTCCCATAGGTTTATACTTGCCTTAGTCTTCCTTGTAATTGGATTCGTTTCATTGAAAATGTCTTTAAAATTTATGCAGAAAAAAGTTCTGCCAATATTTTCCTCTAAGTATCTGATAGTTTCTGGTCTAACATCCAAGTCCTTGATCTACTTGGAATTTACTTTTGTATTTGGTGAAATACAGTGATTCAGTTTCATTCTTCTGCATGTTTCAACCCATTGTCTCCAACACCATTTGTTGAAGAGACTCTGCTTTCCCCATGTAATAGTCTGGGCCCCTTTGTCAAAGATTAGATGTCCATACGTGTGGGGCCTCATTTCTGGGCTCTCAATTCTATTCCACTGGTCAGTGTGTCTGTTCATGTTCCAGTACCAAGCAGTTTTGATGACAATGGCCCTATAATACAGTTTGAGATCTGGGAGTGTGATGCCTCCGGTTCTGTTCTTTTTTCTCAAGATTGTTTTGGCAATTCTAGGTCTTTTCTGGTTCCAGATAAACATTTGTAGCATTTGTTCTATTCTCCTAAAAAATGTGCTTGGGATCTTGATGGGGATAGCATTAAATTTGTAGATGGCTCTGGGTAATATATTCATTTTGATGATGTTAATTCTTCCAACCCATGAACATGGAATATCTTTCCACTTCTTTGTGTCTTTTTCAATTTCTTTGAGTAGTGACTCATAATTTTCAGTATACAAGTCTTTCACTTCTTTGGTTAGGTTTACTCCTAGATATTTTATTGTTTTTGTTGCTATAGAAAAAGGAACTGATTTCTGGATTTCAATTTCTTCTAACTTAGTGTTTGCATAGAGGAATGCCACTGACTTTTGAATGTTAATTTTATAGCCTGACACATTACTGTATTGCCTGATGATTTCCAAAAGCTTCTTGCTGGCTTCCTTAGGTTTTTCCATGTATACTATCATGTCATCTGCAAATAAGGAGAGTTTGACTTCTTCTCTTCCAATCTGTATGCCTTTAATTCCTTGCTCCTGCCTGATTGCTATGGCAAGAACTTCCAACACTATGTTGAATAGTAATGGTGATAGTGGGCAGCCCTGTCTAGTACCGGATCAGAGGGGAAATGCTTCCAGTTTTTCACCATTGAGTATGATGTTGGCTGTAGGTTTGCTATATATAGACTCCACTATCTTCAGGAATTTTCCATCTTTTCCCATTTTCTGTAGTGTTTTGATCATAAAGGGATGTTGTATTTTGTCAAAGGCTTTCTCTGCATCTATTGATATGGCCATGTGGTTTTTGCTCTTGCTTTTGTTGATGTGGTGGATCACATTGATTGATTTACGTATATTAAACCCACCTTGCATGCCTGGGATAAACCCCACTTGGTCATGATGAACAATCTTTTTGATATACTGCTGTATCCGGTTGGCTAGAATTTTGTTCAATATTTTCGCATCTATGTTCATCAGAGATATTGGTCTGTAGTTTTCTTTTTTGGTTGTGTCCCTGTCTGCTTTTGGTATCAGGGTGAGGTTGGCTTCATAGAAGCTGGCAGGGAGTATTCCAGGGTCTTCAATCTTCTGGAAGACTTTTAAAAGTAGAGGTATTAGTTCTTCTTTGAAAGTTTTGTAGAATTCATTTGTAAAACCATCTAGTCCAGGAATTTTATTTTTGGGAAGATTTTTGATAACTGTTTCAATTTCATTAGCTGTGACGGGCCTGTTCATGTTATCCACTTCCTCTTTACTTAGTTTTGGAAGTTGGTAGGTATCTAGGAAATCATTCATTTCTTCCAGGTTCTCTAGCTTGGTGGCATATAGTTGTTCATAGAAGCCTTGCATGATATGTTGAATTTCTGCAGTGTCTGTTGTGATATCTCCTCTTTCATTTACTATCCGATTTATTTGGGTCTTCTCCCTTTTTTGATTTGTGAGTCTGGCTAAAGGTTTGTCGATTTTGTTTACTCTTTCGAAGAACCAAAATTTACTTTCATTGATCTTTTGTACGGTTTTCTTATTCTCAATGTTATTTATTTCTGCCCTAACTTTAGTGATTTCTGTCCTTCTGGTTCCTTTAGGATTCCTTTGTTGTTCTTCTTCTAGGTCTTTGAGATGTGCAATCAGGCTGTTTATTTGTGCCTTTTCTTGTTTCCTAATGTGTGCTTGTATAGCTATGAACTTCCCTCTTAGGACTGCTTTAGCTGTGTCACAAATATTTTGATAGCTTGTGTCTTCATTTTCATTGAACTCTCGAAACATTTTGATTTCTTCCTTGATTTCCTCTTTGACCCAGAAGTTGTTAAGAAGTGTACTGTTGAGCTTCCACATTTTGGGACTGTTACTAATCTTTTGTTGATTGTTAAGTGTTAGTTTAATTCCACTGTGGTCTGAGAAGATGCTTGGGATGATTTCAGTGCTCTTGAATAGGCTGATGCTGTCTTTGTGGCCTAACATATGGTCTATCCTTGAGAATGACCCATGTGGATTTGAGTAAAATGTGTATTCCAGTTTCTTGGGATGAATGACTCTGAAAATGTCCAATAGTTCTAGTTTATCTATCTCTTCATTTAGCTCCCTTATGTCTTTACTGATTTTCTTCCTGGATGATCTGTCAAGTTGAGATAGTGGGGTGTTGAAGTCCCCTACTATGATTGTGTTACTGTTAATATATTGCTGTAGCTCCTTCAGTAGAAGTTTGATGTATTTAGATGGCTTCTCATTGGGTGCATAGATATTAATAATTGTTAAGTCCTCTTGATTGACTGATCCTCTGAGCATTAAGTAGTGTCCATTCCTATCTTTTTTAATCTTATCTATTTTAAAGTCTATCATGTCAGATATGAGAATAGCTGTTCCTGCCCTTTTTTGTGGGCCATTGGCTTGAATGATAGTTTTCCATCCTTTTACTTTAAGTCCGTGTTTGTCTTGTTGGTTAGGTGAGTTTCCTGTAGACAACATATTGTTGGGTTGTGTTTTCTGATCCATCTTCCTACTGTGTGTCTTTTAATAGGTGAATTCAGGCCATTGACATTTATTGATATCAAAGACTGAAGATATTTTAATGCCATTCTTGAAGAGTTTTAGATGGTTTTGATATATGTCCTATTTGTGGTGGTCTGGTTGTTTATAGGAGACCTTTCAGAACTTCTTTCAGGGCAGGCTTGGTGATGGTTGCTTCCTTCAACTGTTGCTTGTCTGAGAAGGTTTTGATGCTTCCATCTAGTCTGAATGACAGTCTAGCAGGATATAGTATTCTTGGCTGAAAGCCTTTCTCATTGAGCACTCGATAGATATCTTGCCATTCTCTTCTGGCCTGTAGTGTTTGTATGGAGAAGTCTGCTGCTCATCTTATGGGTTTTCCTTTGTAGGTGACTCTTTGTTTTTCTCTTGCAGCCTTGAGGATCCTTTCTTTATCCTTATTCCTTTCCATTCTAAGTATGACATGTCTTGGTGTCTTTAGGTCTGGGTTAATTCTGTTTGGGACCCTCTGGGCTTCTTGAATCTTTATGTCTTTGGTGTTGTCTAGACTAGAGAAATTTTCAGCTATTATGGCCTGGAGAATGCTTTCTTCCTCCCCTTCTCTTTCTTCCTCTGGTAAGCCAATAATGCGTATATTGTTTCTTTTGAAGTCATCCCATAGGACTCTGTTGTTGTTTTCAGCATCTCTTAATCTCTTTTTGAGATCTCTTACTTCTTTTTTAGTTGTCTCTAATTCATCCTCAATCTTGCTAATTCTGTCTTCAGCCTCATAGATTCTATTCTCTCTGCCCTCTACTGCTTTCTGGAGTTCATCTATTTTGTTGCCCTGCTCTGATACTGTTTTAGCTTGTTCAGCTAGTTGCCTTCTTAGCTCAGCGATTTCAGCTTTCAGCTCTCTAATAACCATGAGATAATTAGAATTTTCTTCCATATTCTCATTTGTTGTTCCTGCATTTCTGATTACAATGTTTTCAAATTCTTTACTCACTCCTGTTATTATTTCCTTAGCTAATGTTTGGATGTTGAACTCGTTGTTTTGTGCTTCACCCTCTGGAGGACTTTTAGCTGGACTCTTGTCCTGGTTCGAGTCTCCAATATTTTTTCTTGTTGTTTTACCATTTTATATATTATGTTATGAGTTCCCTTTATCAGTACTTTTCAAATTATTGATCACTATTGCCTGGATTGACTTGTGTCTAAGTAATTTAATTAAAGGTGTTACGGTGGTGGAAGTTAACAGTTTTTTCAATCCCTGAGTTGGAGCTCAGTGGTGTAAAAGCCTCTTTTTTTTTCTTCCCTGTAGGCTATGGGAGCCTGAGGGCTTTTAAACTATCAATAGGCTTCTTAGCTTAATCACTGACTCCTGACCAAGAGATAAAGCAGGGTGTGGCAGAGATAATCCAGTGGTTATGCAAAGAGACTTTCACAGCCCCTCAGCTATGCCACCGAGGTATAGGTCTTCTCCTGAGTTTCCCGGTTAGATCTCTGTCCCCTGGTGTCCCTCCCTGTCGCTGCTCCAGATTCTGAGGGTAGTAGCAATGGAGACTCAGAGTTGCACTTGGTGAGTCTCTGGGGAGTCCTTTCCTCCCTTCAGCTGTCTCCTTGTTGTGGAGCAGACTGGAGGTGGTGTCTCCACTGATAAACTGTTGAACTGTTAGCAGTCACTTAATCTCTCCTTAGGCCCCTCTCTCCTCTCTGTCACCAGCCACGCGTGTTTGTACTCACGGGTGATTTACTGGGCTCCTGTGGTCATTCTAGTCCTGTCTTGTTTCGGTCCGGGTGGTCTCCTTTGGTATTCCTAGTTGATCCGGGAGAAGAGAGGAGAGGAGAGGAGATAAAGCCATCTGCTGCTCGTAGCTCCGCCTCCGGAAGTCGAATCTACACGTATGTTCTTGGCAGCACAATTTGAAATAGCCAAAACCTGGAAGCAACCCAGGTGTCCAACAACAGATGAGTGGCTGAGCAAGTTGTGGTATATATATATAATGAAATACTACTCAGCTATAAAAAATAGTGACTTCACCATTTTTAGCTGATCTTGGATGGACCTTGAAAAATTCATGTTGGGCTGTGGAGACAGCTAATGGTTATGCAAGAGACTTTCAAGCCTGAGGCTCCAAAGTCCCAGGTTCAGTCCCCAGCACCATCATAAGCCAGAGCTGAGCAGTGCTCTGGTAGCTCTCTCTGTGTATCTTTCTCTGTGTCCCTCTTTCACTAAAAATAAAATTAAAATTAAAAAAAGAAAAATTCATGTTAAGTGAAATAAGTCAGAAACAGAAGGATGAATATGGGATGATCTCATTCTCAGGCAGAAATTGAAAAGCAAGATCAGAAAAGAAAACACAAGTAGAACCTGAACTGGAATTGGCGTATCGCACCAAAGTAAAAGACTCTGGGGTGGGTGGGTGGGGAGAATACAGGTCTAAGAAGGATGACAGGGGACCTGGTGGGGGTTGTATTGTTATATGGAAAACTGGGAAATGTTATGCATGTACAAACTATTGTATTTACTGTTGAATGTAAAACATTAATTCCCCAATAAAGAAATTAAAAAATTATGTATAAACTCCTGGAAAAAAAAGTATCTACAATGATCTCAAAAGGCTATTAAAATAGTTCTTTTCCCAATCAAATCTTTGTGAAGCAGGGTTTTTTTATATATTTCAGTAAAAATGAAATATCTGTTCACTGAATGGAGAAGCAAATATAAGGATATTACTGTCTACTGTTTAGCCAAACAAAGACATTTGCACAAAATAAAAATAATGTTCTTTGTGTACTGCACCAAAGTAAAAGACTCTAGGGTGGGGAGGGAGGATTCATGTCCTGGAACATGTTATATTGTTATGTGGAAATGTTATACATGTACAATTGTATTTTACTGTCAACTGTAAACTATTAATCTACTGATAAAGAAATTTTTTTAAAAAAAGAAATAATGCTCTTTTTATTTATTTTTTGATTCTGAATAGTTTTCACTAACATGCATCATATTAACATGTAGCAAATAAGGAAACCGTAATTTTTTATTTTATTTATTTATTTATTTCCCTTTTGTTGCCCTTGTTTTTATTATTGTTGTAGTCATTCTTGTTGTTGTTATTGATGTCATTGTTGTTGGATAAGACCGAGAGAAATGGAGAGAGGAGAGGAAGACAAGAGAGGGGGAGAGAAAGATAGACACCTGCAGGCCTGCTTCACCACTTGTGAAGTGACTCCCTGCAGGTGGGGACCCGGGGGGCTCGAACCGGGACCCTTGCACAGGTCCTTGAGCTTCGTGCCACGTGGGAAATTGTGATTTTTATGTGGATATGAGGGAATGAATCCAGAACTTCGTGTACGTACAATACCAATGAGGTACTTCCTCATTCCACTTTTATTCTACATAGACTTATTTACATACATATACATATTTATGAATTTAATATAACATATACATGTATTTATTCTGTATACACATACATTTATTGTATACACACATATTTAGGGAAGAGAGAAATACCAAGGCAGAAAGAGACAGAGACAGAGAGATACACAGGTCAAAGAACCACTCCATCATCCAAAAGATTCCCTTGGTGCTATTCATGGCACTTTCATATGGTGCTAGGGATTGAACTCAGTGCGTCAACATCTAACAAGGTAGATATTTTACCCACTGAGCTACCTCCCAAGCCACGTTTATTGTATTTTTAAGTGAAAACCAATATCTTTTAATTTTCTAAATCTATGGTAAATGTTAATACCTATACATACATAAAGTACATACTTGTGTGTTATTGTTTTTTTCAGTGTTTTTAAGAGTGTAAAGAGACTAAAAAATATAAGACCACTATTCTAAGTATCTCCTCAAAATTTGAGCTGATCTTCCTATGATGACTCACAGAAAGCTTAGCAACTAGAACGTTTTCAGAAAGGCTCTTAAATAAAACAGAGCTAGCACTGTAATAATTCAATTTCACACTAACAGGTATGTCTGAGTAGGATCACCGGGCTTAAGAAATGTTAGCAAAGGGAGTCGGTCGGTAGCGCAGCAGGTTAAGCGCACGTGGTGTGAAGCACAAGGACCGGCGTTAAGGATCCCGGTTCGAGCCCCCGACTCCCCTGGGAGTCGCTTCACAAGCAGTGAAGCAAGTCTGCAGGTGTCTGTCTTTCTCTCCTCCTCTCTGTCTCCCCTCCTCTCTCCATTTCTCTCTGTCCTATCCAACGACAGCAACAATAACAACAATAATAACTATAACAACAATAAGAAACAAGGGCAACAAAAGGGAGAATAAATAAACTTTATTAAAAAAAAGAAATGTTAGCAAAGACATTTTAAAAAATACAAATTGCAAGTCTAGTACTTCAAAACCCTTTTGATTAAAATTTTGTTTGCTCTTGATATGTTAGATTAAGGATAGATTTACCCTTCGGTGGATAGAAATGACAAAAGTGTTTTTTTTTTTTTTTTTTTAAAAAAGGTTCTTGTTGAAATGGTACTGTAGTCAATTCCCCAAATTTTGCTCTAATACTATTGTGGAAACCACTCTATTGTCTATCTCCTTTCCATTCAACAAGTAAACAAAGCCAGCCCTGAGGCTCTAGGACACAAAAAAGAAACGATGCATACATAAATGATGTCTGGGCTCACTTTTAATAAACAATAAAAGCTATGAGGAACCATTTGACCACCTCTGATCCTGAATTTCCCATTACACAGTGATGAATTAAAGTATTCGTTATGTAAAATATCAGAAATGGGTTGCTGTCCGAGAAAAAAAGGAAAGAACAAGGCCCAAGTCTAGCTTCAGGAGGGATTGTTTCTGAAAACAGGAGACAAGAGCATCCCTGAGAAGGTTGATCCTTTTAATCATCACAGGAGGTGTTCCCCACACCACCTTCTACAGTGAAAGTCATCTTGGTCACAAATAACCATTTCTCTTCCTCAAGACATCTTTTATATGAAGAAAATAAAAGAATTAAGATTGACAGAACCCCAGAGTCAGCCTCCTCGACAAGACTGTCTCAATGACCTAAGCAGATGACTCTGTCTCTGGAAGCCAAAATCCCCTCTTATGCAATATAGGAAGAGTGACCGTGCTGACTTTATAAGATTCTTGTGAGGATTATCTAAAATAGTACGTATGCAGCCCTTAACACAGGACATGGCATATACTAAGTGTCTAGTAAACATAAGTCATTATTAGGGTGACTGCGTGCACGCCCATCTCTGAGCAGACTTTTCAGTTATTTCTCAGAATAACGCCTTTCTTGCTTGGCTAGTGAGCCTGCTGATAGCTGAGGCCTCTGGTCCTTCACATTCCTGTGTCATCATTAACATACTGGGTTTCTGAAGACATCCCCTCTCCCCCTTCTGCTCTCTGGGGTTCCCTCTCCTGGGGGCCAAATTCTAAATACCCTGACCGCGGTTCCCTCTAGGATCCAGGCCACCGGTCTAGGAAGAATGTCCTCAGCCTCCATGCAGACCACCTAAGAGGTGGTGACCAGACAAGCGGACAGCCGACTGAAACACCCCGGGGCCTAGTAAATGGGAGAGAGGCCGGGCCCAGCAGAGCCAGAGGTGAGAACCAGGCCGGGGGCGGGGCTAGAGGTGAGAACGAGGCTGGGGGCGGAGCCGAGCCAGAGGTGAGAACTAGGCCTGGGGCGGGGCTGGAGGTGAGAACGAGGCTCGGGGAGGGGCCACTCAGGGAGGTGCGCGCGAGGCCACGCCTCGAGGTGCGCGTATGAGGGCGGGGCCACAGCTCTTGGGGGACCCCCCCCCCCCGAGGTCGGGGGCGTGGCCGCGCCGAGAGACCTGCGGAGCCCCTAGGGATGCGCCAGCCGCCGGCGGCGCGCGCACCGGCCCCCTCCTGGGCGCAGGGGTTAAGGCGTCCGGCGCCACCTGGGCGCCGCTGGGGAGACCCGCGGGCGGGCGAATCCCGCGCGGGTTCGGGGAACAGGTGCCCGCGCGCGTCAGTCTGCGCCAGCCCCGGGGGCGGGGAGACGGGGGCGCGGCCGGAAGCCCGGGGCGGGGTGCGGTCGGTCCGGTGAGCGGGAGGAGCCGCGGCGGCGGACGGGCAGGAAGCAAGGAGCCGGCCGGGCGATGTGGAGCCGCCGCCTCGGCCCCTGCAGCAGCGGCCGCCGCCGTCGCCGCTGCTGCCGGGGCTGCCGCCGAGCCGAGGGACATGGAGCGCGGCTGCAGGGCGCGGCCGCCGGCAGCAGCGAGCGTCGCAGCCACAGCGGAGCGCAGCCCGCCCCGTGAGGCGCGGCCCGGCCGGCGGCGGCGGCGGCCCCAGGGCGGCTGAGAGCCCGGCGTTGGCGTTGGCGTTGGCGTTGGCGTCGGCGGCGGCGGCGGCGGCGGCGTCCCGGTCGCGGCCTCCCGTCGCGCGTCGCGGGCCCTCCGTCCGTCTGCGCTCCTCGCCCAGCCTTCCCGGCGCCGCGTCGGCGTCCCCAGCGCGCGCGGCGGAGCAGCTGAGCCCGGGGCGGGGCGGGGCGGGGGCGGGGGCGGGCCGGCGCGCCGCCGAGGGCTCGGGGGACCGGGGGGCGCGTGCGGCCGCGGCGGGCGAGGCGCGGGGCGCAGGGCTGCGCGGCGGGGCCCCTCCCCGCTGCAGCCTGGCGCGCGCCGGCCGGGCCGCACCGCTGCGGGCTCGGCGCGCGCGGGCCATGTCCGCCTTCTGCCTGGGCTTGGCCGGCCGAGCTTCAGCACCCGCCGAGCCGGACAGCGCCTGCTGCATGGAGGTGCCCGCCGCGGCCCCGGACAACGCCGCCGCCGCCGCCGCCGCCGCCGCCCTCGTCTCCTTCCCCGGCGACCCCGGGGACCTGGAACTGGCGTTCGAGGAGGAGCTGGCGCTGCTGGCGGCCGGGGAGCGGCCGTGCGAGGCCGGGGAGCCGCCTGTGGCCGAGCCCGGGTCTCTGGCCGACGGGGCCGGACTGCACGCTGCAGCCGCCCAGGATCCCGAGCTGCTGTCGGTGATCCGGCAGAAGGAGAAGGACCTGGTGCTGGCGGCCCGGCTGGGCAAGGCGCTGCTCGAGAGGAACCAGGACATGAGCCGGCAGTACGAGCAGATGCACAAGGAGCTGACGGACAAGCTGGAGGTGAGGGCGGCACCCCGTCCCCGGGGATGGGTGGGCGGCTGGGTGAGAGGCCCCGGGGTGGCTTCGGGAGCCGCTGGCCCCCCTCTGCCCTCCCCGCGCACCGTGCCTCCCGGAAAGCCGCCTGCAAACGGGGGTGGGAGACAGGGAGAGGACGGGGTGTTCGCGACCATCGGGCCGGGGCGGGCACCGAAGCCACCTGGTTTGCCCGCTCGGCTCCCAGCAAGCGGCTCCCAGGGCCTGTTCCGTAGGTGTTGCGGGACCCGGCATCCAAGGCGGCAGCCCCCACCCCCCACCCCCCACCCCCCACCCCCCACCCCCCGTGTGACTAATGGAGGCCGCGCTGAGGCTCGTCCGCACCACCGGGAAGGGGGCGCCGGGAAGCGTTTAGAACACGCCCGGGCTTCCTGGACTAGGAGCTCATCTGTAAGCAAGGTGTGAGCCTGAAGCTCCTGGGGAGGCGTCAGGGCCGCCAGATGGCCTTGCCTCAACTTGCCGGCAGCTCAGAGCTGTGGGAAA
Organism: Erinaceus europaeus; assembly: GCF_950295315.1. Classification (NCBI taxonomy): domain Eukaryota; kingdom Metazoa; phylum Chordata; class Mammalia; order Eulipotyphla; family Erinaceidae; genus Erinaceus; species Erinaceus europaeus. Next base: position 6,708,260 of record NC_080167.1, on the reverse strand, counting down.
CAAGTGCCTCTGCAGGGGCTTTTATAATAGTCTTCCAATACTCAAGGATTAGGAAACCTGCAGAAATCAGGCGAGCCCGGGCTCAACATGTGACTGCTGGGAGTGGATTTAATTCGGTCCTCAGTGTCCATGGGCGTTTAAATAGTGCTTCTCTGTGTCCGTGATCTGACATAAGCAGCTAGATGACCAAGTGCGATCTACGAGAACCACGTTACTTTAACTACGGTACAAATACCCCATAAGCATGAGATTTCTGCCAACTCTCTGGACCAAAATCCTTCCAAGCTATGCCTGCTTATTTTCTTGCCCATAACTAGGGAAAGGACGAGAAAGAGGTACAGGATGCCGTGATTTCTAAATACTTGTTGTTTTTTTAAGTGGGGACAATTAGGGCAGTAGAAGCAAGCTTGTTTCTGCCTGTGCATTTACGACTGTTACCCAGTTCTTTTCACTCTTAGTTATAGTAGTACAGCCCTGTATAAGGTCTGAAACTGACTCCAGCCTGATCCCGTATCACCGCTTCAGAATGCAGATACAGAACCGTTTCTACAGTGAGATTTAAGTCTGTCTGCAGTCCAGAGGCATATCAGAGTAAATCAGGGAGAGAAAAGGAAACCAGCGAGTGCCCTGTGGTTCGGTTGGCCTGTTAACTAGGTCTGCCAGTTGATGAACTCCCAAGATCTCTCTCTCAAAAGTGGTTTGTGAAGCCTATCTCTGGGCTGCCAAAAAGCAGCCAATGAACTGAATTGTTTAATTTTCACTTGAAATTGAAGTCTAGAAGTAAAAGGGTGTCTGTTTTTTAAAAGAGATTCAATTACAGCACTCCGTATAAAAGTACTACTGCGAGATTTATGCTTGTGATTTGAAATTCCTTTAGTGAGTGACGTGATTAAAGAGACAGCTAACTTAAAAGGCCCGTGATATCAGTCAGTTTGATTAGTGGTAGATTTCAGAGGGATCCAGAGAGTGCAGTTACACACATCCTGGGTGCCATGTGGATGGAGCCTTTATACTTCCAACAACAAAGGAAAACAATTTCAGAATTCTGCACCATCAAGAAAGGTTCTGTTGTAAAAGTGTAAATTACCTTTGACTTTTTGTTATTTACTAAGAGGTAATAATAAATAATTTAAAGTTTGCTCTTTTAAAGCTTCACTCTTCCACAGGTTGGTAGTAAAATGTTAAAAGTTTATATTTAAATTCTAAAGATTGGTTGCATACTGTTGTGAAATATTTAATGGCTAAACTTGGTGCATACTTCACAGTTTAAAGAAGTGATTTTTGAAAAGTTTAGTTAAAATATGTCAGTTATTATTGAAGTTGAGTGAAGGGGTGGACTGTTCATTAGTTTTTTTAAATGAACATTTAAATGTCCGACTAAGGTATTGTCATTATGTGCTTGTTAATTCTTTTGGTATCAGAGTAACGTCTGAGAAACAACCATTTCATTAATACTGCATGTAGATTTTCTCTACATATTTTTTGAGTTGCCTTGATTTTAGAATGCCTGCTTAGAATGCTTCTAAAGTTTGGCACACCACTCTGCTATATCTCCAGTTAAGTATTTGGGAGTATAGAACCAGCCCTTGCTTTAAAAAACATTCATAACTTTCCACAACTGTCAAACTGTGTAGTCAAACACATTTTCTCACAGGTTGTCTGAAAGACAAATGCCTAGGTAGACTGAGAGAATGGTGCATTTTGACTATTAAGTAACAAGACTGAACTTATTTTAGTCTGGTCTGCTCTCTTGCTATTTCAAATTGGCATCATTCTCACTTCATTATCAGCAAGCCATTTTCAAGATCTTTTCTACTACCTTCTCATTATTCAGCACTGAATCCAAGGTTCTGTTTGCCATCTCTCATTAGTGGCAAACACAGTCTTTAAAGTCTTAATTCATTTAAGGGTAAACACCAGTTTCTGTTTTATTTTGTTTTTACCAAGCTTTTTGAAGCTCTGGCCTGTGTAGTGCCAGAGATTAACTCGGGACCTACTGAGCCTAAGGCACGAAATTACAGTGCACAAACCACTGTGTTATATATCTCTTTGTGACTTTTTTTGTTACCTTTATTTATTGGATTGACATAGCCAGAAATCAAGAGGGGAGTGGCAGATAGAGATGGACAGACAGACAGACAGACAGCCCTGCTTCACCACTCATTAGACTTTCCCCCTGCAAGTGGGGACCAGGGACTTGAACCTGTGTGCTTGCATATTGTAACATGTGCACTCAGCCAGGTGTGCCACCACCTGGCTCCCTTTTTGTGATTTTTTTTTTTTTTTTGCTTCCAAGGTTATTGCTGGGGCTTGGTGCCTGGACTATGAATCTGCTACTCCTAGGGGCCATCTTTTTTCCATTGTTATTATTGCTGTTGATAGCGCAGAAGAGAGAGGAGGGGAACGGGGAGAGAAAGATAAGACACCTGCAGACCTGCTTCACCGCTTGTGAAGCGACCCCTTGCAGGTGGGGAGCTGAGGGCTCGAACTGGGAACCTCGTGCAGGGTCCTTGCACTTCTCACTATGTGAGCTTAATCAGGTGCGCTACTACCCGGCCCTGTCTTTTTGGTTTTTAAGAATCATATCCTGAGCCAAATAGAATGGTTGCTTTCTTTGCAGAAATCTATTTCTTTGGGAGTCAGGCTGTAGCGCAGCGGGTTAAGCGCAGGTGGCGCAAAGCACAAGGACCAGCATAAGGATCCCGGTTCGAACCCCGGCTCCCCACCTGCAGGGGAGTCGCTTCACAGGCGGTGAAGCAGGTCTGCAGGTGTCTGTCTTTCTCTCCTCCTCTCTGTCTTCCCCTCCTCTCTCCATTTCTCTCTGTCCTATCCAACAACGACAACAACAATAATAACTACAACAATAAAAACAACAAGGGCAACAAAAGGGAATAAATAAATAAATAAAATAAATATAAAAAAAATTTTTACAAAAAGAAATCTATTTCTTTAACAGTTTTAATGCTATTGACTCGTTATGTTTAGGATGGTTTTGAATTAACATTGATTTACAACATTAAAAAATTGGGAGCATAGTTTCATTGCTCCATTTGGAAGATTGACCACACCCATCACCAGAGTTTCACTTCCTTACTTAATTTCACATCTACCTTGCCATTACCTGAACCCTCTACCTGCCCCCATCCCAGTTAATTACCTTACCGCCCCTCCAGTAGCCACCATAGTTCTAAAAGTAGTGTTATCATTTCTTTGCAAGTTCATTTGTTTTTCATGTTTTATATATTACTGACATGAGAGAAGGAGGAGAGAGCCAGTGCGTCTCTTTGACACATACGAAACCAGGGAGCAAACTTAGGGCTTTGCGCTTCGAAGTCCAGTGCTTTAGCCACTGTACCTCCTTCGGGTTTAAGCGCCAGGTCCCTGCATGGGGAAGGAGGCTTCGCAGCTGGTAAAGGAGGGCTGCAGGTGCCTCTCTCTCTCCCCCCACTTTTTTTTTAAAAACACTTTTTATTTTTTTTTTATTTTTACCAGAGTACTGCTCAGCTCTGGCTTATGGTGGTGCAAGGAATTGAATCTGGGATGCTGGAACCTTAGGTGTCTCTTTGCATAACCGTTATGCTATTTACCCCTGCCCGCCCCCTCTCCCCCTTCCTCTCAATTTCTGACTATAGATACATAAATAAATAGATAATAAATTTTTTATTTATTTTCCTTTTTGTTGCCCTTGTTTTTTATTGTTGTTGTAGTTATTTATTACTGTTGTTATTGATGTCATTGTTGTTAGATAGGACAAAGAGAAATGGAGAAACGACTCCTCTGCAGGTGGGGAGGCGGGGGCTCAGTCGGGATCCTTAGCCGGTCCTTGAGCTTCACATCATGTGCACTTAAGCCGGTGCATTACCGCCCGGCCCCAATCTTGGCCTTACCTTTTAAGATATATGACTCAAAAACAAAGGGTAGCATAAGCACAGCCTGGCCTTGATACTCTGGATGATATTCTCCCTACAAGTTACTGGTTAATTTAGCACATAATTGAAAAGACAGTTGAAGAAAGGTGGAACTTCTCTCAGAGTAGTCAAAAGGCTAAATTCATAATAGTTTCAAAGTCTTAGGAACCTGAATTGGGAAGTTTGTCACATGCCCAAAGAATTCTGAGGACAGACTAGAATGATCAGCACCACCTGTCCTCCCCCGCCCCTCTCCAAGCAGATTGGACTGTTTCAGTTGTTTGGACTGTTCGCTAACAGCTGTTTGCTGAATATTTTTAAGTCTCTCTGTTCTTTTAGAACACAAGCCTCATTTATCTGGCCTCTCAGTAACACTCTGATTACTGCGTTCTTGCTGCTGCCTTCTGCTCAGTCTTTTTCATTTTGAAGAAACTCAATAAAACCAAGTATCACAATTATGGATTGCAGTTAGTATTTGTTTGTCTGTTCCATCTCTCATGTTTCTACGGTGGCAAAAACTGTTGTTTTTGGAATTTTGACATTATGAGAGAAGCAGAAAGCAGAAAGTGTCCATGCGGATGAGACGCCCTCTGTCATCCTTTGTTCCCATGCTTCACACTTGGCCTGTGAAGCTCCTTTGGTCAGTATACTGGTGGTTCTCCACCAATTAGCTGTTCCCTTAGAGTACTCAGCCTGGGAGGCTGTACAGCCATTTCAGTGAAAACTACCTTTGCTTATGCACTCAGAATTTTCATTTTGGATTGATGTTTTGGTCATGATCTTTTGACATGTTCTTTCAATTGCTTTCTAATAAATTTTCATCTTGGGGGGGTAACTTTAGGTCACTTAGAAGAAAGAGGAGTCAGACAGACCTGTTCTGTAGACACACCTCAGATGTGAAGTAGTAAGGACTGATTGCCTACCATGTGCAAAAATGTGTCTTGACTTTTCTGACAGCCCAATACTAAATGATTCTTAAGGCTTTCCAAATGAAGCATTCCAAAACATATCTGAAATGTGAGGACTTGGATAGAATAAGAATGTAGCCTTGCAAGGTGAAGAGATGACTTGAGGGTTTTTTTTTTAATTTAAAAAAAAATTTCTTTTAAATATTTATTTATTTATTCCCTTTTGTTGCCCTTGTTCTTTTATTGTTGTAGTTATTGTTGCTATTGATCTCATCGTTGTTGGACAGAGAGAAATGGAGAGAGGAGGGGAAGACAAAAGGGGAGAAATAGAGCGATACCTGCAGACCTGCTTCACTGCCTGTGAAGCGACTCCCCTGCAGGTGGGGAGCTGGGAGCTGGAACCAGGATCCTTAAGCCGGTGCTTGCTTTGCGCCACGTGCGCTTAACCCTCTGTACTACCGCCTGACTCCCGAATTGAGTTTTCTGAAGAAGAGTCATATTTTTTTATCTTTTTTAATAAATTTTTTAATATTTATTTATTCCCTTTTGTTGCCCTTATTGTTTCATTGTTGTAGTTATTATTGATGTCATTGTTGGATAGGACAGAGAGAAATGGAGAGAGGAGGGGAAGACAGAGAGGAGGAGAGAAAGATAGACACCTGTAGACTTGCTTCACCACCTGTGAAGCGACTCCCCTGCAGGTGGGGAGCCGGGGACTTGAACCGGGATCCTTATGCCGGTTCTTGCGCTTTGCGCCATCTGCGCTTAACCCGCTGCACTACCGCCCGACTCCCGAAGAGTCATATGTTTATTTTAGCTTGTTGAAACATTTTCGATGTTTGACAGATTTCATTACATTCCAAGTTTCCGGTAGAACCTAGATAGATGGATTAGGTAGGTAGCTTTATGCCTTAATTGAATCTTTGGAGTCAGGGTCCAGGTAGGCACATTTTTGAACAAATAAGCCGGAGCCCTTTTTCTTTTAAAGATTTATTTGTTAACAAGAGTCATGGAGGGAGAGAGAACCATATCATCACTCAAGAAGATGTGATTGTACTCAGAACCTCAGGTGCAATGCTTCGTCACCTCCTGGGCTACATAAATCAGAACCTTACTTAAAAAAAATTGTTCTTAATTTATTTTTGACAGGACAGAGAGGCATTGAGAGGAGAGGTAAAATGAGGGAGAAAGAAAGAGAGATACCTGTAGCCCTGCTTCTCTATTTGTGAAGCTTCCCCTGAAGGGTGAGGTGGATTGAACCCAGGTCCTTGTGCATAGTAATGTGTGCACTCAGCTGGGTGTGTCACTGCCTGGTCGCAAAGCAGAACTTTTCTTAGAGCACCAAGAGTTAAGGTCATTGCTTTTAACTTGCAGTTAACATACTCCTGGAGGTCTAGATGTGGCCTTTTTGTGCACACTTCCCTTTTAAAGTAGGAAGGCACTGCCTCTGGATAAAAAGGCATCAGTATTTTTCTCGTAGAAACAAAAAGATGTTCTTATTTTCTTCTACTGCACAAAATCCTTTCCTATTGAGCTTTTGCTTCAAACCATCTGTACTTTTCCTGAATAGCATTTGCCACAAAGATTATTTTTTCATCCTCTCCCACTGGAGTGAAAACTCCATAGAGGCATTATCTGTTTTGCTCAGCACAGTGGCAGAGTCACAGATGAAGTCAAGAATGAATAATGGAGGGCCGGGTGGTGGCACACCCGTGTGTGCAAGGACCTGAGTTCAAGGCACTGCTCCCCACCTGCAGGGAAGAAGCTTCACAAACTGTGAAGCTTCTTCCACTCTCAGTTCCTCTCTATCTTATTGAGTAAAGGGGGAAAAAAAGGCTGCTGAGAGGGCACTGAACTCCAGTAATAATCCTGGTGGCAATTTAAAAAAAAAGAAAGAAATACCATGGATGGATGGGTCAGAAATAAATACACAAGGCTAATATAATGTGTCAGGATTTCCTGAAGTAGCATTAATGATTTTGAAATACGTTGTTACAGATGACAACAAATATTTTTTGAGTGTGATTAAGAGCACAAAACAGCCAAGTAAACTAGACTCAAATTTACTAGTGTTTTCACTCTGCAGTTAATTAGTATTGGCTGTGGTCTAGTTACCTCTGTGTTCTGTTGTCTCATTTAACAAAACTCAGTTAATCTGAAACATCTATGCAGCTTTTTTTTCCATCTCTGAAAATATGGTGATTCTAAGTCCTGGGTATCATGTTAGTTATAATAGATGATTCTGGGGAAAAAAAACTTCTTAAAGTCCACCTTCTGCACCCCATGATTCTAGGTCCACACTCCCAGAGGGATAAAGAATAGGAAAGCTATCAAGGGAGGGGATTGGATGCAGAGTTCTGGTGGTGGGAATTGTGTGGAATTGTACCCCTCTTATTCTATGGTCTTGTCAATATTTCCATTTTATAAATAAAAGTTAAAAAAAAAACTTCTTGGGAGTCTGGCTGTAGTGCAGCGGGTTAAGCGCAGGTGGCACAAAGCACAAGGACCAGCATAAGGATCCTGGTTCGAACCCCGGCTGCCCACCTGCAGGGGAGTCGCTTCACAGGCGGTGAAGCAGGTCTGCAGGTGTCTATCTTTCTCTCCTCCTCTCTGTCTTCCCCTCCTCTCTCCATTTCTCTCTGTCCTATCCAACAACAACAACAATAAAACAACAAGGGCAACAAAAGGGAATAAATAAATAAAATATTTAAAAAAAAAACTTACTATTAAAAAAAAAAACTTCTTAAAGGACTCACTTTAAGTTGTTTAAATGTATAGTTCACCAGTTATTAAATGACTTGTGTAAAGTTCGAGTGAATTCCTATGCCTCTGACCCCAAGCTTGCAGGCATAAACAATTAAATTTAAAAACCAACTCCATACTACTCTTGAAGGGAATGTTTCTGTAACTGTGAAGTGGGCAACTTTTCAGTATATCACAGAATGCTTTGTTGTTCTTATTGGGGGAAAGGAAAAGTTAGCAGAGTGTGAAGAGAAAAAGAAAATTGAAAGACTGAAGTTTTTAACAGTTTTTAAATTCTCTTCATTTTTCACCCAGCACTTAGAACAAGAAAAACACGAACTAAGAAGAAGATTTGAGAACCGAGAAGGGGAGTGGGAAGGGCGTGTGTCAGAACTGGAGAGTGATGTGAAACAACTTCAGGATGAGTTAGAGAGACAGCAAGTTCATCTACGGGAAGCAGACCGAGAAAAGACACGGGCTGTCCAGGAGTTGTCAGAACAGAACCAAAGGTTATTGGATCAACTCAGCAGGGTGAGTCACAAGAATTTATAGTGTAAGATACTAAAAGTTGAAGCACAGCCTCTGTGTGCTAACAGTCATATGTATATGGTAAGAGTAGTTCTACTTTTGTTGCCATTGGTTTTGATAATCAGCAAATTAAAAATATTTCACTTACAAGAGCTTCAGCTGTGTTGTAATAGGAGCTAAGAGCCAGGAGCCAAGGCCCAGGTCTGTCATTAACCAACTGTGAGACTTTTGACTATCATTTAACTTGAGTGTTTTCTCAGTTTTTAAATAAAAGGGGTGTGCTTGACATCTGATGATTCTTACAGCTCTGAAAGTCAAGGATTCCTTTACCTAGAGAAAATCTGTTGCTACTAAAAATTGTGTGGTTGCACCTAGTTCAAATATTAAATGATACTGTCTTTATTTATTTATTTTTGCCACCAGGGTTATTGCTGGGGCTTGGTACCTTCACTAAGAATCCACTGCTCCTAGAGGCTATTTTTTCCCTTTTGCTGCCCTTGTTGTTTATTGTTGTTGTTACTGCTGTCATTGGTACTGTCTTTAATTTGAAAAGCTTAGGGAAAGGTTCTAGGGATCACATGCTTGTCATTTATGTTACACTTGTGATGTACATACCTTTGTATGATTTAATTATAAAGGAGGTCCATGTGTTTGTTTAAAATTTGTTTTATTTCTACATTAAGTAAAATTATTTTTTTAATTTATTAATTTTGGAAGCAAACTGTTTCTAGGACTTAGGAGAACTATGGTGTTTATCTTTGGGAGCCAGATCTTTGGTGACAGGTGTGGTGAGGAACTAAACATTGTAATCTTACAGTCCTGTGACATACTACCAGTAAAAAAAACTTTTTTAATTAAAGTATTTACTTTTGATAAAGATGGAAATCAGAGGGCTCTGCAGCACTGTTTCACCACATGTGAATCTTATTAAATCTTAAAACTTAAACTTAAACACCCCAGTAAAAATTCTTTATTTGTACCTTTTTTAGGATGGTGTCATGGAGATAATTTATTAACCAAAGTCAAGTTGTGAGGCCTTTGCAGAGAGAGTTTTTATTTTTAAATATTTATATAATTTTTATTTATAAAATGGAAATATTGACAAGACTATAGGATAAGAGGGGCGCATTTCCACACAATTCCCACCAACAGAACTCCCTATCCCATTCCCTCCCTTGATAGCTTTCCAAATTCTTTATCCCTTTGGGAGTATGGACCCAGGGTTATTATGGGGTGCAGGAGGTGGAAGGTCTGGCTTCAGTAATTGCTTCCCCGCTGAACATGGACGTTGGCAGGTCGATCCATACTCCCAGCCTGCCTTTCTTTCCTTAGTGGGGCCGGGGTCTGGGGAGGTGAAGCTCCAGGACACATTGGTGGGGTCATCTACCCAGGGAAATCAGGCTGGTGTCATGGTAGCATCTGGAAGCTGGTGACTGAAAAGGAGTTAGGATAGAAAGCAGAACAAATTGTTGACTAATCATGAACCTAAAGGCAACAATATTGCAGATGAAGATTTGGGGTCTCCTATTTTAGAAAAAGCTACTAGGTTTCTTTTAGGTATATTCCAAGGGGCCCATGATTTTACTAGTTTTTGCCTGAGCTTGATGTCTAATGTGCAGGTGGACCCAGGTTATTGTCTGGGGAGACAGTGTCATAGTTGGAGCAGAGAGAGTTTAAACCTGAAGAGTCGGGAATCTGATTCAAATATAAATCATTCATTTCAAACAAATGCACAGATGTTGTTAGTGCCCTGACTTTTTTTTTTTTTTTAATGCCCTGACTTCTAAATCCACGTACTTTCGAATAATAAGACTTGGGTCCTACTATTTATTGTTCCTCAGCTCAGTCCTTAGATGCTGAAAATAAAACTACTAATTATTCGTTTACCAGAGAGAGAAATAGTGTTCATTCTGATCTCAATCTCGAATACTTATGTTCTCTTGAAAGCACTGCCCTTGTTGGAATGGTTAGTGTCTGGTGCTTAGGCTTTTAAGAAAGGATTAGCACAAGGTAGATTCCTGAAGCTGCTTCTTATTCAGTGGGTCACACTCTGTAGCTATTTCAGTAGTTGGTGTCATAGTTTCTTCTTGTGTAAACACTTAAGACTAGTGAAAATCTTCTTTAAAATCTTTGATTTATTTATTTATTATTTGATAGAGAGAAATGTGAGAGGGAGGGATAGAGAAAGGGACAGACACCTGCAGCCCTGCTTCACCTCTTGTGGAGCTTTCACCCTGTGAGTGGGGACTAGGGGCTTGAACCTGAGTCCTTGAGCACTGTAATGTGTGTGCTCAACCAGGTTCTCCAGCGCCTGGCCCCTAAGAAAATTTTATGCCTCACAAAGTGAAGTCAAAGCTACCACAAGAGAAAGGGAGTGGGGGACATTGTAAAGGAGGGAGGGGCAAGAGGGGTGTGAGTGAGAGGGACTATGAGGAGAACATGGAAAGCAGCTGGCTGCAGGAGATTCAGGTGGTGAAATAAGCAGTTAACAGATCTTGCCTGCGAGTTTCTCACCCAGAGAATCAGATCACCGTGTGACTGGCTGCAACAGTACAGGAAGTCATTTCTTTGGTCCAGCATAGTAGCACACTTTGTACTCAGTTCTGGAACCTTTTCAGCAACTGAGCAGGGACTCTATCCTTGTAAGATTTTATACTAATTGCTTTTATTATTCATGGAAGATTGGACAAAAATACTTACTTTAGCAAACTTGGGTGGTGCAGTGGCTAGAGCACCAGGCTTGCAACCATGAGGTTTTGAGTTCTATCTCCGGTATCCCATGTGCCAGAGTAATATTAACCTGGGTCTGTTCCAAGGGGCCCATGATTCTACTAGTTTTTGCCTGAGCCTGTTGTCTAAGGTGCAGGTGGACCCAGGTTACTGTCTGGGGCGACAGTGTTCCCCCTTCCCTCTCTCCCCCGCCTTCATAAATAACTATTTTAAACAGTGTTTAAGGGGGCTGGGTGGTGGTACAATTGGTTGAACACACATGCATAAGAGCCATAGTTCAAGCCCTCAGACCCCACCTGCAGAGGTCAAGCTTTACGAGTGGTGAAGCAGTGCTGCAGGTGTTTGCTTTCTCACCCCCTCTGTTTTCTCTCTTTCATTTCAGTTTCTGTCTCTACCCAATAAATAGGTAAATAATAAACTATTATTTAAAAAAATGTTTAGGGTAGGGAGTCGGGCAGTAGCACAGTAGGTTAAGTGCACATGGCGCAAAGCGCAAGGACCGGCATAAGGATCCCGGTTCGAGCCCCCAGCTCCCCACCTGCAGGGGAGTCGCTTCACAGGCGGTGAAGTAGGTCTGCAGGTGTCTCTCTTTTTCTCCCCGTTTGTCTTCCCCTCCTCTCTCCATTTATCTCTGTCCTATCCAACAACGGTGAGATCAACAACAACAATAACTACAACAATAAAAGAACAAGGGCAACAAAAGGGAATAAATAAATATTAAAAAAAATTTTTTAAATGTTTAGGGCTGGCCTGGAAGGTGGTTCAATAGATAAAGTCTTGGACCTTCAAGCATAAGATCCTGAGTTCAGTTACTGTTCCCACATGTGTTAAAAGTAATGTTCTGGTTCTCTTGCCTTCTCATTTAATAAACTAAAAATATTGTAAAAATAAATATTTAGGACCAGGGAGATAGCATAGTGGTTATGCAAAAACACCTTCATATCTGTGGCTCAGAAGTTCCAGGGTTAATCCCCAGCACCAATGGAGGCCAGAGCTGGGAGTGCTTTGGTAAAGAAATAATAAATGGGAGTCGGGCGATAGCACAATGGGTTAAGTGCACATGGCATGAGATGCAAGGACATGCATAAGGATCCCAGTTCAAGCCCCCAGCTCACCAACTGCAAGGGAGTCACTTCACAGGCGGTGAAGCAGGTCTGCAGGTGTCTATCTTTCTCTCCCCCATTGTCTTCCCCTCCTTTCTCCATGTCTCTCTGTCCTATCCAACAACAACGACATCAATAACGACAATAAAAGGGCAACAAAAGGGAAAATAAATATTTTTTTTAATTTAAAATAATAAATATAGGGACCAGGCAGTGGCTCACCTGGTTGAGTGCACATGATGCCATGTGTAAGGACCTGGGTTTGAGCCGTGCTCCGTACCTGTAGGGGGGAAGCTTCATGACAGTGAAAGCAGTTCTGCAGGTGTCTTTTTTTTTTCTCTCTCTCTCTCTATCTCCATCGATCTATCTCTATCTCTCTATCTCCCCCTCCCCTCTCAATTTCTTTCTGTCCTATCAAATAAAAAGGAAAGAAAAAAAGAGAAAAAATGGCTGGTGGGAGCAGTGGATTCTTAGTGATGGCATTAAGCCCCAGCAATAACCCTGATGGTGGTAAAAAAAATAAACAAACAAACAAATCTACGTGTGTTTCTTTTGGAGACTTGTGAAATTAATACAATCAACCAGACCATTTAAAGGGAAAATTATTTTATGAGGATAAGTTTCTGTTAAAAAATAATATGAGTAGAAGTATACTTAACTTTGCTTTCTGATCTGGTGAAAAATAGTCCAAGGGTAGTGAAGGAAGAACTATAATAATATTAACACGACAGAGCCAAGAAGTGCAGAATCTGGGATTTTTTTATCCATGTTGAATCTTGACTAAGCTTCTCACTAGCTGGGTGACCTTGTTTGTGCCTCACTCTCCTTATCTTTAAAATCAGGGTAAAATGTGTCCCTCACACAGGTACTATTGAAATAAAAATAACATCGTGTGTTCATGGTGAGCAGCGTATGAAAATATATTAAATATTTGTTGCAGTTTTGATGGTTATTTTACTACAGTAATGTCTTTGTCGTTGAAGTTCTTTTGCCTAATTTCTCTGTAGAAAATCCTCATAAGCTGCCCCCAAGAGAGTACAGGAAGATAATATTTCCACTAGATCTAGATTCTTGGTATCCTCTCTGGCCTTGAATATAGGCCCTTCATAGTTTCGTGGCTTTCTTTCCCCTTTCTCTTTTTAAGCAGGACAAGCCCCTGGGGTTTTCACTAGCTGCCAGTTTCAGTGACACTTTATCATTTTATTAACTAGGTATTCAGGAACTGGAGAAGTTGAGTACCTTAAAGTGAATTAAGATTCTTTTAGGACAATACAAGCCAGCAGAAATAACAGAAAAAGGGGGCCGGGTGGTAGCACAGTGGGTTAAGCGCACATGGCGCAAAGAACAAGGACCAGCAGAAGGATCCCCGTTCGAGCCCTCGGCTCCCCTCCTGCAGGCAGTTGCTTCACAAGCAGTGAAGCAGGTCTTCAGGTGTCTTTCTCTCCCCCTCTCTGTCTCCTCCTCCTCTCTTGATTTTTCTCTGTCCTGTCCAGTAACAACAATAACAAAGGCAACAAAATAGGGGGAAAATGGCCTACAGGAGCAGTGGATTCACAGTGTAGACACCGCACCCCAGAGATAACCCTGGAGGCAAAAATAAATAAATAAATAACAAAGAAAGCTAGAGACCAGGTGGTGGCGCACCTGGTTAAGCACACATACTACAGTGCGCAAGGATCTGAGTTCAAGCCCCTGTTCCCCACCTGCAGAGGGAAAGCTTCACGAGTGGTGAAGCAGGCTGCAGGTGTCTCTCTGTCTCTCTTCCACACTATTTCCCCCTCCCCTCACAATTTCTCTCTGTCTCTATTCAAAGTAAATAAAGGCTTAAAAAAATTTTCAAAAGGAAAAGGCTAATACATAAAATGTAGTGTTCTGTGATGCTTCTATCTAAAATATTTAAAAATACTTGCATTGCTGCCATGGCCTCCAAGGTTCTTTTTATTATTTTTATTTTTTTAATTTATTATTGGATAGGGACAGAAATTGAGAAGAAAGAGGAAGATAGAGAGACAGACACCTGCAGCTCTGCTTCACCACTTGTGAAGCTTTCCCCTGCAGGTGGAGCCAGCAGCTTAAACCCAGGTCCTCGTGCACTGTAATGTGAGCACTTAACCAGGTCTGCTACCACCTGGCACCACTTCTTTTTTTTTTGTGCCTCCAGGGTTATCAATGGGTTTTGGTGCCTGCACTACGCATCTACTGCTCCTGGAGGCCATTTTTTCCCTTTTGTTGCCATTGTTGTTTATCGTTGTTGTTATTGCTGTCATTGTTGGATAGGACAGAGAGAAATCAAGAGAGATGGGAAAGATGGGGGAGAGAAAGACAGACACCTGCAGACCTGCTTCACCGCCTGTGAAGCGACTCCCATGCAGGTGGGGAGCCGGGCCTCGAACTGGAATCTTTATGCCAGTCCTTGCGATTCGTGACATGTGTGCTTTACCCACTGCACTACTGCCTGACCCTCTCCCACTTCTTTTTAATGACAGCTTTATTGAGGTGTTCATATATAATAACATTTACTTTTTATTTATTTGCCTCTCAGGACCTTATGCCTGTACATTTCTATTGTCCCTAGTAGATTTTTCTTTCTAGTTTCAGATAGAGATAGAACACAACACCACTCTGGGGAATGTTACGCATGTAAAAACTATTGTATTTACTGTTGAATGTAAAACATTAATTCCCCAATAAAGAAATAAATTAAAAAAGAAAAAGAACACACCACCACTCTATGCCTGGTGCTCCCATGTGGCACCAGGTCCTCACACTTGGCAAGTCTGCCAGATGAGTTATCTCCTGCACCCAACATGTACTGTTCAGTCTTTTTTATATATATTCAGAGAGTTGTGCAACCACGACTGCTACCTAATTAGCACTTAGTATATGCCCCACTGAGAAACCATTTGCCGTAGGACCAGGAGACAGCTCTCCCACTAGAGCACACACTTACTTCACCATGCACAAGGACCCCAGTTTGAGCCCCTGGCCACCACACAGCAGCACCTGCATACAGGAAGCTTTGTGAGTGGTGGAGAATGCTGTGGTGTCTCCTTCTGTCTCTCACCTCTATAAATACATATCCATGAATTCAGTGAGATCATACACGCAGCCCCAGTGTAGCCCTGGTGGCAAAACAAAACAAAATAAAAACAAAAACTTTACCCATTAGGAGTCACTCCCCATTCCCACTAATTCCGTGTCCGTGTCCCCTTGACAATCATTAATCTACTTTCTGTCTCATGGATTTGCCTATTCTGAACATTGCATGTGCATGTGACTTCTTGGGACTTCTCTTAGCGCTTTTCAAAGTTCATGCTCCAGAATGGATCAGTACTCTTGCATTTTTATCCTGAGTACAGTTTGCTTATGTATTCATTAGTTGGTGGACATTTGGATTGTTCTGCTGCTTGACTCTTAGAAATTAAGCTTCCATAAACATTCTTGTATAAATTTTCGTGTGGACACATGAAAGTTCTTGTAAACTCTAAGATAAGATACTGTTGTTGGGGAGATAGCTCAGCAGTAATGCATGGGCTTAAATAAGCATGAGTCCCAGGTTCAAGTCCCAGCATTGCATATGCCTTAGCTTAGCAGTGTTGTGTATCTCTGTCTCATAAACATTGAAAAAATAAAATGGGATCCTATGAGCATATGGAACCCATGAACTTCTGAATTTTCACTATGTTGAAGGAAGGAATAGATATTTAGAGTTGGGAAAAACACAAGGAACAGAAATTCATGACTTCATTTAGGATCTTCCAATTCAAAATGGATTAGAGTTCCTGCACCTTAATTTCAGATTTCTGAGATGACAATTAAGATCATAGACTTGGAGCCAAACTCCAGCTGTACTCTTTACTAGTTGGACGTAGTCTACCTTTTTTAAAAGTTATTTTAGTTTCTTAAATTAACCATTCCCTACTCTGTATAATGGAAGCAATTAGATTATTGCCATTGCCTGGTAGTGTTACGAGGACTAAATATAAAACTTTTAAAGTACGATACCTAGTAAATGCTATAGATTTTAATCATAATACAATGTTCTCATCATATAGATGAGACTTCTGCATCTAGTCAGATGCTGATTTTCTTTTTTTAATTGCCACCAGGGTTATCAAGGCATTATGAATCCGTCACTCCCAGCAGCCATATTTTCTTCTTTCTTTCTTTTTTTTTTTTTTTGTATATATGAGAGTACTGCTCAGCTCTGCTCTGGATTATGGTGGTATGGGGGACTGAACCTAGGACTTTAGAGTTTCAGGCATGAGAGTCTTGTTACCATAACCATTATGCTATCTACCCCACCCCATCTCCCCCCCTACCTTTCTATTTTTATTTGACAGGACAAAGAAATCAAGAGAGGAGGGGGAGGGAAAGGGGGGTGGGGAGGCACCATAGACATTCTTCACTGCTCATGTCGTGTTCCCCCTGCTAGTAGGGAGCAGGGCCTTGAACCCAAGTCCTTGTGCATGGTTATGTGTGCTCTTAACTGGATGCACCAGACCCCCAAATGTTGACTTTTCTAGCTTATAGCATAATGATCTTAATTATCCCCAGCCATATCAATGTGTAAATTGTTTTGTTTAGATTTTTCTGTTTTAGAAAATTTATGTTAAATTTACCTTCCTGAGACGTGAGTCAAGTTTATTCCAATGGACACTGCTACATATAACTTGGGGATACCTTTATCCTGGTTTATTTCCTTCTTTGGACAAAATGTGCACTAAATTCTTGTCTAGCTTCTAAGGTTCTGTGAGCCTTAAATTTGTGAAACTTGAGCTTAACATGTTCAGGGAAAGTGTAATTCACTTTCTAAATTAGAAAGTAACACCCCAACAAGGGCAACAAAAGGGAATAAATAAATAAATATTTAAAAATATATTTTAAAAAAAAAAGAAAACAACACCCATGATGGCATTGGCAGTGGAGATTAATGGAGCATGTTAGACGTTTTTCATCCTAACTATACCAAAAGTGGGAAAATGATTGAGGCTTGCTTTTAGAGCTAGGTGAATCCATTTTCAATGTAAGTTGAGAGGGCCAGGACTTGTTTTTTGCAGGTAGATCTTCCTGGGCAGGTAGATCAGCTTGGGCGGGTGATAGGAATTTCTCTGTAAGAGGAGAAATACGTGACAGAAGCAGCCTCTCAAGGAGTTTGTAACACACGGAGAGGAGAGAAATTGGTCTATAGCTGGCGGCCAGTGTTGGGTCTTTCTTTGGTTTCAAAACTGCTATTATCTTCGCACGACGCCAAATTTTGGGCATAGATTCGGATTCCAAGATGTGGGACAGGAATGTAGTGAGCCACTTCTTTGCCGTCGGGCCCAAGTTAAGAATGAGTTCTGGGGTGATGTTATCATAGCCAGCAGCTGTTCTCGGTTTAACCCTCTTCAGAGCGTCTTCCAGTTCAGACAGTGTAAAGGGAGAGAGTTTTGGAGATGGACAAGATAAACGGAAGTGGGATGACCACTCATGGGAAATTTCTCTTTTCCAGACTGGGTCGATCTTAGCACGTCCAACTTGAGTTAGGTGACTGGCCACTGAGTTTGGAGATACGGGAGGATGGGAGACGGGAGAGGGTTGGCTACCGGCACCCAGACTATGAAGAAGCTTCCAGGCCTTCCTACTTGAGTGGGTGAAGTTCAGACTTTCCATGAGTTGTTGCCAGCGGGCTTGGCGTGCTGCATCCAGGGAGGCAATGAGATGGTCAGCCACATCTGGGTCGCCCGACTCATCATAGTGCTTTAGTTTATTACTCTGGTAATAAACTTAGAATCTAGCACCACTAGATTATAGCATTTAGAATCTAGCACCACTCCTAGATTTATAGTGAACCTAAGAGCCTACACACCTTCAACTCCATGCAGCGTTAACTTGTCTTCAAATGCTTTACAAATTTATATTCCTAACCAGCAATGTGTGATTCTTCTTCCCCTCTCCACTGCCCCCCCTACCCTCTCAACTTCTGGCTGTCTCTGTCCAATAAATGAAAATGATAAAAAAAAAGTTAACTGTGGTCCAGGAGGTGGCACAGTGATAAATAAGGCTTTGGACTCTCAAGCATGAGGTCCTGAGTTCGATCCCCGGCAGCACATGTGCCAGGGTAATGTCTGGTTCTTTCTCTCTCCTCGTATCTTCTCATGAATAAATAAATAATATCTTTTTAAAAAAGTTAACAAAAAAATAAACAAATAAGGAGTTGGGCGGTAGTGCATGTGGCGTGAAGTGCAAGGACCTGCGTAAAGATCCCAGTTCGAGCCCCCGGCTCCCCACCTGCAGGGGAGTCACTTCACAGGCAGTGAAGCAGGTCTGCAGGTGTCTGTCTTTCTCTCCCCTTCTCTGTCTTCCCCTCCTCTCTCCATTTCTCTCTGTCCTATCCAACAGTGACGACATCAGTAACAACAACAACAATAAAAATACAAGGGCAACAAAAGGGAAATAGATATTTTAAAAACTTTATTAAAGAAAAAAAAAAAGAATAAACAAATCTTTGTTCTTGAAACAGCTCATCTGGGATTAGCAGCTCTGCATCTGGTATACTTGAAGTGAATTTCTCCCGAATTTCTTTTCTAGGGCTCAGGTTGTTCTAATAGTTGCTGTTAGTGTGTGTGTCACAGTTGCTCTGCCTCTGTGATGAATGATGTGTGGCCACCTTTGTTTCTAGGACACTGCAGTGAGCAACAGCTGCTCATCAGAAGTAATTGTAATTGGGGTGGGGGAACATTGCATTACTTGCTTCCTTCTTACGAGTCTGGTTTATTTATGGATACTGTGCCCTTGTAGAAAAAAGTGATTTCCAGTCAGCCTATCCTTTTTAAAACCAGAAGAGAACTGCTCACTCTGATTTACGGTGTATAGGGGATAGAACCTGGGACCTCTGATGCCTCAGGCAAGAAAGCCTGTTGGGCTACCAGTGGCATTATCTCCTTGGCCCACAGCCTGATTTTGAAGTTATTAAAATGGTATTATTTCCCAACCAAGTCATAATAATGTAAATTTCCAAAGCTTGTCACAGGTAGGGGCCTCCTTTGATCTTATTACCACTCTGACAGAAGTAGTAGTAATCATTCTTTATTCCATAGATGTGGAAGCTGAAGCTGGTAATGGCTTATTCTCTCAGCATATGAGATTTTATTGGTAGAGTCACGTCTTAATAATTTGAGCCTGTTCCTAATTATTTACTCAGAGCCGTTCTTGGTTCAGGTTGGTTGCATTGGTAACATCTGATTCTAGTTCTGCTTATCTTTTTTCAAAAGAGAGCCTAAGGTCCTAGCATATTAAACCTAACTTTGAGGAATTCCAACACCTAAGACTCGGATGAATCACTGTGGGAATTGATCATCTTAACATGCTAGATTTAAGAATATGGCAGTCAGCTTTTCTTTTGCCATTCACATCTTTAATCCCTATAGACTGTTGACAGTATTGTGTTAGGGCCATGAAAAGACTGAAATGAACCGGCCCTGCCTGGTGGAGACTGGGCTTCTGAATTTTGTACCTGCCAAATAGGTTGCAGATGTTAGCAAAGTTGGAGTTTATTGGCAGAGGAAATAATTGACAAGGTACACTCTTTTTATCTGTGCTGGCTAGCCCACAGCCTAATCCTAAATATTAGTTCCTTGAAGATTAGGTGTCTGTATTCAGTGAGTACACATAGTCAGCAGAAAAACAGACATTGTCTTGACACCAATGGCTTCATCTACACTGCTTTTAATTGGAGTCTAGGACATTAATCCAGTGCTATCATACAATTCTCATAACTGAAATGTCTTTTATCTAGACCAGGGATTTCTAAAATGTTTGCTTTTCAGAGGTTTGGGAAACTTCGCGGTGTTTTCTTAAAATAAATAACACTTTGAAGAACAGTTACCAAAATAGATACCATGCACTCTCTTGAGATGGGTGCTATGTTTAGTTTCTGACAAGGCTCTGGTGCTATAGCTTGTGCTGCCGGGTTGACTTAACCTTTGTGGAAACATTGGCCTTGAGCCTTTCTTGCCACCACTAAGGATTATGTTGCTTTAAGGTAAACTGTGTGAAAATGGGAAGCATTAGTAGTTCATTGGGTAAATTAAAAAATGGTTTTTGGGGGGTCGGGTGGTCATGCACCAGGTTAAGCACACATGGCATGAAGCACAAGGACCGGCGTAAGGATCCCAGTTGGAGCCCCCACAAGTGGTGAAGCAAGGTTGTCCTGTAGAAGGGGCATTGGACTCTCAAGCAAGAAGTCCCACCTTGATCCCCAGAATTCCATGTGCCTGGGTGAGACTCTTGTTCTCTCTCTCTCCCCGTCGTACTAAATAAATCAGTGAATCTTTTAAAAACTACTCTCAGTACTTTAAAAATCAAAACTCAGTGCACAGATAAATCAATTCTGAGTCAAGCTACCACTATCATCCTTACTCTTCAATTTCAAATTATGTTGAAAAAACTTCATTGCTCTGAGTTTATAAATTTCACTCAAATCTATAAATACTTACTAGTAATAAAAGAGTACCTTTATCTCTGTTTATTGAGGCTTCTTCTCATCAGGGCTTTGTTGCCAGAAAAAAAAAAAAATCCTAACCCACATAATTTAAAAAGGAATTGGTTTAGAACTGTGTTTCTCAGAGCAACCACAGGTCCTCAAGAAGTGTCTCAGGAACAGTTGCAAGGAATAACTGAAAGGAACGTTAAGCTGGTGGATTCTTAGCCACCCCCCGTTTCCATTTCAGCATTTAAAATTTTGCATATTGAAGTTCTGTTCAGTATCTTCATTGAAAAAGGTGATTTTCTATTTTTTTTTCCCATGAGGTCTTTGCTGGAACACCTATTCAATTCTAGCACTCCCAGAAGACTTTTAGATAGAAGGTGAAAGACAGGGAGAGAAGAGAGAGACCATAGCACCACTCCACTGCTTGTGACGCTCCCCCCTTTTGCATGGGGCTTCCATATGGTGACAGGGAGGAGGCAGGCAGTGGCACACTTAGTTGAGTCCATATGGTGACAGAGGGTTTGAACCCCAGGCCTCACACATGGTGAAGTGTGTGCTCTACCTGGTGAGCTGGCACCTGGCCCCTCAGCTATGTATTTTGAAAAAGGATTTGCAAATCACTGGTCTGTTAATGAGGAGTTAAGAAAACTGAAGCCCAGGGAAGTGAATTGTCAGCTCTGCAGTCTCAGCCCTTTGCTACTCCCAGTACAGATGTTAGTGACAAGTAAAATAATCTGTTTCTTTGGGATTAAATAATATAACACCAGTCAAAAAAGATGGAGGGAAGCAGGTGGTGATGCACCTGGTAAAGCACGTACTTCACCACAAGGACCTAGATTCAACCCTTCAGTCACCACCAGCAGGGGGGAGGCTTCATCTCTCTCTTTCTCCCTCTCTATCTCCCCCTTCCCTCTTAATTTCTCTCTGTATTTTAAAAATGAACAAGGAAGAGCCAACTGCCAGAGGTAGTGCATAGGACTTCCTTTCCTGAGGTCCCAGGTTTGATTCCTCGCTCCAGAAGATGCCAGAGTTGATCAGTACTCTGGTCAAATAAGAAAAATAAAACAAACAAAAAATAGTGAAATGGAGTGGAAGTCACTATTTGTGTCAGGATAACCCTAAGTTATGGATTTTTTTTTGCTTTGAAGTTTATATAACAGGTAAGCCCCAAAACCTTCATAAGCACAACAGAGGGGTTAAACACTGATTTTTTTTTTTATTAGTAAGCAGTTCTCATTTTAGATAGTGACACAGGACCCAGACCTCTCCATCTTTTTTTTTTTTAAACTACCACCTTCAATAGGCTTCCAAAGGTTATAACAGAAGGGAACGAACCTGGAAAGTTGTTGTGGGCCATTCCTAGAAATTGTGCATATGAACTCATTCATGCAGTGATTGGAGCTCAGTCATACAGGGCCACACTGGGTAACGAGAGCCTGGGGAGTTTAGGTCTGTTCAACAAGAAATGGTAAGGCAGGTAGTTATCCTATCTTTTTTTTTTTTTTTCCGTAGGATTACTTAATTATTTTCCCTTTTGTTGCCCTTGCTTTTTATTGTTGTTGTAGTTATTGTTGCTGTTATTGATGTTAGATAGGACTGAGAGAAATGGAGAGAAAGATAGACACCTGCAAACCTGCTTCACCACCTGTGAAGCAACACCCCTGCAGGTGGGGAGCTGGGGGCTCGAACTGGGATCCTTACACTGGTCCTTGTGCTTCACATCACATGCGATTAACCCGCTGCGCTACCGCCCGACTCCTGGTAGCTATCCTATCGTAACCATGCCAGCATTAGTGGAGCCCAGGACTCTCCTTTTCAAGACGCCAGTTCTCTGAAGAAGATGTAGTTAACTGATTGAGATCGCACCAATTCTACCTGTAAATAAACTGGCAGACATTGTCCCAAATAGGGAAGCCGTTATGCTTTGGTACAGGCAACATCTCTGGTAATCACAGATTCGGGTAGATTCCTTTGAAGCTGTAACTTGATTGAGAGTCACAAAGATGAAAAATCCTGCCTTGTGGTGGGATAAACCTGTTTGTGGTTACACTGGGGAGGATAATACCGTTCAACAACAGGTAAACCCAAAGGTCTCCATGCTCTGTGGAATAGAAGCTTGTTTCCTGCTCCCGTAAAGTCCAGTGTTCCTGTTTAACATGGGGGGAGGCAGATTATGTCAAGCTTCAATGCAAAGAATCGGCTTGGAAAATAGAAGACCTGAGTCTGACCCATGCCGTCACTTTCTGGCCTTGAGTATATCCTCACATCGGTGCTTAGTTTTCTATCTCAGTAAATGGGTTCTTTCACTCAGAACATCCACATGTATGTACGTGGCCTCTGGTAAGAATTCTCAAGGAGAATATCCTCACTTTGTGTGGTAGACTGAGTCGAGTAATGCTGGGTCTGTAATGCTGTGTCATGTCCCTCTCCCAGTATTGTGCAGTGTTGTGTCATGTCCCTCTCCCAGTATTGTGCAGTGCTGTGTCATGTCCCTCTCCCAGTATTGTGCAGTGGTGTGTCATGTCCCTCTCCCAGTATTGTGCAGTGCTGTGTCATGTCCCTCTCCCAGTATTGTGCAGTGGTGTGTCATGTCCCTCTCCCAGTATTGTGCAGTGCTGTGTCATGTCCCTCTCCCAGTATTGTGCAGTGCTGTGTCATGTCCCTCTCCCAGTATTGTGCAGTGCTGTGTCATGTCCCTCTCCCAGTATTGTGCAGTGCTGTGTCATGTCCCTCTCCCAGTATTGTGCAGTGCTGTGTCATGTCCCTCTCCCAGTATTGTGCAGTGCTGTGTCATGTCCCTCTCCCAGTATTGTGCAGTGCTGTGTCATGTCCCTCTCCCAGTATTGTGCAGTGCTGTGTCATGTCCCTCTCCCAGTATTGTGCAGTGTTGTGTCATGTCCCTCTCCCAGTATTGTGCAGTGCTGTGTCATGTCCCTCTCCCAGTATTGTGCAGTGTTGTGTCATGTCCCTCTCCCAGTATTGTGCAGTGTTGTGTCATGTCCCTCTCCCAGTATTGTGCAGTGTTGTGTCATGTCCCTCTCCCAGTATTGTGCAGTGTTGTGTCATGTCCCTCTCCCAGTATTGTGCAGTGCTGTTGTGGTTGTGGTTGTTTTGCCTCCAGGGTTATTGCTGGGGCTCTGTGCCTGCTGTACGAATCCATTGCTCCTGGAGGCCTTTTTTTTTTTTTTCCATTTTATTGTATAAGACAAAGATAAACTGAAAGAGGAGTGGGAAATAGAAAGATAGTTGCAGACTTGCTTCATTGCTTGTGAAGCATCTCTTCCACCCCCCACCCCCCCCACACACACACCTTGTAGGTGGGGAGCCTGGAATTCAAAGCTGGGTCTTTGCTCAAGTCCTTGTACTTAGTACTATGTTTGCTTAAATGGATGTGCAACTGCCTGGCCTCCAGTTCCACTATTTTTTGGCAGACACCCCCCCCCCCTTTTCAATCTTCTAAACACAGAGAAGGGGACTCGTGAATCTTCTGCTTTGCAAGATGCTCCCGTGTGGTGCTAAAGATACAGGTTCTCGTGTGCTTTACCAGATGAGCTGTCCTCTTGTCCATGTAACACTCTGTTCTTTACATAAAGAACATATCCTTTCTCCTCTGGGACCAGGGTGGCTGCTTCTCTCAGCAAAGTTGAGTGCCTCTAGTAGTGAGAAATAGAGCAAAGCTGAGATGATGGTGCCACAACAGTGTGTATTCCATTCTAACTATGACGTAGAAGGTACTTTCCTAGAATGTGACTGCTGCTGTGGGCAGCGAAGAGGTGTCATGTGATTTTCCTGTGTAAGCTCACACAGCATAGTTGTAAGGCTTTGTAAGACTGACATTCCTAACTCTACAAATAAGTCAGATTTTCCACATTGCCCTAGTATTATTAGTCATGTTCAGTGCTACATATTTTGGCATTTGCAGAACTGGAAGAATTCCCACACACACACACACACACACATACCTTTCATCATCTGTTGCTAGGCTACAGCTTTTCACATTGTCCCAGTCTGGTGATGTTGCTATGGGTACCGGTTATTCCTCCTCCTTGACACTGTCTGGTGTCAGAGTGCAGATCAGTTGTAACTATGAAGTCAGATGTTTTGAAATATGGCCTTGCCTCTCCATTAATGATAAAGTCTAAATAACAGAAATGAATTGCATGTCTTCTAGTATCATATGTGTTAGAATATTAGATTTTAGTGAATCCTTGATATACCCTTATCACTTTGGACCTCTATTCCATTATTATCCTACAGAAGTTAAATTAACAGTTGATGCCCTATGACCAGGGCATCTGCTACCTTTTGTTGAGTTTGTGCTCTACACAGATCTTTATCCTGTCTCCTCTAGGGAGAATTATTATACATGCTCATGGAATATAATTGTTACCTTTGACATTGCTGTGAAAGGGAAGAGGCATTGGGGATACTCAGATTAAGTTCATGTAGATGAGAAATGCTGTGGGCTAATGTCTGGCCATTTATCACATGGTTATGTTTGTTTTCCTGCTAAAGTTTAGACATTATGAAGGTAGAGACTGTGTCTTTAGAGTTTATACCCAGCAGTGCTTAACATAGTGTCACAGACATGGCTACAACCCAGATAAGGTTTTTGAAAGATTTGTTTATGGGCCAGTGAGACTTACGTGTGTGACCCAGCTCCAAGCCTGGTCCCCACCACACTGAAGAAAAATTCTGTGCTGTGTTCTCTTCCACACACTCTCTGCCTCTCAACCTTTCCAACTCTTTGTCTTTAGGTTAAAATAAGAATAAGAATAATAATCTAACATGAAGAAGATAAGTACAGAGAACCTGATTATCTTTCTAGCATATGTGGTGTGAGAGATCAAATTTGGGACCTCCTGCTGTAAGCCCAGCACTTTTTTCTACTGCCTGCCTGCCTCCCAGGTCACCAAAACCAGTTTTATTGATTTGTGTTATAGACTTACAGAGGAGGGAATTACTAATCTGATATTATGTTTCTAGTGTTTTAAGATGCTATGGAACCCTTTGTATTACAATTGTTGAAGGCCAAGTTTAGCCCATGTTAACTTAGCTGTTAGTCTGGCTCTTTGATCTCACAGTTGAATATACAACTTAAGCCCTAGAAGGATGTGACTCATCTGAGATCACAGAGCAGGTAAAACTGGTTTATGCAAATTTGTTATAAATATATAACAAACAGTTTTGAAAATCTTTGGAGTAAAATTATGTTTACTTAAACAGTAGTAGTTTATTCTATGCAGTCTGTTCACTTAAAAAAGTGGGAGACAGATACATATTGTTAAGGAAGAACTTCAGCATTTAACAGAAGCTCCATGAACAGCATACACATTTTTATTTCAAGTCAACTCAGAACTTTGCAGTCTACTTAAATACTTGACAGATTCCTCAAAATCCAGATTGAAATTGAACATAGCCTAGGCTTGAGGTGAGTCTTTCAGAATGAATGTCCTATTTAAAAGTTGACAGTTTGAATTTAAAAGTCAGCCCTTGCACATGATGGTGCTTCTCTAAAGTGAAAGGAATTTACTTTCTAAATACAACTCTTTTGTTTGGGGAAAAAGCAAAATGAATGAAACGTGTCTTTTGAAACACAGGCTGACAAAGGTGTCAGTTACGAACTTTTAACTGTCAGTGGGGAAAAACAGACAATGCCCTTGAGAGTTGGGCAAAGTGACAAAGTGGAAACCTCTAGGAGCTAACTAGTAATTCAGGATGATTCATTCTCTCCCCACTTCCCCCCCCCATCTGAGAATCAAGAATCTCCTCTCTCCCTTCCTCTCTCAGTGCCACATGCCTCGGTGAACCTTTCTGAGCTTTATGTAGTAGCCCCTACATTGTTCCCACCTCTATTCTCTTCCTGTCCAGTTTCCCCATTGTCAAATTACTTTCCCCTATGGAAGTTCTGAATAACTCATTACCTTCAGGGGATTCCCTTTGATCCATTAAATACAGTTTAGACTCCTTGACATGGCATTCAAAGCCCAGGGCCAGCTGGACCAAGAGTACATTTCGGCCATTACCATTACCTTTTTATTAGTGTGTGTGCTGTGCTTAACCAGATTAGGCTGCTCTGAGAATGTCTGTACTTTCCTACCCTGTATGTCTCCTCCCACAGCTGTTTGAGTTCCCCGACATCCTTAAAGCAGTCGTTCTGTTACACCTGGCCAGTTTTTACTTCTTCTGCCAACCACCAAGAGAGCTTTGCTACCTTTCTTTTGTCACTTCCTTTGTGATTCTTCTATTTATTATGTTTAATTCACATACTCGATGCTTACTTAGTAAGAGAATCTCTGTCACATAGCAAGTCATCTTATATTACTCAGTTATGTACCAAATTTGACTGTTTACTGAAAGATTCTTCCCACCCAGAGAATTAATATTTTGCTTTCTCTAATGTATACGCACTCACTCATGCTGAATTTCTTTGTCATTTTCTGGTCCTAGGCTTTCAGGATGAGGATAGTCATTTATTTATTTATTGTACTTACTTTACCAGCAGACAGTGCTAGGGCGCGGTGCGGACACTCAATCTACGCTCCTGGTGGCCATTTTTCCTTTTCATCTTATATTAAAAGGTTTTCTTTTTCTTTCTTTCTTTCTATTTTATTGGATAGGACAGAGAAACATTGAGAGAGAAGGGGGAGATAGAGAGGGAAAGAGAAAGATAGATACCTGTACATCTGCTTCATTGCTCCTGAAATTCCCCGTTATAGGTGGGGAGTGGCGGCTCAACCCGGGTCCTTATACCTGGTAATATGTTCACTTAACCAAGTGGGCCCCCACCTGGCCCCCTTTCTTTTAAGAATCTAGCCCAGTGCCTAACCATCTCTTGCAGCGGTAAAGAGAGAGAGAGAGACTAATCCAGTGATCTGCTGTATTTTTGAGCAGCCTTGTTGAGGTGTAATTTGCACTTTGTGAGACTCACCCATTGTAAATGTGCAGCTACTTTGCCAAGTGCAAGTACCCACTCCCACCCTCAGCCCCCAGTCAATACTGTGCTGCTTTCTGTCTGTGTGGATTTACCTTTTCTTGACATTTCATATAAATGGAATCAGATCATGTGGTTTTTGCATTTGACTTTCACTTAGCATCCTTGTGAGGTTCACTTATGTTTAGCACATCAGCAGTTCTTTTTCATTGCTGAGTAGTGAGCAGTTCATTGTCAGGTATGCATACTGCATTGTGTTTATCCAGTCACCAGTTGACAGACATTTGAGTTGTTTCTACTTTTCAGCTATTATGACAGTCATTGTTACGAATATGAGACCTATTCATGTGAGTATGTAGATATATACTTGATTTCTCCTGAGTAGATATTAGGAATGGAATTGCTATATATTATATCTCTGTAACTTTCATTTGAAAGGCCACCAGTCCTCAAAGGCAGTGCCGAGGAGGAACTATGCTCTTCCCCTCATCTAGGTGTTCCTGGGTTCACCTCTCCCTGAGGAGGAAGAGGAAGGCCTGGTCTCCTGGGTCTCAGGGCCCTCAAAGAGGGTGTCTCTGTAACTTTTTAAATAATATATGTGTATATATATATATTGAGGTAACCTTTCATCGCCTGTAAAATAGGGGCCTACCTCATACAATTGTTTGGGAACTAAAAACACCTCAAGCATTTGACTCCTAGTAGTACTCAGTTACCGACAGTTGTTACTACTAGGGATTAGTGTGGTTTTCATAGAGCATAGACTTTGGAGCCATATAGGTGAGAATTCTAACTTACCTGAGCCAGGCTAAATGAATAGTTTCTCCTTTACTTAAACTACGTTGGAACAGAGACTGAATAGTGACCCATTTCCCTGTGTATCCCCACTAACTTTGAATCGCTTTTCTCGACCCACGGTGTCCTTTAGTTGCATTTGTTTTGAATAGACTCTTCTGTTCCTTGCCTGATTTGTCAAAGTCAGTATTTTGTTTCCTCCAGGATTATCACTGGGTCTTGAGGCCTGCTCTACAAATCCTTAGCTCCTGGAGGCTTTTTTTTTTCTTTTGTTGCCCTTGTTGTTTATCACTGTTGTTATTATTGTGTTGTTGTTGGATAGGACAGAGAGAAGTTGAGAGGGGGAGAGAAAGAAAGACACCGAAAGACCTGCTCCACTGCTTGTGAATGGCCCCTGCAGGTGGAGAGCCGGGGGCTTGAACCAGGTTCCTTGTGCCAGCCCTTGTGCTTCATGTCATGTACACTTGACTCGCTGTACTACTGCCCGGCCCCCAAAGTCAATAAAGATTAATCCTGTATTCTAAAGCTGTGATTTTCACCCAATTTCATATAGTTGCCTAGGCAGCTTTTCAGCTGACCTGTGATAACTGGATCCCATCCCTCAAAAATTCTGATTTAACTGTCCTGGGATGTGACTTGAGGATCAAGCTATTTTTTTATTTGTTTTTTAAATATTTATTTATTTTCCCTTTTTGTTGCCATTGTTGTTGTAGTTGTTGTTGATGATGTCATCATTGTTAGATAGGACAGCGAGAAATGGAGAGAGGAGGGGAAGACAGATGGGGAGAGAAAGATAAGACACCTGCAGACCTTATGCCAGTCCTTGTGCTTTGTGCCACATGCGCTTAACCCGCTGCACTACTGCCTGACTCCCATGGATCAAGATATTTTTAAAGCAGGCAACCAAGGATGAGAATTGCTGTTCAGATATTAAGCTAGGATTGGTGTTATCTTGACGAATTTGGCATCAACGGCCGGTGTTAGAAGTATCTTAATTCCTCCATCAGTAAAGGGACTGAACAACATGGAGTTTTTGATATCACCACTTGGAGGAACCAGTCACCTCTCAAGCATTTTTTCCACTTAAGTAGCCGTCAGTGAAGTTGGTGTCCTAAAGGAGATTATGAATGAAAACAAAACCTTGAACTTAGTTGAAGTCAGGACATATAGTGGTTCCCCTCTCTACTGGGGATACACTTTAAGATCCACCCAGGGGTGCCAAAGTCATGAATAGTGCCAGTTCATTCGTGTGTGTGTTTGTGTGTGTGCGCTGTTTTTTAAAATATGCATATACCTATGATAAAGCTTAATTGGTAAATTAGGCACAGTAACACTAACAGTAATAACTAGTAATAAAATGGAGCAATTGTAATATGCTATAATAAAAATCATGTGGATGTGATCTTACTCTTCTCCCTCAAGACGTCTTATGTCTTAGTGTATGTAATATTTTGAGACCACAGTTATCCATGGGTAACTGAAACCACAGAGAGGGAGACAGTGGATAAAGGGTGATTGCTGAATTCCATCTGTCATCTGTCATCACTTCTGCAGTCAGGCAGAGTGAAATGGATTCTGGTTTAACTCTAGATGAATCTGGGTTTATTTTGGTTCTGTTGATTTCTAACTGTTGGTTAAGGCTCAGAGAGTTTGAAGTTGCACATTTTCCTCATCTGTGGAAGAAGTACAGGTTATTCACAACCAAAATGGTTTGGGTTTCAGTGCACCTGGCAGAGTGTACACTTGGCCTTGCCCTTGTAGGACCTAAATTCAGGCCCTGTCTCCACCTACAGGGGGAAGCTTTGTAAGTGTTGGAGCAGTGCTGCAGGTACCTCTCCTCTCTTTTCCTTTCTCTAAAGTTTCTATCAACAAGAAGTGGGGAAATGGTCCCCCAGGAGTAGTGATGTTACTGGGCAGGTGCTGAGCCCCAGCTGTAACCCTGGTGTCAAAACAAAACAACTGAATTTGGTGTGAGGTATAAGGATCCCAGTTCGAGCCCCCGGCTCCCCACCTGCAGGGGAGTTGCTTCAGAGGTGATAAAGCCTGTCTGCAGATGTCTATCTTTCTCTCCCCCCTCTCTGTATTCCCCTCTTCTCTCCATTTCTCTCTGTCCTATCCAACAACAACAACATCAGTAATAACAACAATTTAAAAAGGGGGCAACAAAAAGGGAAAAGTAAATAAATATAAAAAATTAAAGAAAAACTGAATTGTAAACCTTGCAAGGTTTTTAGGACTGTAGATTTAAAAAGTAGTGGAGCCAGACAGTGCATCTGATAGGGTGCACAGGTTACAATGCACAAAGAGCAGATTCAAGCCCTTAATCCCCACACTCAGTGAAGCAGGGCTGCAGGTGTCTCTCTCCCTCTGTATCTCCCTCCCCTGAGTTACATGAAAAAAATTTAAGTCAGTATCCTACTGCTTGATTTAGTAATTATCAACTGTATTTGAATTGTATTCATCCTATATCTCAACAACTAAACACAAGAACTTGCAAAAACCAAAAACAAACAAAAGCAGAAGTAAGCAAGTTGTCTCTAAGACTTTGTGAAAACTATGATAATTATCCTTGGGAGGGTGGGCACACAGAACTTTGGTGGTGGGTGCAAAAATAAACAAATAGAAGGCCAGTGGGAGCAAATAGATTTGTAGTGCCAGCACTGAGTCCCAACAGTAACCGTACTAACAAAACATAACAAAACAAAAATCTTGATGGAGAGGCTAGTCAAGATCAGAACATTTAAGAGAAGTGCAACTAACCCATCATTTTATTTTCTCAAATCTCTGTCCTTCTAACAGGTCTGGAAGTAATGAAATACTGATAGGATGAGTTTCACGATGAACCAGATTTCTGTTTTCTGATTATCACACTCCAGTAAAATGATCTAAGGCTCCTTGGAATTTACTAATTCTCAATCTGGAGTAGGGTGAGCCTGAGACATCATCGTGTTCTAGAAGCAAGAAAGCATTCGAAATCTAATGGAATAAACACACTTCAACTTAAAGCAAACTAATAGAATTGTGTCAAAAGGATTCAGTGGCCAGTTTGAGGGGACTCCCACTGGCTGAAGCTGAGACAGTTAAACCACTAGGCAGAATGATGGCTGCTGTTAATTTATATACATGAATTATATACCTGTAGGTATACTATTTCCATCTAAGACTGGGGCTAATATTGCTTAATACCATTATACCATTATTGCTTGTTTTTCTTTCTTTCTTTTTTTCTTTTTCGGTCATCTTTTAAAATTTGTGATTAGTAGTGGTTTATAAGATTGTAAAATTATGGGAGTTGGGCGGTAGCACAGCGGGTTAAGCGCAAGTGACACAAAGCACAAGGACTGGCATAAGGATCCTGGTTCTAGCCCCGGCTCCCCACCTGCAGGGGAGTCGCTTCACAGAAGGTGAAGCAGGTCTGCAGGTGTCTGTCTTTCTCTCCCCCTCTCTGTCTTCCCCTCCTCTCTCCGTTTCTCTCTGTCCTATCTAACAACGACAACATCAATAACAACAACAATAACTATAACAACAATAAAAAACAAGGACAACAAAAGGGAAAATAAATAAATATAAAAATTTTTTTAAAAAAAGATTGTAAAATTATGAAGTTCCACACTGTACCCACCACCAAAATTATTTTTTTAGCTCAGTTTATTTTTTAGAATTTTTTCCCCTTTTGTTGTCCTTGTTGTTTGTTGTTATTGCTGTCACTGTTGTTGGATAGGACAGAGAAAAATCGAAAGAGGAGGGGAAGACTGAGAGGGAAGAGAAAGACAGACACCTGCAGACCTGCTTCACCACCTGTAAAGTGACTGCCCTGCAGGTGGGGAGCCTGGAGTCCGAACCAGGATCCTGATGCCAGTCCGTGTGCTCTCTGCCGTGTGTGCTTAACCTGCTGCACCACCGTCCACCCCCCCCCAAAAAAAAAAAAAATTCCATGCCTCCATCCTCCCAGTGATAGTTATCACAAAGTCTTAGAGATAGGTTGTTTCCTCCTGGTTTGTTTTTGTTTTTGTTTTTTAAGTTCATGTGTTTCTGTTCTCCGTCTGGTAGTTGTCTTTCACCTCTTATTTTGTTAAGCATAATCACCTCCACGTCTACCCATTTTGTCCCAAAAGATACAGTACCATCTTTCTGATTGCAGAGTAGTGTTCCATGGAGTACATACCCCATAACCTCTTCATCCAGTCATCTGTCAGTGATCATTTAGGCTGCTTCCATTCTTTGGCTATTGTGAATAATGCAGGTGTGAACATAGTGGTGCATATGTCTTTGAACTAGTGTTTTCATGTCCTTTGGATGAGTGTCTGGAGTAATACCATTATTTCTAGTTAGCAGATCTGTTCACACTTAATTTTCAGCTATAATAAAAGGTTGTGTTGTACTTCTGTACAACAAGAAGATCCAGATTCAGAAGCACTAAAAGGGTTCATTGTCATGTTCCTAAATGGGTGTTTCCAAGACAAGATTTTGATTGAGGCAGTGACAGATAATCTCATTCTGCCTGACCACGTTCCTGAGCTGCTAATGACTCAGAATTCACCTAGAAAATTGGGTATTTTGGAAGCTGACTGTTGAATGACTTTGCTTTTCTCATAAGATCTGATCACAAGGGTCATGGCTGTTAGTTTAGCCAAAGGTCTGAAATTGAAATGTAGCTCTAGGATTATCTGGGACTACGGACTTTATTAGGAATACTAGTTTGTAGTCTCCTTTTCACTAGTTTTAGTGAATGAATATCTCTAATTCTGTGGTTTTGCTCTCTACCAGATTCTCCTGTTTCTTTAGCCTTATCAAATATCTTGGGGACTCATTGTCAGTCTCCTAGCAAAGAACTGATGCCCCATGAAAATGAATATTGAAGATAAGGTGTGTTATTCTATGAAATAGGGATCAATGGGACATGAGTGGCCAGGAACTTAGCTATTTAGACTGAGTACAGATCCTATACTTAAAGCTTAATGAGGAGTCAAGTCACAGACCAGTCAGGATTCAGCAAAAGGCAGGCCAGGAAAAAGACAAAATTCTGAGGTGGTCCTGATCCAAAATAAGGCAATGAGAATGTTCTAATAAAGCATTCAAAACAAAAGTAGACCCAGATCTGAGCACATAGGCCTTAAAACTATGGCTTTTTTTTTTTTTTTAATGGGATAGGAAGAAGAGGGAAGAGGGAGAGAGGAAGCAAGACCAAAGCTGGGGATTAAACATGGGACCTCAGATCTCTGGCAGAAAAGCCTTTTTTGCATAACCATTATACTATCTCCCCAGTCCATTACCATAGCTTTTAATGCTTATGACATCTGCTGTGCAACTCAGGCATCCAAGTTTGACATCCTCGAGGAAACACTCACGAAAGACATGTCTCTGATATCTGATTACTGTAAAAAATGGCGACTAATCCCTAGCACTGCAAAAACGGTATCATCTGTTTTCCATCTACACCGTGCCTCGGCCTCGCTTAATGTGCAGCTTGGTGATACGAGAATCCGGCATGAAGCCCAGCCAGTCTATCTTGGCGTTACTCTCGATCGCACCCTGTCATTTCACGAACATCTCATAAAAACTGCAGCAAAGGTGGGCGCGAGGAATCACATCATTGCAAGACTGGCCAGCTCCTCATGGGGCGCGAGCGCTTCCACACTACGATCATCATCTCTGGCATTATGCTATTCCACTGCAGAATACTGCGCCCCAGTATGGTTCCGTAGCCCCCATGTCCACTTGGTCGATTCCAAATTATATTCCTCCATGAGGATAATTTCTGAAACCATCCATTCCACCCCGGTCCCATGGCTGCCAGTTCTTAGCAACATCGCCCCGCCAGATATTTGTCGGGATGCGGCATCATCTAAGTTCATTTCCCACGTCTACGCTCGACCGGACCTGCCAATATACGCGGATATCTTCGCCCACCCTGTCCAACGCTTGACGTCTCGTCACCCAATCTGGTCCCCTACGCCTACACTGAACTTCTCTGTTCCAGACTCTTGGAAACAGAGTTGGCAGTCAGCTGAGGTAAAGAACAAACACTTCATCACAGACCCCTGCAAGCGTCAACCCGGCTTTGACCTAGCACGTTATGATTGGGCCCTCCTCAATCGCTATCGAACAGGCCATGGCCGCCGGTGTGCTGCTGTGTTCCATCGCTGGGGAGCCAGAGACGACCCGAACTGCCCCTGCGGCTCCAGACAGACTATGACCCACATAGTCAACGACTGCCACCTCTCCAGATTCAAAGGAGGTCTCGAAACTTTACATCAGGCTCAACCTGACGTTGTTGACTGGCTACAGAAGAAGGGCAAACGTTAGAAGAAGAAGAATGCTTATGGTTAGAAGCCAAGTGGATACACAATAAGTCACACAAAGATAAGCATATTAAAATCACAATAGGTACAAACCAAGTGTACTGAGGAGGGTGGGAGGAGTATTCTGATAAGTACTTTGATTTGCATGCCTTTAGGTAATTTTACCTATAAGTTAGCACTATTTTTTTCCCTTTAGTAGATAGGACAAAGATCCTTCAGCCTCATTCTCTATAGTAGTCTTGGACATTGTCATTATTATAACTAAGTGTTCTTTTGTATTTATTTTTTAATACATTTTTTAATTTTTTTAAATTTATTTATTCATGAGAGAGATAGGAGGAGAGAAAGAACCAGACATCACTCTGGTACATGTGCTGCCGGGGATAGAACTCGGGACCTCTTGCTTGAGAATCCAGTGCTTTATCCACTGCGCCATCTCCCGGACCACTGTATTTACTTTTAACTTGATTGCTATCAATAGAGCCCTGACTTGAAAATGTTTGTGTGTGTGTTTCCTCTTTTTAGATAGGACAGAGAGAAATGGAGAGAGGACAGGGAGATAGAGGCAGGGAGAGAAAGATGAACACCTGCAGACCTGCTTCACTGCTCTTGAAGCAGACTCTTGCAGATGGGGAGCAGGAGCTTGATCCCTGGCCCTTGCACTTGGTAAATATGTGCACTTACCTGGGTGCAACACCACCCAGCCCCCCAAATGTAGCTTTATTTAAAAATTTCCAATATGAGGAGTCAGGTGGTAGTACAGCAGGTTAAGCGCACATGGCACCAAGTACAAGGACCAGCATTAGGATCCTGGTTCGAACCCTTGGCTCCCCACCTGCAGGGGAGTTGCTTCACAGGCGGTGAAGCAGGTCTGCAGGTGTCTCCCATCTCCGTCTTACCCTCCTCCATTTCTGTCTGTCTTATCTAACAACGACAACATCAATAGCAACAATAATAACTACAACAATGAAAAACAACAAGGGCAACAAAAGGGAAAATAAGTAAATAAATATTTTTAAAAATTTTCCAGTATGTTCACAGCAACATACTGTGGTGGTAGTGTTATTACATAGATCCTAAAAAATTAATATCAGTATAGAAAAGATTACATGGTCAAGTGATTGCAGTAAGCATGTAATATTAATCCTCTCTGGAATTTGGTGATGTATATTAAACACTTAAGTCTTTAATAAAGAAACTTAATTCATCCAGTGTTTCCTCAGCTCTCCTGACCTCTGACTTTTATACTTTGTTGTTACTGTTTTAAGGATTTTTTTTTTTAAGATTTTATTTATTGATTCATGAAGATAGAAGGAGAGAGAGAAAGAACCAGACATCACTCTGGTACATGTGCTGCCAGGGATTGAACTCGGGACCTCATGCTTGAGAATCCAGCACTTCATCCACTGCGCCACCTCCCGGACCACTTAAGGATTAATTTCATGAGAGAGGGAGAATATAGCAGAACAGTGCTCTGGCATATGTAGTATCAGGAATCTTGCCACCCACTGAACCACCCCCTAGACAGGGAGTTTGGTTCTTCCTTGAATTAATCTTTCTTAAACAACTTGGAAAATATAACATGTTGGGGTATGATAGCTATATGCCAAGTGAATTGTGAGTGAAACAAGTAGAAGAAATCAAGATCATTCACTTCAAGCCCTTGTTGAAGGAATAGATAAGCCCAAGAGACTAGTAATAATGATCTATACTCTTTTCCTGATGAGATGAAAAGATTATTTTAAAGAGGCTGGGTGGTAAAGCGAACCTGGTTGAGTACACACGTTACCATGATGCAAGGACCTTGGTTCAAGCCCCTGGTCCCCAGGAGGTTTCATGAACAGTGAAGCAGTGCTGCAGGTCTCTTTTTGCCTTTCTGTCTCCCTTCCCCTCCCAGTTTTTCTCTGTCCTGGTAAAGAAAAGGAAGGAAGATGGGGGGGGAAAATGGCTACCACGAGCAGTGGATTCATAGTGCAGACACTGAACTCTATGTTACAATGTGCAAAACAAACCCCCCCCATGGAACAGTGCTGCAGTATCCTGTTTCTCTTCCTCTCTGTCTCCCCTTCCCTTTTGATTTCTCTCTCTGTCCAATACATAATAAAATACTTAAAAATGTATGAATTGAGAAATAGAACCAAGAATTAAGAGTTGGAGTTGATTAGAAAGAGAGGGAGGAGTACATAGCATAATGGTTATGCAAACAGACCCTCATGCCTTAGGCTCCAAAGTCCCAGGTTTAATCCCCTGCACCACCATAAACCAGAGTTGAGCAGTGCTCTGGTAAAAAAAAAAAAAAAAAAAAAAAAGCATCTGAGCATAGATGGCCAAGTTATAGGAGTAGATAGACTGATAGGAACAAGTTTAGCTTGTCCTGCCCTCCCAGATGACTCACTGCCTTACAGGGAATCTTTTTATTTCCATACAATATCTATGTTGCTTCCCTAGTGACTCCACAGAAAATAATTCTACAGCCATTGGTAAAACCCTGTGGACTAATCCTTGTTGGCATTACTATTTCCATAGCAACCATCAGGTGATATATAACCTTAGTGAGGCAAAATAAGAGAAGTATTTCCACTAGCAAATTCCCATGTTTGTTGTAGAATGTTTTTCAGATGATTGCCAAACTACTTAACTGTTATGTCCAAAATCTAAACTCTGCTTTTCTAAAACTTCACCTTAGAGTATTTAGTGGGAAATATTTTTAAGACCCATAGATATTTTTCTATAAGTAAATAGCATTATGCTTGAATTTTGTTTGAGTTATTTACAAAGTGGGCGTAATAAGGGAAATGTGAAAGGGAAGAAAGGTGGTTTGGGGGCGTGGTGTGTGTGTGTGTATGTGTGTGTGTGTGTGTGCATTTCCAGACAGAGCAAGGTAGAGACAAAGGGAATAAGAGAAAGAAACCACAGCAGTGAAGCTTCCTTCAGTGCCATGGGGGTCGGGCTGAAACACAAAGCAGTGCCTTATCCAAGTGAGCTATTTTGCCAGCCCAGGAAGAAAGATTTATATATGATTTACGTAGACGTTGTGACTTTTGATAAGTAATCAGCTGCAAAGGTGAGAATTGGCACAATTCATTTATGATCAAGTTTTACTCAAGTGAAAAAATTAAAATAACCTCCCTTGAATATGCCAATTATTTCTCAAGCTAGAAAAATAGAAGATAAAATTCCTAATACTTAAAAACAAACAAAAAAAATCTTCTAAAAACTGAACTTGATCTTCAATGTTGAGATTGTACAGAATTTGATTCTTGAATTTAGAAGTATACCCTTGAACTTAAAAGTATATTCTAAGCTTTGCAGTGATGAAGCAGTGTTGCAGGTGTCTCTCTCTCTCTCTCCTCTCTGTCACCCCCTTCACTCTCAATTTCTGGCTGTCTCTATTGAATAAATGAAAATAAAAATAAAATAAAGCAAAGAAGTATATTCTGGACAACCTGAAGTTAAAAATGAGTGACTATGCATCCTTCCGTTGTATTTTGCAAAGTTGATTATTATGTGTCTGATGGAGATCTCAGTACTGGGGTTATGGTGGCAAATGAAACAAAGGCCCTGCCCTTTGAAAACTTATTACATCAAGGGCAGAAGGAGGCAGTAATTCAGTGAAGACAGAGCTATATATCGGGTATGGTAGTTACAGGAGAGTTGAAGTAAAGGAGTAGAGGTTGACGTGTAAGGGCAGGGGGAGGGTGAACAAAGGAGGTATCTCTGAAGAGATGACACTTAAGAAGAGCCCTGATTGTATCTTGGGAATGTCTGAGAGGGGAGTATTCTGGCAGAGGAACAAATGTTCAAATTCTGGCACGAGATTATCCTCACCCGCACTAAGGTCGGCACAGGAAGCCAGTGTGACTGGATCAAAGAGAATGAAGTGAGTAAATGAGGTGGTCGACAAGATACTTGGGGTAGAGAAGGAATCTTACAGAATTTTATAAACAACTAGAAGAACTTTATGAGAGTTTATTCTGAGTAAGATAAAATTTTTGAGATGGTTTTGAGCTGCGACATAATCTGATTTGGGTTTCTAAAGGATTGCTCTGCTGCATGGAACATAGTCTGTCAGAGGACAAGGCTAGAATCAGGGAGGCCAGTTAGAACTACTGGTAGGTGAACAGTGATGCTGGCCCAAGCTTAGGTGAGGGGAGGCAGAGAAGTGTCATGATTCTGGATGTTTATTTTACTGATCAGATACTCAAATAGCTCATTCTGTGCCAAGTACTATTCTAACAAGCTTATATATCTCAACTCATTCATGCTCTAAACAGTATTCTTAGATAAATTAGTATTAGATAAATTAGTGGGAGAGATAGAGTAATTGTTATACAAAAAGACTTTCAAACCTGAAACTTTTGCTGAATGTATAGCTCATACATGTTAATAATGCACAAGGACCCAGGTTCGAGCCCCCAATCCCCATCTGTAGTGGGTAAGCCTCACGAACAGTGAAACAGGTCAGCAGGTGTCTTTCTGTCTCTCTCCCTCTCTGTCTCCCCTCCCCTCTCAATTTTTCTGTTTCTATGCACTAATAAGTAAAATATTTTTTTAAAAGTATAGCTTGCAATTTATAGATAATTGGATATGGGTATAAAGGGGGAAAGGGAATCAGGAAGATCCTAAGGTGAGGCCTAAAACTCTTAATAATATTGCCACTTCCTGAAAAGCTTGTTTGAGTGGAGTTCCTAAAATCAGGGGTTCAATTTTTCTACTGGAGATGGAGGTACATGTTAACCATCCATGTAGATGTGTTGGGTAGGCAGTTGGATCCTGAGGTTACAGTTTCACTGACTTGAGATTCAAGGCTGGAAGTAAATTATAAAGGAGATCTCAAAACATTTAGGAAGAGTACCAGCTACCTCTTCCTGCTAAATCTAGCCAAATGTA
Source organism: Erinaceus europaeus (assembly GCF_950295315.1). Lineage (NCBI taxonomy): Eukaryota > Metazoa > Chordata > Mammalia > Eulipotyphla > Erinaceidae > Erinaceus > Erinaceus europaeus. The sequence continues at coordinate 6,668,947 of NC_080167.1, read as the reverse complement.
AGCCTAAGGGCAGTCTTTTCCTTTGGCCATGGTCCTGTGGTGGTATTTTCATCGGCGTTACTTTTGCTATGATTTACTTACTCAGTAACCTCAGTTTGTGACTTAATCTCTTCCAGTTTCAGTCTCTAAAGTCTGTAAAGTGGCTTAGCAGAACTTATCTCATAGCACTGTTAACATACAGTGAATTAACAGGACATATAAAATGTTTAGCAGGGCTGGGGAGATAGCATAATGGTTATGCTAAGAGACTTTTCACACTTGAGGCTCCAAGGTCTCAGGTTCAGTCCCCAGCACCACCATAAACCAGAGCTGAGCAGTGCTCTGGTCTCTCTTATCTCTCTCTCTCTCTGTATCTCTCATTAAAATAAATAAAATATTTTTTTGTTTTAAATAAAATATTTTTTTAAATAAAGTGCTTAGTAAATCCTTCCTTTCCCTCAAGTTTAGTTTATTGTATTCAGTTCAAACTCATAGAATTTGAATTTTTCTTCTAGTATCTAAGAAAACCGAATTTACAGCTTACTTAACACAAACTTTGGGTTGGGGGTGGGTGGGTATTTAATAACAAGCTCCAAAAAGGATTTAAATTCCTTTCCTGAAAATGACATTATCAAAGAAAGCACTTTAATGAGGTTTACAAAAGGCAGAGGCGGGAAGGTTGTGGGTTCTGAGTATTAAGATTCCATATTCGAAAACCCAGTGAAGGTGTAGGTAGGAGCACCAGCAGTAAATCCTAAGATCAGTCATGGCTAATTTACATCAAAGCCTAAGCAAGTCTACTTGAGCCTATAGGAGGAAAGAATGCCGTTTAGAGGCCGGGCTATTTAAGTGAAAGGGTAAGATTAGCTCATTAATTCCCTGATGGAACTTTGCTAAAGGGACACTTCTGGGGTTTAGCTTAATCCCACTTCTATTTTTGATCACAGTTTAACAATCTCAAAAGAGTACTCAGCTAAGGTATTCAGACTTTATCTTATACAGTAAACATTGAAGCACTTACTATGTACCATGTACATTTTTCAGAAAACAAAGAGATACAATTCATGTCCTTAAATTCTTTATAGTGTAAATGAGAAAATAAACATGTTACCAGGTAAAATCAAGTATATAGCTAAGTGCTAGGACAGAGTATTACAAGACAGCAAATAATGTAGTCATTTTACTTGTGTTACTATAACTGCATATAAAGGTCACCACTGAATTGCATTGTTTTTATTTTAACCTCCAGGATTATCTCTGGGGCTCGGTGCCTGCACTACAAATCCATTGCTTCTGGGAGCCATTTTTTTCCATTTTATTGGATAGAATAGAGAGAAATTGAGAGGGTTGGTGGTGAGTTGCATTGTTAAGGTTAAGAATTAAAAAATATATATTTATCTATTCCCTCTTGTTGCCCTTGTAGTTTTATTTTTGTAGTTAATATTGTTATTGATGTCATTGTTGCATAAGGCAGAGAGAAATGGAGAGATGAGGGGAAGATGGGGAGAGAAAGACAGACACCTACAGACCTGCTTCACAGCTGGGGCTTGGTGCCTATACTACAAATACACTGCTCCTAGAGGCTATTTTTCCCTTTTATTTTTTTTGCCCTTGTTATTATTATTATTATTGTTATTGCTGTCGTTGTTGGATAGGACAGAGAAATCAAGAGAGGACTGGAAGGCGGGGGGGGGGGGGGGGGGGGCGGAGATAGATACCTACAGACCTGCTTCACCATCTGTGAAACAACACCCCTGCAGGTGGGGAGTCGGGGACTCAAACGGGGATCCTTACGCTGGTCCTTGCGCTTTATGTCACCTGTGCTTAACCTGAAGGTTAAAAATTTATCAGGTGGTAGTCCAGGAGGTGGTGCAGTAAATAAAGCAATGGACGCTCAAGCGTGAGGTCCTGAGTTCAATCCCTGGCAGCACATGTGCCACAGCGATGTCTGCTTCTCTCTCTCCTCCTATCTTTCTCATTAGTAAATAAATAAAATCCTTTTTTAAAAAAAAAATCAGGTGGGTGTAGATAGCATAATGGTTATGCAAAGAGACTCTCCTGCTTGAGTCTCCAGAGTCCCAGCTTCAATTCCCTGAACCACCATGAGTCGAGAGTTGGGGGGGGGGAGATATCAGGTGTTTTTTAGAGAGAGATGTTCCAAAGTAGAAGCATACCATAACATAACAACAACAAAACACGGAGAAATCTCTAAGGGAAAAGAAAACAGCACAATTTGGTTAATAGTTTTGTTTTTAAGGTGGTGGGAAGAAGAAAGTGAACGTTACCTTGGAAAGCACGTCTCCCTCTACCTTTCTCCAGTTCCAAACAAGAACATTTCCCAACAAAGACACTTTCCAACCTTCTTTTGAGACCTAGGGAAATTCTGGTAAGCGATGTGACCAAAAGAAAACTAAGAGTCATTAGAAATATTAGAATTCTCACTTTCTTTTTTTAATTACTTTTTTTTTTTAATTTTTATTATTGGAGAGAGACAGAAAAATTGAGAGGGGGAAGGAGATAGGGAGAGAGATAAAGAGACACCTGCAGCCCTACTTCACCACTTGTGAAGCTTTCCTCTTGCAAGTGAGGGCCAGGGGCTTGAAGTGTTCTAAGCAGATGCTCTTTATTCATCAGGCCCTGACAGGAAAAAAAAATATTGAGAATTTCTCTCTTAAAGTAAAACTCAGTAAGTCAGGCAAAGTTTTACATAGTAGAATCTCTCCTACTCTAATTTCTGAGTTAATTGGTTCATTTTTCCTTTTGACAAAGAAGTTAAGTGGATTCTCTTGTGTAACTAATGCAATTTCCTTTCCTCCATTGAATAAAAAAAATATATTTTTGACAGTTCTGCTTTGGCCAGTTCAAACAAATTTAATCTAAATGCTCCAGTTTAGAAAAAAAGGACTTGTGTTATTAATCATGTCAATAAGAGAAATAATTACAGACCAGCTCTTTTCAGTAGGGAGGAGGTAATCTGTCTAAGGCAGTCTGACCAAATCAAGCATATCGGGGAGAAGGAACACACTGTCAGTTTGTTTTGTCAACTTGAGGATTAATTAAATACAATAATTACCCAGGAACTCAGATTTTAAAAGTTTATTTCAGATAATTCAAGAACTCTATAAGTGTCCACTTTTTCCATATCCTTTAACGGAACTCAGGTTATTTCTTTTAATTTTTTTCCATGAAAGAGACAGAGACAAAAGCACTACTCTGTATACAATGCAAGGTGTTAAACCCAGAACCATGGGTGCATTCTACAGCTAAGCTACCTCACTGGCCCCAGAAGTTGAAATATCTTCTTTTCATTACCATCCAGCCTGTATGTAACAAAAGTAGAAGAGACCTGAGAATATTAGAAATATATGTATGCGCACGCACACATACACACACACACACACATAAATACACAGTTTGGGTTGGCGAGGTAGCTTACCTGGTAGGATACCTTCTCTGTCATGTACATGACCCAGATTCAGCCAGGCCTGCACCGCATTGTGCAGAGCTTCAATGTTACGGTATCTTTTTCTTATTGTCTTTATTCATTTATTGGACAGGCAGTCAGAAATCTAGAGGGAGGGGGAAACAGAGAAGAAAAGAGACAGAGACACCGGCAACACTGCTTCACCACTTGCAAAGCTTTCCCTTGCAGGTAGGGACCGGGGTCTTGAACCTGGGTCCTTGTGCATTGTAACATGTGCGCCCAACCAGGTGCACCACCACCAGGCCCCCCTCTCTCTGTCTCTCTATTTGAAAAAAGTCAACCCAGCACAGTGGGTCTTAAGAGATTAAAAAATATATATATATATAAACACTTTATTATACCCAGTGATAGAAAGCTATTAAGGGGAACCAGGCGGTGGTACACTTAGTTAAGTGCACACATCTCCGTGTGCAAGGATCAGAGTTTGAGCCCCTGCTCCCCACCTGCAGGGAAGACTCTTCATGAGCAGTGGAGCAGGTCTGTAGGTGTCTTATCTTTCTCTCTCCCTCTTTATCTCCCCTCCTCTCTTGGTTTCTCTCCTGTCAAATAAAAAATAAAATAGGAAGAAAAAACCAGAAAATTAGCCACAGGAGCCATGGGTTTGTAGTGCTGGTATTGAGCCTCAACAATAACCCTGGATAAAAATTAAATTAAAATTAAAAAGAAAGATATTGTGGTCTGGGAGGTGGTGCAGTAGATAAATTACAAAGCATGAGGTCCCAAGTTCAGTCCCCCAAAGCACATGCACCAGTGTGATGTCTGGTTCTGTCTCTCACTCTCTTTCTCATTAATACATAAAATCAGAGGTCAGTCCCGGTTCGAACCCCGGCTCCCCACCTGCAGGGGAGTCGCTTCACAGGCGGTGAAGCAGGTCTGCAGGTGTCTATCTTTCTCTCCTCCTCTCTGTCTTCCCCTCCTCTCTCCATTTCTCTCTGTCCTATCCAACGACGACAACAACAACAATAACTACAACAATAAAACAACAAGGGCAACAAAAGGGAATAAATAAATAAAATAAAATAAAAGATATCTTTAAAAAATAGAATAGGGGAGTCGGGCGGTGGCGCAGTGGGTTAAGCGCACATGGCACAAAGCACAGGGACCGGTGTAAGGATCCCGGTTCGAGCCCCCGGCTCCCCACCTGCAGGGGAGTCGCTTCACGGGCGGTGAAGCAGGTCTGCAGGTGTCTATCTTTCTCTCCCCTCTCTCTCTGTCTTCCCCTCCTCTCTCCATTTCTCTCTGTCCTATCCAACAACAAAGCAATGTCAACAATGGCAATAATAACCGCAACGAGGCTGCAACAACTAGGGCAACCAAAAGGGGGGAAAAAGGCCTCCAGGAGCGGTGGATTCATGGTGCAGGCACCGAGCCCAGCAATAACCCCGGAGGAAAAAAAAAATAGAATAGAACTACATATTGATATGAAAAATGTTAGAATACATAGAAGATGTCTAGGACTCTCAACGTGTGTAATATGAATCATGTTAGAGCTACCACTGAGACTGCGCATGGATGACTACAGATAAGTGGAAACCTTGACTTTCACTTCAAGCCTTCAGTTCTCTTCAGTTTTTGGTTTTTTTTTTTTAACTCTCGACATGTTACTCTTGTGACATGAGAAATTAAAAGATATAAAAGTGTAAAGTCACCTTTTTCATGTTCCTCTGCAATTACAGATGTTGACCTTCACCACAGTTTTGCCATAACTGTTACTGGCTGCTAAGTCAGACATAGTAGCCAAAGCTTACTACGTTGAGAAGTCAACTCTAAGTCATGCCTGCTATTTGCTATAGTAAGAGTAAGTTGTGCTCATTATATTCATCCCCACCCAAAAAATCTCAGAGTAATTATGCTGCCCTAAGCCGGAAGTAGCAGAAACTGTATCTCTGAGAGTAGTGTGGCTTCTGAGTATCTGCTCTCCTGAAGGGTCTGGAAAGCCATCCAGAGAACAGAGGTAAGAAGTACGGCTACCAGACACTGGTTTCTCTGGATTCTTTAACCTGCCACCTTCACGGTGCTGGCCAAGTCGCTTCACAAAGGTTATTTGTCATATGACATTACATGACAGCATCCTGTCGTGTAACTTAACAGCTGATCCTTGGAGCTTTCATTAATTCTTGCAGTTGCCCACATTTCTGGCAGTGTAATATTTCTTTCCTTTGTTTCCCTAAGCTTAAGTTATTTGACTTAATCCCACAGAGTCCTAAATTAGAAATAGAAAAATGGACATTCTAGCCCTTTTGTGTTAATATGTAAGGAGGAGTACATTTACAAGTTGGGGAGGTGAGAATCAAAGGTGAAATGAGTCATATAACTTTCTGTACCACACACACTGTAATGTTCCTGCCATTTTATGGCACAGGAACTATAGTGCTGATCCCCTGAGGATGCTTTCCTCCTTCCATCATACCAGCTCCTCTCAGGAACAGAGCAGGTGTCTTCAGAGACCCCTGTTGCCCTGGCTAGCTCTTCTACTTGAGGCACTTCAAAAAAGCTGTGACATTTTTATGGCACTGAGACTGGCTTTGTAGATTTCTTATAATTGGATCAGAAAACATTTAGAGGGGGCCGGGTGGTGGCACACCTGGTTGAGCGCACGTGTTACAGTGTACCAGGACCCAGGTTTGAGCCCCTAGTCCCCACCTGCAGAGGGAAAGCTTTGCTAGTGATAAAGCAGTGCTGCAGGTGTCTCTCTCTGTCTCTCTCCCTCTCTCCCTCCCCCTTCCCTCTCAATTCCTAGCTGTCTCTATCCAATAAATAAATTTTTTAAAAAAATTTAAATTTAAAAAAAAGAAAATAAACATTTGGAACATAAATAATTTGTGTTAATGTTAGAAATTGGTAATTAAATTGTGTGCAGAAATAACTAATGTTCATTCTGTTCATCAGACCTGGAGGTATGAGTCAGATTGCGCCAAAGCAAAGAACTCTAAGGAAGGATGAGAAAGAGAAGGGCTGGCAAGGGCCTTGAGGTCCTGGTACATGATGGCGGGAAGTGCTTAAGTTGTGAGTGAGAGTGTTCTGGGGAGTCACGAAATTGTAACCATGTGCCAACAACTATCATGTAAACCATTCACTCTGCACCTCCCCAATAAGATGATATGGGTGGGGGTTCTGAGTCAGATTCCATCTCTCTCTCTGAAAAAAGGAGAAAATAATTTGCTTAAGGGAATATGTTATGGAGGGTCAGGTGCTGGCACACCTGGTTTGGGCGCACATGTTATAATGTGCAAGGATCTGGGTTTGAGCCCTAGTTCCCATCTGCAGGGAAAAAACTTTGTGAGTGGTGAAACAGTACTGCAAGTGTCTCTCTCTCTCCCTCTCCCTCTCCCTCTCCCTCTCCCTCTCCCTCTCCCTCTCCATCTCTATCTCCCCTTTCCTCTTAATTTCCAGCTGTCTGTATCAACTAAAGATAATAAAAAAGAAAAAGAAATGTGTTATGGGGCTGGTCACTGGCGTACCTCACAGATCACATTACCATATGTTACCTGGGTTCAAATCCCCAGCAGAGGGAAGCCTCACAAGCACTGGCGCAGTGCTACAGTTCTTTCTCTCTGCCTCTCTGTCTCTCTCTTCCCTCCTAATTTCTCTCTGTCTATCAAAGAAAGAAAAAGAAAAGCTTAGAGAAAAAGTGGCCCAAAAAAGTGTGATAGTTCCTGGGGGCAGCGCAAGGAATGACACAGGGATCCCGGTTCGAGCCCTCAGCTCTCTACCTGCAGGAGGGGGTCACTTCACAAGTGGTAAGGCAGGTCTGCAGGTGTCTACCTTTCTCTCCCCCTCTATCTTCCCCTCCCCCCTCAACTTCTCTCTGTCCTATCAAAAAAAAATTAAATAAATAAAATAGCCACAGGAGTGGATTCATAGTGCAGGCACCAAGCCCCAGCAATAACCCTGGGGGCAAAAGGAAAAAAAAAAGTGATAGTTCCTTGCAAATGGTAGCTTTGTGAATGTGGTTGATTCATCCCCTCCACCGCCATAATAGGCAAAAATAAATAAAAGCCTACTTGGACGCAGTTTTGGTGCAGTGGGAAAGCACAGAACCAGGAGATAGGAAACAAGGGCAGTGCCGCTCCCTCTCAGCTTCTGCCTCCGTGTCTAGCAAAAGAAGACAGTGCGTCCTGCTTCCTTGGGCTGTTGAAAATTCAAATAAGAGCTGTAGGTTAAAAGCTTTTGTGAATAGTACATCTCTGGGCACACCTGCGGAGGTACTCACTGGGAAGAGATGTTACAGCTTGGTGGTCAGGAGCTCAGACTCTAGAGCTGGGTTTCTTGGTAAGAAGAGACCACTTTGGGGGCCGGTGGTGGCACGTCTGGTTGAGCACACATTACAATGAGCAAAGACCTGGGTTTGAGCCCTCACTCCCCACCTGCAGGCAGAAAGCTTCATGAGTGGTGAAGCAGGGGTGCAGAGGTCTTTCTGTCTCTCTCCCTCTCTGTCTCCCCCTTCCCTCTTGATTTCTGGCTGCCTCTATCCAGTAAGTAAATAAAGATAATAAAAAAGAAATTTAAAAAAGGAGACCACTTTTTGTTGGGCATTACGCCAGCTCCCCCCTGCTCCATGCTGCATTGCTTGATGCTGTGGTCTATTTACATAATCATTGTTTTGTCTGAGACCTGCCCTGCCTGCTGGGTATTGTTTAATCCCACTGGTTAGAACCTTCTCAGCAGCTGCTATGGAAACTTTCTACCTTCATGCTCTTTTCTCCACCCCCTCTCCTAGCCATTTCCTTTTCCGATTTGCCACTTCTGGTTTCAAAGATATAAAGGTGTTGTCTCTGATCAATAAAGTCATTGCATTGCGTTCCCGCTCAGCCACGAGTTTCTGGTCTCTCTCCCGCGCGTCATCACTGAGTAAGCAGCAGCCCAGGTTGGCTCCGGTGGAGTTCTCTCCAACCCAGAGAGCACGTGCCCAGGAAGAAATTCCCACGACCCTAGCCCAGCAACTTTTGTTTCTAGGAAGGTCCCTTTGAGAGACTAAACTACAGGATCATTTCTGATTCCATCTGGGCTTGATTCATATCCCCCAGTTAAAACAGCCTTCGGTTGTTTTTTGATTCATATATCAAAGTGGTGACCCAAGAATAAGTTCAGCTGCCTCAGTTCAGAGTTTTGCAAATATAAAAATATTTGAAGTCCAGGAAGGTCCCTTAGCATTAGAACACAGGACTTGCCTTCCTGAGCTCCCAGGTTCAGGCTGAGCAGTGCTCTGGTATCTCTCTTGCAAAATAAAATAATAATTTAAAGATTTGTTTATTAATGAGAAACATAGGAGGAGAGAGAAAGAGCCAGACATCACTCTGGTACATGTGCTGCCAGTGATTGAAGACAGGTACCTCATGCTTGAGAGTCCGATGCTTTATTCACTACGCCACCTCCCGGACCACTCATTTTTAAACCCTGGTAACTAAATTTAAAACAAAGTGCAGCATATATGAAAGGTTACTTTTCTTTTTTTTTTTTAATATTTATTTATTCCCCTTTGTTGCCTTTATTTTATTGTTGTAGTTATTATTGTTGTTATTAATGTCATTGTTGTTGGATAGGACAGAGAGAAATAGAGAGAGGGGGAGAGAAAGATAGACACCTGCAGACCTGCATCACTACATGTGAAGTGACTCCCTTGCAGGTGGGGAGCCAGGGGCTCAAACTGGGGAAAGGATACTTTTCTATGTGCATTTAGAATAAATCTCAAAATTCTTAAATGAAATGACATAGTAGTTGTTCTTAAAACCTGTCTGAGTTAGACTTATATAACATTTAGTTATATTGAGTGATAGAAATAGGAAAAGCTATTTTAAGATACAAGAAGAACGGTTCGAGTGCCCGGCTCCCCACCTGCAGGGGAGTCGCTTCACAGGCGGTGAAGCAGGTCTGCGGGTGTCTTATCTTTCTCTCCCCCTCTCTGTCTTCCCCTCCTCTCTCCATTTCTCTCTGTCCTATCCAACAATGACATCAATAACAACAACAATAATAACTACACAACGATGAAAAACAACAAGGGCAACAAAAGGGAAAATAAATAATTATTTTTTAAAAAATTTTTAAAGATATAAGAAAAAGGTGTAGTGACTTACATGCATGTGGCGTGAAGCACAAGGACTGGCGTAAGGATCCCAGTTCTAGCCCCCGGCTCCCCACCTACAGAGGCGTTGCTTTACAAGGGTGAAGCAGGTCTGCAGGTGTCTATCTTTCTCTCCCCCTCTGTCTTCCCCTCCTCTCCATTTCTCTCTGTCATATCCCAACAACAATGAGAGCAACAACAGCAATAATAATAACAACAACAATAAACAACAAAGGCAACAAAAGGGAAAAAATAGCCTTCAGAAGCAGTGGATTTGTAGTGCAGGCACCAAGCCCCAGCGATAACATCTTGGAAGCAAAAAAAAAAAAGATACAAGAAGACAGGACAAGATGGTGAGCACCAACAGAGCAGACATTTTCCTATGAGCAAGAACCTGGATTTAAGCTGTAAGGGTCCAGCTGCAGGAGCAAAGCTTCTTGAATGGAGAATATAGGACTCGCGTGTCCAAGACCCAGAGTTTCTAAAGTAGCAGGTTTTTCTCTGTTTTCTCTCATGTTCAATGTTGAGAATTGCTATTGGTTTAGTTTGGTTTTCCAAACTCCAACTGTATGCAGAATAAGTGCCTAATATTTAAGAGCTTACTCTTTCCCCAGACTTGTTTCTTCAGACCAGCAAAGTGGTCTTAGACCTATACAGAGTCATTGATGGTAAAAGGTAGGGGTCATGGTTTATCTTGCTTGAGCACCAGAAAACAAATGAGCTGGGAGTAGGGAACCAGCAGTTCACTCACTGTTCTTTGAGAGTAGAAAGTTGCAAAGAGATGCTTGAGGAAGGAAATGCAAAAATCTAAAGCGATTCCTATTGTTCATCTTCTGAGTGAGCTGTGAAGGTCTCTTCTACTTGTAGGCATCCGAAGTTGAGAGACAACTCTCCATGCAAGTCCATGCACTCAGAGACGATTTTCGGGAGAAAAACTCCTCAACCAACCAGCACATCATCCGGCTGGAAAGCCTTCAGGCTGAGGTGAGTCTCCCTGTAGGCAGTGAGATTTTCACAAGAACCAGTGTTCCAGGTGTTTTGAGTAGGGAGCCCTCTGAACTGGGTTTGTTTGTAAACCTTGCTCCATCTCAGATCTCTGAAGAGACATAACTGTGAGTAACTAGAGAACACTTGATTCTGACCCCTACTGGAAGGCTGTTTGGAAAAAGCAAGGTTGTTCAAAGCTACTGCCTGTAAATAACCTACATTTTACTGAGTTTGTTGTTGCCTCCAAAACATCCTTCCCAGTCCTAAATAGACAAAGAGAAAGAAACATACCTTTTGGGCCTGTTATTTTCTCATACAAAAAGAGAATAATAGAAGTATTGACTTCATACAGTTGTTATGAGGGTAGGGAATTCATAGAAAATAGTTTGCCAGTTGGAACATAGTGACGTTTGTGAAAGTGTGTGAGAGACCTGGAGCCAGCACCCAGGGCCTCTGCCTCTGAGTGAGTCAGAAAAACAAAAGACAGTAGCTCTTAGCAGCAAATATTGTTGAGAACCCAGTTCTGGGAGGTGAGGAAAAAGAAGGGAAGGTGATAACACCAGCTCCCACAGTCCTCTGGAGAAGCTTCCACTTAATCTCCTCTCAGTGCCGCTTAGCCAAGTATCTGTGCAGCAGCTCTTTAGCTAAGTCTTACTTTGAGGGGCAGCCAGGGGTCAGATCGGATATATTCCCTTGCTGTGGTTCAGGAACCAGCTAGTGTGCTCAGACCCAGAACAGTCCTTACCGCTGCTCACCTACTTCCAGAATGACCTAAAGATGTTTACCCTAAAATCTGTCCATCTCTCTTTCCTTCTGCTTTCCACTCCCTTCCTCCACCCCTCCCTTGGAATTCCTACTGGTATTGAGCAGCAGGTTCTTGAAGTAAGTAGATTGTTCCATGGTTTCAGCATGCTTGTCCGTGACCATCTGTGCGCATGGCCTGCCATTCAGCTGCCTCTGCCAAGCTCAGACCCTCTGTCTTCCTCTCCCTAGTCCTGTTCACTATTTCTTGAACCTCATGACAGGGTCATTTCTTTTTTTTTATTTTTTTGCCTCCAGGGTTATTGCCGGGGCTCAGTGCCTGCACTACGAATCCACTGCTCCTGGAGACCCTTTTTTCCCCTTTTGTTGCCCTTGTTGTTTTATCATTCTTGTGGTTATCACTACCGTTGCTGTCGTTGGATAGGACAGAGAGAAATGGAGAGAGGAGGGGAAGACAGCGGGGGAGAGAAAGACAGACACCTGCAGACCTGCTTCACCGCCTGTGAAGCGACTCCCCTACAGGTGGGGAGCCGGGGACTCGAACCGGGATCCTTACGCCAGTCCTTGCGCTTCGTGCCACATGTGCTTAACCCTCTGAGCTACCACCTGACTTCCGACAGGGTCATTTCTAAGAATACTTAGCTTCAAATTTGACCACAAGTTGCAGGGTAGTAAGAGTTGGCCACCTAATGCGAGTTCCTTGCTTCACCCCATTACATGGCTACCTTAAAAGCCAAGCTATGAAATTGTCCATTTATTTCATGACGTAAATTATTTCATGACACTCTGAATTTTTACGTTTAAGGGGCCAAAGTTGTATTTCAGAACCATTTTTCTCACACACACACACAAAGTAAAACTTGAGAAACAGATTATCCATGGGAAGTGAAATGTAAAGGTCAAAGGGTATTTGAATGAGGATCAGCTAGAGTAAGAATGCCCTTCACCTGGTAGCATTTCTTCAGTGTAGGAAATAGTGGGCCATTCACAGATGGGGCCTGCCCCTTTTGATCCCTTATCCCAGCACACACTTGAGAGACAGTATTTCTTTGTTTAGTTAGATACCCGATCTCTCTGGACAAAGGCCAAATACTTCATTTCCCCAGGACAGCATCCTATCTGATTGATGGACAGCCAAGGAAGATCTGTGCCTCATGAACAAAATTGTAGCGTAGGGAAAGGTGGATTCCAGAGGACACAGGCAAGGTAGATTTTCATCTGAAGACCACACACACACACACACACACACACACACACACACACACACACTCTCTCAACCCCCGCAAAAAAAAAAAAAAGTCCGGAGATTGCTCCCCTCAATGGATCATTATCCGCATCAGATAGAGAGGCTAGAGAACATTCTAGCTCATCTGGTGAATATTTACATGAAAGGAGCTGGCTGAGTGATTAGTCTAGCAGGGGACTGATATGCAGCGAGGTGTGTGTGTGTGTGTGTGTGTGTGTCAGAGCCAGGAGAACATGGAGGGCTTCAAAAGCCTCCCATAGCCACTAGCAGTTGGGAAGTGTTCTAGTAGCCCTAACAGCAGTGTTCTGATGGTGAAGCTCACTAGCCTTGGAGAGTGCTAGCCTCGCCTCTCCCCCTGTAAACCTTGAGGCTACCAAAAACTTGGCATTTCTTTCCTTTTTTCCTCTTTTTTCCCCTGACACTAAAGAAATTTGGCAAACCTTCCTAAAATGTTTGTATCTCTTGATACTCAGTATACAAACATAGTCTGTTTGGGAGAGAAGTTATTTATCTTCCTTCCATTCACAGTTTACTTGCTCAGGCAAAAGGTGTCTTGAGTCAAATGGGTTTTTCACTGTTGCCTGTCTTTCCTGGTATTCAGGCTGGCACAGGCGCTGCTTTGTTTGCTGTGCCCGGGTACTCCCTGCTCACGTGTAGCACCAGGTCTGCACCAGGACTTCGAGAGCAGGCCTGCCAGCAGCAGAGGGGAGAAACACACAGTGGCTCCAGTTGTGCAGACACTTTATTATGCTCATGACTTGAAAAACAAGACTTGTAAACAGGGCAGGTTCCGCTTCCCCATAAATTGTGGGGATGAGGCAAACTCACAGGCAGACAAGGTAGGGTCCTTCTCTGTCTTATCTGTGGAACTTTCCTTCCCCTGTCTGGCATCCCACATTCCAGTTCCCCAAAGCTCACCCCTTTTCCAGGCAGGTTTCTAGAGGGGAGGGGTTTTCTCTTGGGAGTTTTGTCTTCGGAGCTCACAGCTGCTCTCTGAGATTGGAGATGCCAGGCTCCTAGGCAGAACACCTGGAGAGACCCACGCCCTGTGTTTAGAGCTGCCCCCACCCCACTCATCAGCCAGCTGTAACAACACTGCCTGCATGGCTTTGCACCCCTCAGATCAAGATGCTGTCGGATCGGAAACGGGAGCTGGAGCACCGTCTCAGTGCCACCTTGGAAGAAAATGACCTGCTCCAGGGCACCGTGGAGGACCTGCAGGACCGGGTGCTAATCCTGGAGAGGCAGGGCCATGACAAAGATCTGCAGGTACTGGGGCATGGAGGCTGGCCTGGTGGACCAGGGCCAGAGAAAAGGAGCGCTCGCTCAACTGCCTGGTCACCAGGGTCAGCAGTGGGTGAAGCCTGTCATCATGCTCCCGGGCACTCACTAACTTGGTTGGTCTCACTCTGCTACACACAGGTCATCCTCCTAATTTGTTTTGAGTCACTGGTCCCTGCAGTGTTCTTTCTGGTGTATGAACTGGCCAGAACACCAGGAGTGTCATTCTAGCCTCCTAGGGTTTGTGAAGTATGCTCAGGGTTTCAGAGGGGGCCTGTGACTTTCTGTACTAGACTCACAATGCCTTCTCTGCTGCTTTCCCTGGATGGTGCATTCAGTTTGCTGAGCAGAAACCAAGCAGCTGCCCACTGAACACAGCAGGACTTCTGCTGATAGCTAGAAAAGGCACAGGCTGACCTCTCTGTGTGCCTAATTACCCTCTCTTTTCTTCCTAAAGGAAATGGCTTCATGGTCATATTTGTTTTTACTTGCGAACTGCTACCAGGCCTTAACTGAAATCCCCAAGCTCACATACGACAAAAAACAAACCTCTAAACAAAAAGATAAACACTTCCAGCCTCCTCAGAAAGAGTATAGCGTCTTCTACCAAGAAAGGTTTGTCAGGGACTGGAAGCTAAGGGATTCATTCCTTCCCCTTGGACATTCTCTGGGTGTGCCAGCGAGTGGACCACATTGCAGTAGTGTCATTCATGTGGGGGGAGGGAGCCAGTTGAGTGAACTTGAGCACTAGACTCAACAGCCAGATATTCAGAAAAGTGTTGGGGTGTGGGGCCAGGGAACAGCATCTCCTCTGAGGCCACTTGTTGCTGACATCACCAGCTAAGTTGCGATCTTTGTGGTTAACCTCTTTGAGGAGAAATTAGCAGTTATTCCCCCCCCCCCCGTGTCTTATATACCGTCAGTTCACAAGTTTGTATAACACAGGGCCTTAGTAAGTGTTGACTAGGAAATAACCTCATAACCATGCTCAAGATGGAAAAGAATTGGTTCAGATTTTAAGGCTGATGATGGTAATAGCCGGTGTGTGTGTGTGTGTGTGTGTGTGTGTGTGTGTGTGTGTGTGTAATTATTTATTTATTTATGAGAAAGACAGGAGAGAGAGAAAGAACCTGGCAGCACATGTACTCAGGACCTCATGCTTGAGAGTCCAATGCTTTAACCATTGTGCCACCTCCCAGACCACGTTTGTTTGTTTTTATAAGGAACAGTGTTGAGGCTCAAAAAGAACTGATTATTAAGCAGAGCTGTGTGATGAGTCCTTTGTAGAATTGAAACTGGAACTGGGGTGGAAGAGATAGCATATGGTTCTACAAAAGGCTCTCATGAAGTCTCAGGTTCAGTCCCCTGCGCCATCATAAGCCAGAGCTAAGCGGTGCTCTGGAAGTAAGTGAGTGAGTGAAACCGTTCTACCTGCTGTCGCTGGTGCTCAGTGGTAACTAGCAACCTCTCACTTGCCTGTACAAATCATCTTTTCCCTAGAATTTATTTTTTAATGATTTCATTTATTAATAACGGAGAGGAGGGACATCACTCTGTCATATGCAGCACTGGGTATCACACTCAGGACCTCAGTGCTTCACCCACTGGTTTACTTCCCAGGCCTCTCCCCAGCATTTGTTAACAGAGCATGGAGAGAAGGAAAAAAAATAGAGAAAAGTAGGGAAATGACTCTCACCTGTGAGAAGTATTTCAAATCCAAAATCGAGGACCTGGGGATGGCGGAGAGCACCAGTGCATGGTCCTCCCAGGACCTGACTGCACTATGGCCTGCCTTCTAGCAGTGACAGTCCCTAGTCCCACCCAGTCCACATCCTCACCACCTGTGCATCCACTGTCTTCTGGGTGAACTTCCTGAGCATGAGAGTGTCCTTACCCAGCGTCTGTAGCAAGTCAGACCTTTCCCACATTGATTAGAAAAATCTGCTTTTATGGACTGAATTTTTTTTTTTCTTCTTTTCCTCCTCCAGGGTTATTGCTGGGCTCGGTGCCTGCACCATGAATCCACCGCTCCTGGAGGCCATTTTTCCCCCCTTTTGTTGCCCTTGTTGTAGCTTCGTTGTGGTTATTATTATTGCCCTTGTTGACGAGGACAGAGAGAAATGGAGAGAGGAGGGGAAGACAGAGAAGGGGAGAGAAAGATAGACACCTGCAGACCTGCTTCACCGCCTGTGAAGCGATTCCCCTGCAGGTGGGGAGCCGGGGGCTCGAACCGGGATCCTTAACGCCGGTCCCTGCGCTTTGCGCCACATGCGCTTAACCCACTGCGCCACCGCCCGACCCCCTATGGACTGAATTTTTTATTTATTTTATTTTATTATCTTTATTTATTGGATAGAGGCAGCCAGAAATTGAGAAGGAAGGGGGAGAAAGACAGGCACCTGCAGCCCTGCTTCATCACTCATGAAGCTTTCCTCCTGCAGGTGGGAACCAGGGACTTGAACCTGAGTCCTTGTACATTGTAATATGTGCGCTAAACCAAGTGCACCACCACCTGGACCCTGTGGGCTGAATTCTAGTTTTCCCAACTGTTGGTAAATCTTTTCCTTCAGTTCATATGAAGTCCAAACTTACTGAGGGCTAAGAAACAGCATAGTGGTTTACGTAACAGACTTTCCTGCTTGAGGGACCAGAAGTGCCAGTTTCAATCCCTAGCACCAATATAGTCCAATCTGAGAACAGTGCTGTCTGCTTAGAAATAAATAGATAAGGGGAGTCGAGTCGGGCAGTAGCGCAGTGGGTTAAGTGCAGGTGGTGCAAAGCACAAGGACCGGTATAAGGATCCCAGTTCGAGCCCCCGGCTCCCCACCTGCAGGAGAGCGGTGAAGCAGGTCTGCAGGTGTCTATCTTTCTCTCCCCCTCTCTGTCTTCCCCTCCTCTCTCCATTTCTCTCTGTCCTAGCCAACAACAATGACATCAATAACAACAATAATAAACACAACGATAAAACAACAAGGGCAACAAAAGGGGCACAAAATCGCCTCCAGGAGCGGTGGATTTGTGGTGCCCAAATCCCAGCGATAACCCTGGAGGCAACAAAAAAAAGAAGGAAGAAGAAAAGAAAAGAAATAAATAGATAACATTCAGTCTACTCAGTAATTGAATGATCCAAAATCAAACTTTTAAAATGTAGCAGCCGGGCAGGCGGTGATGCGATTTGGCTTTGCGGGTAAAATATGGGCATGTATATGTATGCTGAGGCCCTGGATTCATTCAGTCTCGGCGCCATCTGTTAGGATGGCACTTTGCAATCTCTCTCGCTCTCTCTCGTTTGATCTCTCTTCCTCTACCAGAGGGGAAAGTCAGTCAGTAAAATGTCAAGACAGTAGCCTTGGAAATATGTAATCACATAATTTTAATCCTTTTTCTCAAGAAAGGAATGAGAAAATCGGCCTGCAGCAGCTGGAGTAGGCCCCTTTGATTTAGGCATTTTACTGAACTCTTAGTACCCCATAACGGGTTTTTTCTGCCCTACTCTATTCCATACTGTGTGGATGTCATCAGCAGAGAGCGCAGGCCTCACTCCATGTGAAGCTACCCAGGCAACAGGTGGCCTGGACACTGGGTGTCAAATCACTTAACATCACACCATTTGGGTTCCCTTAAATGTAAAATGGGGAGAATGTTTCCACTTTCACCAATTTTAGGGGCATGAGTATTGTGTACTTGAACATAATATGCTATAGAGGTATGGGTAGATGGCATAAATGGTTATGCAAACTGACTCTTAATGCCTGAGGCTTCAAAGTCCCAGGTTCAGTCCCCCACACCACTGGAAGCCAGAGCCAAGTAGTGTTCTGGAAAGCAAATACACTGTAGAAATACAGAAAACTTAGTGTCTTCTGTGTTCATATATGATACATTTAGTGTCATCTTTATTATATAAAGGATGATGTCTATTATCTATTATTGCAGAGTTGTGTGGTTTGTTTGTTTGTCTTTTAGCAGAGTCCTTTTGTTTGGTGTCACGTTTTTGTATGTCTGGGATCAGTTAAGGACCAGAGCGGGCAACCTGTCCTGGTCTGTTGTTCTCTTGCTGTTAGGATTAATTAAGCACCTTTGAGTGTGCATGAGTAATTGAACTAATTTTGTTCAGTACCTAAGAACTTGTACTTGTCTGTGCTGAACTTCTCCTGCTGAGATGTGTGTGGAATTATCTAGAAAATAATTGTGAAGTATTTTGCCAATTTAATATGCTGGCTGTAGCTAAGCCAAATTCTTTCTTTCTTTCTTTCTTTCTTTCTTTCTTTCTTTCTTTCTTTCTTTCTTCTTTCCCTAATTTCCTCAAATCTGGGGCTGGAGGAGTTCCTACTGGAGCTGCAGGTAATGCTGATCCAAGGGAACTGTACACAGCAGGCCTGCCAGTGCTTCTTCTTTCTCTGAGCAGTCAAGCACCAAGCTTCCTTGTTGTGGCACATCCAGGCCTCAGGTAGTCAGTCAGCCATTCTCTGATGATGGCAGCGGAATGAGGCTCCCGGGGCGCCTAAAGGACTGGCTAAAGGCTCCGTGAGCCAGCTAGCTCCACTCAGGAGAGCTGCTGAGCTCTGAGGCACTGCCCACTGTCCCTCAGTCTCTGCATCTGGGCAGAAGCCACAGCCCTACCTGGCCAGGAGTCAGAGAAAGCCAGTCCAGAGCCGGCCTTACCTGTTAGAAGTGGAGGTGTGCCCAGAGTTGCTCTTCCAGAAAAGGATCAATTAGTTACATTTAAATCCCAAGAAATTCTCCACCAAGCACCTCCTCCTCATTCAACGATGGCGACAGCCCTCAAATCTGAGGTTGGGAAGCCTTGCTCTTGTGCAGGTATGGTTTGTGGACCTAGACCTAGTGGCTACTAGCAAGTGAGCCTGTGTAGATAGATCTGTGTGGCAGAAGCGAGAGCATGGCATTGAGCAGCAGTGTAGAAATTGCCCCCTTGTAGTCAGTAGTCATTGCCTTACCAGGTGGCAGTGATCTTTGTTTTTTGTTTTGTTTTGTTTTGTTTTGTTTTATATTTATTTTATTTATTTATTCCCTTTTGTTGCCCTTGTTGTTTTATTGTTGTAGTTATTATTGTTGTCGTTGTTGGATAGGACAGAGAGAAATGGAGAGAGGAGGGGAAGACAGAGAGGAGGAGAGAAAGATAGACACCTGCAGACCTGCTTCACCGCCTGTGAAGCGACTCCCCTGCAGGTGGGGAGCTGGGGTTCGAACCGGGATCCTTATGCCGGTCCTTGTGCTTTGCGCCACCTGCACTTAACCCGCTGCGCTACAGCCCGACTCCCGGCAGTGATCTCTTTGAATCCAGAGAGAATCCACCAGAGAAAATGTATAGGGTGGGGAGTCGGGCGGTGGCGCAGCAGGTTAAGTGCACGTGGCAGGAAGCACAAGGAGGACCAGCTTAAGGATCCCGGTTCAAGCCCCCGGCTCCCCACCTGCAGGGGAGTCACTTCACAGGCGGAGAAGCAGGTCTGCAGGTGTCTGTCTTTCTCTCCCCCTCTCTGTCTCCCCTCCCCATTTCTCACTGTCCTATCCAACAGTGATGACATCAATAATAAGTACAACAGTAAAACAACAAGAGTGGTCTGGGAGGTGGCGCAGTGGTAAAGCTTTGGACTCTCAAGCAGGAGGTCCTGAGTTCGATCCCCGGCAGCACATGTGCCAGAGTGATGTCTGGTTCTTTCTCTCTCCTCCTGTCTTTCTCATGAATAAAAACAAGCAAACAATAAAACATCAAGGGCGACCAAAGGGAATGAATGGTTAAATCTTGTAAAAGGAAGAGAATGTGTGGGGTGGAAGTGGCAGCCGGGGGGGGGGGGGGGGCTGGCTGGAGTCACGGCACTTGGGCGCGTCCCTTCTCGGAGCTTCTGCTCTCTGCTCTGTCAGGCCTCTCCCAGACACGGGCCTGGTCTGTGAACCAGGAGCTGTGGCACATGAGACGGTGAGAGATGCTTTCCCCACAGGTTTGGGGGACTCCTGATATGACTACCTAGATGTTGATTCCAAATCCCACCTTAAGTTGCTTCCCAAATGACACTTTTCACCTTATTTTTTTCATTTAAATAAAGTATACCTTTCACTTGCCAGCCTGTTGGCTAAGATCAAGTGCAGGATCTGTTTTCACCACTTTACAATAAAGCATAAACGAAGTTAAACATTCAGATCACAAGTGGGTGAGCGAGTTGAGAATGCTTTCATATGTACACACACCTGTGTCATCACCCCACTCAAGGTCCATCGCTAGCTCCTTCTTGCCACTCCTAGTTAATACTCTGCTGCTACCTCAGAGCCAAACCTCTCTTCCAGATTTTCAGTCCATCTCCATTTTTTCAAGGATGCATTTATTTATTAACAAGAGAGAGGAAGAAAAAGAGCCAGAGCATTGCTCTAATGCATACGATGCTGAGGATCTCACTAGATTCATGTTTGCTAGCTGGACACTCTGCCCACTGTGCTACCTCCTCAGTGGCGCAATTAATGCTTCTAACTTTTTATGAATGGAATGATACATGATACATGTTTCCTAGCTCTTGCTCATATTATCAATGAAATTTAGCCATTTCGTAGCATATAGTTGAAGTGAGTTCTTTGTTGCCGTTTGGAGCTACTAATGACTAGTGCTGCTGTGAATGTTCCGTTTGTTTTTGTGGGCATACACAGCCATTTTTGTGTGCACCCAAGGCTGATTTCAGGGTCACAGGTAGGTAGACATCTCACTTCATTAGGAACTGCCACTTTTTTTTTCTCTTTATTTATTGGATAGAGACAGCCAGATAAGAGGGAGACAGAGAGGGAGAGAGACCCCTGCAGCCCTGCTTCACCACTCGCGAAGCTTTCCTCCTGCAGGTGGGGACCAGGGGCTTGAACCTGGGTCCTTGCACATTGTGATACATGTGCTCAACCCGGTGCGCCACCGCCCGGCCCCGGAACGGCCAGTCTTTTAAATGCCTGTGCAGCCCCTGTCCACCAGCAGCAGGAGTATTTGTCCTGTGTCCTCATTAGTACTCAGTATTTTTAATTTATCACTTACTTGTCATCCTGGTGACAGTCTGATAGTACCTTCTTTGTGTCTGTGTGTTTTAATTAATTAATTAATTTATTTATTTTTGGAGAACTTCAGACAGCCTCAAAAATAGACTAGTATAATGACCTGCCCCGCCCCCATGGGCCCCACTGCCCAGCTCTAGGAACCATCAGTCCCTTACCCATCTACCTTCACCACAACCACTTGTCCCTGCTCTAGGTATTTGAAGTGAACCTCAGAATTGTTGCAATTTTTCCAGTAAATGAAAAACATCTCTAAATCATAACTTAATCGTAACCACAGGACTAGTCTACCTTAAAATGTTCAGAAGTATTTTCTTAGTTTTACCAAATATCCAGTTGGTGTTCAAAATCTCAGTTGTCTCATACATACTTATTCTTCATATTTTTGTTTGAATCAACGTACAAAATAGCCAAGATACCTAGTAGAGCACACACATTTCCATGTGCAAGGCCCTGGTCCTCACCTGAAGGGGGAAGCTTCACGAATGGTGAAGCAGTGCTATAGTTATCTTTCTCTAGCCCTCTCTCTCTACCCCTTCCCTCTCAACTTCTCTGTCTCTATTCAAAAGACGCACACACGCATGCACGCACGCACGCACACACACAGAGCAATTCATCCAGGCAGTGAGTCCCAACAGTAACCCTGGTAGCAAGAAAAATAGATACAAAATAAAAGTAGCCTATGTATTCCATTTGGTTGATATGTCTTTTAAGTATTTTAATCTTATATTTATGTATTTTTCGTAATTGATTTGTCATAACTGGTGTCTCACTGCTCCGGGGTGACTGTTTAAGAAAGAGAGGAGAGGGAGTCGGGCGGTAGCACAGTGGGTTAAGCGCAGGTGGCGCAAAGCACAAGAACTGGAGGAAGGATCCCGGTTCGAGCCCTTGGCTCCCCACCTACAGGGGAGTCGCTTCACAGGCGGTGAAGCAGGTCTGCAGGTGTCTATCTTTCTCTCCCCCTCTGTCTTCCCCTCCTCTCTCCATTTCTCTCTGTCCTATCCAACAACGATGACATCAATAATAACTACAACAATAAAACAACAAGGACAACAAAAGGGAATAAATAAATAAATAAATAATAAATAAATAAATATAAACATTTTAAAAAAAAGAAAGAGAGGAGAGTGGGACAGGTGTAGGGAAGAAATCACGGCACTTAAGCTTCATCCAGTGCAGAGGAGCTGGGCTTGAACCTAAGTTGGACACACAGCAAAGTAGCACATTATCCAAGAAAAAGTTATTTTGCTATCCCTTGAAATTTATTTTTTGAACAAACTGAACAGTTTATGTTGTAGGATTTCTCAAATCTCGGTAGTCAGGCGGTAGCACAGCAGGTTAAGCGCAGGTGGTGCAAAGCGCAAGGACCGGCATAAGGATCCCGATTCGAGCCCCTGGCGCCCCACCTGCAGGGGAGTCGCTTCACAGGCGGTGAAGCAGGTCTGCAGGTGTCTATCTTTCTCTCCCCCTCTCTGTCTTCCCCTCCTCTCTCCATTTCTCTCTGTCCTATCCAACAACAATGACATCAACAACAACAATAGTAACTACAACAAATAAAACAAGGGCAACAAAAGGGAATAAATACATTTTTAAAAAAAAAAAAGAATTCCTCAAATCTGGGTTTTGCTGACTGCATCCTCCTAAGATAATCTAGCATGTTCCTTTCTCCTGTGTATTTCTGTGTTACTGGGGCTTGGGTCTAGGAACATGACCAGGTGCAGTGAAAGGCCTCACTTCCATTTCTTGTCTCTGGAAGCTGCATCAAAGCCAGCTGGAGCTCCAGGAAGTGCGGCTCTCCTATCGACAGCTGCAGGTGAAGGTGGAAGAACTCACTGAGGAGAGAAGTCTGCAGAGCTCTGCCGCTACCAGTACATCCCTCCTGTCCGAGATAGAGCAGAGCATGGAGGCCGAGGAGCTGGAGCAAGAGAGAGAGCAGGTGCTGGCACACCATCAGCCTGGCTTGGGAGGGCACTTGGGCACCATGGGAGCAGGCTCTGACCTTCAAGAGTCATCTTCCATCTTCCCCTAGGCCCATAACCCTGCACCTGTGCAAGGCCCTGGGCCCACCAGCTAGAGCTGTTACGAAGCAGGATGGGAGTGATCCCAGAACCTCTGGTTTCCACCTCCCCTATCCATCGGGGCATAGAGCAGGCATGCTAGAGGACAGGATTTCACAGGGAGGCTGAGTGCTGCTCACTCTTGGCCTAGTGCCTCTTAGGAAATGTTGGTGGGGTGATCATCAGCTCTGTACCTCTTGGGTTGACAGAGTTCTGCCTGGCTTTTCTAACCGCTCAGCCTCGCAGTCCCCCAATAGTATATTGACTCCCACCACTGTGACGGTATAAAGAAGTACTTTATATGGCAAACCGGAGGGGTCAGGGGGTGAAAATAGAAGTAGGAGTCTATCTAAATATAGCAGCCCTGAATAAGTATCAGCATTTCTTGAAATAGATCATTTTAACAAACACACAACAGAAAAAACAAACAACCTGCTTCTAGAATGATCTTGTGGGTTTCTGCATCTTGGGTTCATATAGTAGGAAAAGAGCAGGTGGCAGTCTTCTGGAGAACCATGTTCAAACGTGCTTTTCTGTGGGGCAGCTGAGACTGCAGCTCTGGGAAGCCTACTGCCAGGTTCGCTATCTCTGCTCACACCTTCGGGGAAATGACAGTGCCGACTCGGCCGTCTCCACG
Source organism: Erinaceus europaeus (assembly GCF_950295315.1). Lineage (NCBI taxonomy): Eukaryota > Metazoa > Chordata > Mammalia > Eulipotyphla > Erinaceidae > Erinaceus > Erinaceus europaeus. Next base: position 6,645,412 of record NC_080167.1, on the reverse strand, counting down.
GACTCCTCAATGGACGAGTCTTCAGAAACCTCATCTGCGAAGGATGTGCCAGCCGGCAGCTTACGCACTGCCCTCAGCGAGCTCAAGAGACTGATACAGAGCATTGTGGATGGCATGGAGCCCACGGTAAGAAGCCAAACTGAGACGCTCTTTACCTCACAGACTTGAGCTCATGGTTGGTTTGAAGCAAGTGCAGAGGATGTTTTTAGCCCTAGAGTTGGGACCTTAGAAAGTCTCTGCCAAGATTTTGCTTGAGAGTTCCCAATATTAGTGATCAGGTAAAGGAGATAGGAGGCTCCAAAATCATCTTCCTTTAGACATGAGGTACAAATGCAATTCTCTGTGTAGCTATGCACAAGCCACAGTGGCCTTGAGTTCACAGCTTCCAACGAGGTTGTAAAGATGGACATGTGAATCCAGTTAAAAGCTGCAAGTTACTGTAGGTCATTGCTCCTAGTAGTGGGGTTAGCTGTGAATAGGCTAGCAGACAGATCTGAAATTTCTGCCAAAAGAATATAAATGAACACAGAGAAGAGTAAGGGCCTTCTAGAATTGCAGATGTGGCTGCCTGTATGGTGGAGAGACGTGTTCCCAGGATTGCCTGGGAAGACTGGCAGTGCTTCCAGTTTAACGGCAGATTTCTGCCGACCTGCTCTCTACCTGCACTCCTGGCTCTGGGCTGTTGTTCGTCACTTCTCAGCAGCTCTGTCTGCCTACCCCACGAGATAAAGTAAAGCGGACAGGCTGGTCTTGCCTAAGCACACGGTGCTGGTTTGTAGACTGGATTGTAGTGTGGAGGCTGGGGCGTGATGGCGGAAAGGGAGCTGTCAGAATGTGCTGTGCTCATTCAACTCTCTCTTCCCCGAAATCTGGAATAAGAATGTCGTGGGACAAGGGGTGTAGTGTAGCTCAGTGGTAGAGTATATGCCGTGCATGTCTGTGGTCCTGGGTTTCATCCCCAGCATGAATGTCCATCTGTCACTTGCAGATTCAAGTTGAGTGAGAGAATGTCTTCTCTAACAGTGGTTTCTTCTTCCCTGTTTGTTTCTCTCTCTCTTCTTTCTGTCTTGCCCTCCACCTGTCCATTCTACTCCTCTGCTGTCTTGTCTCTCCTCGAACCCTCACTCTCCTTAACCCTCACAATTCTATCCCTGCTCTTCATCTCCCACTGACCTTACCTCTTGCCACCCTCATCATCGTCCCCTCCACTCATACCACCTCTCTGGCCGGCCGCCTCTCTTGATTTTGCTGTTAGAGTGCCCGGAGAATTGACGATGACTCCTTAGAAGAACAGATAAGGCAGACCAGTGAGGACTCAAGAGCCCTCAGGGAACTCATGGAGGGGGAAAGGGGTAAACTGAGGCAAAGCCTGGAAGAGCTGCAACAACTCCACAGTCAGGTGAGCACCTGCCACATTCCCGTCAGAGCTGCGCATGTGTTCCTGGGCTCTTGCCATCTCTGGCATCCTTGGGGGAATGTAGCCTAAAGTTGAGGTGAGCTGTTGTCTTCAGGACTGGCCAGTCCTCTGTCTTAGCCCAAAGAAAATTTGTCAGGGATAAGAATAGTTGACCCTCTGTTTCCTCCAGTGACTAGCTGGCTTCCACAGAAGCCTGCGTGGTCTAGTGGATTCTGACGGTTCAAAGTGTCATAACTCCCAGGACACTTAGACATGTTTGGGTTTTTTTTAATATTTCTTTTTCCCTTTTGTTGCCCTTGTTTTTTATTGTTGTTGTAGTTACTGTCGTTGTTATTGATGTCATCATTGTTAAGATAGGCAAAATGGAGAGAGGAGAAGACAAGAGGGGGGCGAGAGAGACACCTGCAGACCTGCTTCACCGCCTGTGAAGCGACTCCCCTGCAGGTGGGGAGCCGGAGGCTCGAACTGGGAGCCTTAAACCGGTCCTTGTACTTTGCACCACGTGCGCTTAACCCGCTGCGCCACTGCCCGACCCCCCTTAGACATGTTTTTATAGCAACTGCTGAGCAGGAAGTTTGCAAACCAAGTTCGCCTGTTCTCTTTGTGAGTGCCGTCCCCTTTGCCAGCCTGGTTTTCAGCTTTAGAAACTTTTGCTATTGCTCTTGTGCTCTTTCCCCATTTGGTTATGATTCCTTCTCTCTGAAGGACATCTGTATTCTGACCTGAGAAAGATACAGGGGCTTAGAAGCAGCACCACTCGGGAGTCGGGCTGTAGCGCAGCAGGTTAAGTGCAGGTGGCGCAAAGTGCAAGGATCAGCATAAGGATCCGTTTGAGCCCCCAGCTCCCCACCTGCAGGGGAGTCGCTTTACAAGCAGTGAAGCAGGTCTGCAGGCTTCTATCTTTCTCTCCCCCTCTCTGTCTTCCTCTCCTCTCTCCAGTTCTCTCTGTGCTATCCAACAACGAAGACAAAAATAATAACTACAACAATAAAACAAGGACAACAAAAAGGGAATAAATAAATGAATATTTAATTTTAAAAAAAAAGGCAACACCACTCAGAAAATAACTTCTAAAATTTATCCTAGGCAATAAATATGGGCTCTTCCCTTTAACTAGGCTCACGTGTAGAGATACTGTTCTATTGGAGGGGTGGAAGGGGGTGGGCACCAAAAAGGTAGCATTTCAAACCCTGCCTTCCCACTTTGAGACCTTCTGTCTCACCCTGGCTTTGGTCACAGCCTATCCTCCACTGGAATTGGTTTTTCTTCCTGAAACCCAACTTCAGTGTATTCTCCTGTATTCTCAGTTGCAAGGACACACAGCTTATTTGGAAAAGTGGATCTAGGGTGACACTGACCTGAGCTAGGACTTAACTTCCTGACCGCCATCAGCCATCAGGATCCTGGGAGGGAGGAGAGGGGAGTGGAGGCTACTTGACCCAGGCGTGAGCTGGGCCCCTGCTGTTATCTCATTGGTGCCTTAGAACTTCTTGAAAGTGGGGCCAGTTACTTTCATTCCTACTTTTTTATGAGAAGTATGCACAGCTTAGAGTACATCCCTGTCAGTTGCTGAAGGGTAGGTTGTTGGTGGTCTCAGCCTTAACTGGGCTTTCCAGACCTAAAAAAAAAGTTTGGGGATGTGTTCATTAGACCGTTTCCTACCTTGCATGCACTTTTACCTGTCGCCTAGCCAGCTGGTGGGACTCACTTGGTTTGGCTTGCTTGGCCGTGTGTTCTCTGGTCTTGAGTTCTGGTGAGCAGGCTGCAGAAGCTGCTGGTAAACAGGGTGAGGCCGGACTGTTCACCTGCCTCATCTGCCTCCCTGCAGGCTTTACATGGCGCTCCCTGGAACTCTCTGTGCTCAGAGAGCTGCTGCCTGGGGCTGTTCTCAGTATGGGGCGACGGGCCCTGACGCTCTTACCAGACTGTTAGCACTGCAGGGCCACTGCTCTTTCCGATGACGGGTTGTTCTGCACACGTCGTCTCTGTTGGGTACCTTTTGATTCCACCCTAGTGGCTGTTCCCCCAGGAAATGACTGTTCTGCCCTCTCAGTTCAAGGAGTTGAAAGCATCTCCAGGGAAGTTTGATTATTAGCCTCAGTCCTGGGACTTTTGTTCAGTTTTTTTCTGAAAATGAGTAGACCTGGGATTTGAAGAGCAGTATAGACCAAAAGGTGACATTTTTGCCCTTGTGTGAGAGGTAGTGGGTATATAAATAGATCTTCCCATGGAAAACTGAAGCGCATGTGGTCTGGGAGGTGGCGCAATGGATAAAGCATTGGATTCTCAACTATGAGGTCCCGAGTTCAGCCCCCGGCAATACATGTACCAGAGTGACGTCTGGCTCTTTCTCTCCTCTTACCTTTCTCATGAATAAATAAATAAATTTTAATAAAGGAAGGAAGGAAGAAAACTGAAGAGTCTGTGTCATGTTTGAGAAGAGGGCAGCGTCAGGTCTAATCCAGTCGGCTGGGAGATGAGGCTCCTGCCCTCCTTATGGACAGCTTTACCAAATGGAATTGCCATTGTGACCTTTAGAAACTTGTTCAGCGGGAGTTGGGCGGTAGCGCAGCGGGTTAAGCGCAGGTGGTGCTAAGCACAAGGACCAGTGTGAGGATCCCAGTTCGAGCCCCCAGCTCGTCACCTGCAGGGGAGTCGCTTCACAGGCAGTGAAGCAGGTCTGCAGGTGTCTGTCTTTCTCTCCCCCTCTGTCTTCCCCTCCTCTCTCCATTTCTCTCTGTCCTATCCAACAACTATAACAATAAAACAGGAAGGGCAACAAAAGGGAATAAATAAATAAATATTTTAAAAATAGTTTAAAAAAAAAGAAACTTGTTTAGCTTAACTTAAATGGAAAGAGAATGTGTTGGAACTAAATTTGAGAGTTTACAGAGTCCACAGGAGGGCCAGAGGACTGTGCTTCAAAACAGAAAGGAGCCAGGGTGCAAGATAGCAGACAGTCTGGTGTCTGAAACTTTTGCACTGGCTTGTGTCTTTGCTGTGCTCTGAAGAATCGGAGATGCAAGCAGGGACGTATCTGGGAAGTCTTAACTCATGGGCTCTCCCAGTGACTTCCTCGGTGGGGTGCAAGGGATGTCATCTCCCACCAAGGCTCATGCAACCAAAGGAAGGGCTTTTGGATGATGACTTGCCAAAAAGTTCAGTTGCTTACTGAATGAGTGTGTTGTAATTATGCATCCCACAAGTCAGGCTGGTACACGGATGACTAGGATGTACCCCCTGCCATTCTGGACCTTAGGGTGGACCGCAGGGCCACTGTAGAGTAGACAGGGTATAGCTGCCAGGAGAAACGTCTCCCCCACACCCCACAAGGAGGGCTCTCAGCAATTGAACTGTGTGTCATCCACTGGGGCACAGGCCACTTAAACGGGAACAAGTGTGACATAAAAACAAGTGTAGCCTTGGGAGTCTGGCGGTAGCACAGCAGATTAAGCGCAGGTGGCACAAAGCACAAGGGCCGGCATAAGGATCCCAGTTCGAACCCCCAACTTCCCACCTACAAGGGAGTTGCTTCACAAGTGGTGAAGCAGGTCTGCAGGTGTCTCTCTCTCTCCCCGTCTTCCCCTCCTCTCTCCATTTCTCTGTCCTATCCAACAAAGACGACATCAATAACAACAAAAATAACTACAATAATAAAAAACAAGGGCAACAAAATGGAATAAATAAATTTTTTTTTAAAGCAAAAAAAAAAAAAAAGTTTTAAGTGCAAGGACCAGCGGAAGGATCCCAGTTCGAGCTCCCGGCTCCCCACCTGCAGGGGAGTCGCTTCACAGGCGGTGAAGCAGGTCTGCAGGTGTCTGTTTTTCTCTCCCCCTCTCTGTCTTCCCCTCCTCTCTCCATTTCTCTCTGTCCTATCTAACAACAATGACATCAGTAACAACAACAGTAATAGCTACAACAACAATAATGACAAGGGCAAAAAAAAGGGAAAACAAATAAATATAAAAAAATTTTTAAAAAGAAGGTAGCCTTGCGTTAGGCATCTAAACTCCATGTGGTTTTCCTCTGGGGAGTTAAACGAAAGAGCCAGGCCCCAGGGTGGGAGCCAAGTTTCAGGCATTGGGACCAGCCAGCGCCCTGGGGGAGCAGCATCCCATGTTGCTTCCAGGTTGAGTGGAAATGGTCTAGAAACAAAACTTCAATCCTTACTCCCCCAAAAATGGATTTTCCAGGCCCTGCTGCATTTATGTTCTTTGTTCATTAGTTCCGGGGGGGGGGGGGCGGTTTGTGGTGTGCTGGGCACAGTGGGGATCTGGCCCCGTGGCTGCAGTCTAGGACCAAATGCTCTCTTGCCCTTCTTCTCCTTCTCCTCCTCCTTCTCCTTCTCCTTCTCCTTCTTCCGTTTGCCCTCTCTTGCCCTGAGCTCGCCTCACACACAGTTCCTTTCTCCAGGAGGGCTCGGGGAGCTGGGGTTGCTTTTCTTTCTCCTTCTGGGAGTGGCCAAGCGGCAGCTATCTTCACATCCGTCCTTTTAATCCCTGTTAGGTAACACTTCTGAGTATGGAGATGACTGCACTGAAGGAGGAGAGAGACCGACTCAGAGTAACATCTGAGGACAAGGAACCAAAGGAGCAGCTTCAGAAGGCCATCAGGGACCGGGACGAGGCCATTGCCAAGTGAGTGAAAATGACCTGCCTGACTTGTGTTTAGCTACAGGTAACATGAGACTATGTTTCCATTATAAAGTTTTAGATATTTTAACTCAAGAATACAAAAGTGAGCCCCTGGGAGCTGGGCGGTAGTGCAGCGGGTTAAGCACAGGTGGCACAAAACGCAAGGACCAGCATAAGGATCCTGGTTTGAGCCTCTGGCTCCCCATCTGCAGAGAGGTCGCTTCACAGGCGGTGAAGCAGGTCTCCAGGTGTCTGTCTTTTTTCCCTCTCTCTGTCTTCCCCTCCTTTCCATTTTTCTCTGTCCTACCCAACAACAGCAGCTATAACAACAATAACAATGACAACAATAACACCTACAACAAGGGCAACAAAATGGGAAAAATGGCTTTCAGGAGCAGTGGATTTGTAGTGCAGGCACCGAGCTCTAGCGACAACCCTGGAGAAAAAAAAAAAAAGAAAGAAAGAAAGAAAGAAAGAAAGAAAGAAAGAAAGAAAGAGAAAGAAAGAAAGAAAAGAGAGCTCCTGGAGAAATAGCTCAGCTGGCGCAGTGCTGGTTGGATCTGCCTAAGGCTTCCTCCTCATTCCCCAGCGCCTCACGCACTAGAGTATGCTCTGGCTTCTTCCCCTTGTCTCTTGTTCATATGAAATGCTTTCTCATATGTAATCAATTAAAAAAAATCTTTAGGAGTCGGGCTGTAGTGCAGCAGTTAAGCGCAGATGAGGCAAAGCACAAGGACCAGCGTAAGGATCCCGATTCGAGACCCTAGCGACCTGCAGGGGAGTCACTTCACAAGTGGTGAAGCAGGTCTGCAGGTGTCTGTCTTTCTCTCCCCCTCTGTCTTCCCCTCCTCTCTCCATTTCCCTCTGTCCTATCCAACAATGACATCAACAACAACAATAATTACAACAATAAAAAAACAAGGTCAATAAAAGGGAATAAATAAATGAATAAATATTTTTTAAAATATTTTAATTAAATTCTGGGGGGGAGGGGGTTATTGTTGTTTGTTTTGTTTTAACCAGAGCATTGATTAGCTCTGGCTTACGGTGATGTGGGGGATTGAACCTGGGACTTTAGAGCCTCAGGCATGACTGTTTGCATAACCATTATGCTATCTACCCCCTTAAATTGTTTTTGTTTTTCTTTAATTTTTAATTTATTTATGTGGGGGGCTGGGTGGTGGCGCACTTGGTTGAGTGCACATGTTACAATGTGCAAGGACCCAGGTTTGAGTCCCCAGTCCCCACCTATAGGGGGAAAATTCCAGGAGTGGTGAGGCAGTGCTGCAGGTATCTCTTTGTCTCTCTTCCTCTCTGTTCCCCTCCCCTTCTTGATTTCTGGCTGTCTCTATCCAATAAATAACAATAATAAAAAAAATTTTTTTTTTAATTATGTGAAAGAAGGAAGAGAAACAATCAGACATCACTCTGGTACATGTGCTGCTGGGGATTGAACTCAGGACCTTATGCGTGAGAGTCTAGTGCTTTATCCACTGTGCCACCTCCTGGACCACCACCATTCATTAACTTCTTTGAAAGCAGTCACATGGCGGCTAAAGGGTTAGATTTGTAGGCATGAGATCCTAAGTTTGGTCCCTGGCATCACTTTATTACTTATGCCAGGGTGATGTTCTGGTTCTCCCTCCCCTCTCTCCTATTCCTGTCCCCCCCCCTTTTTTTTTTTTTTTAGATTTGTTACGGGCTAGGCAGTGGCACACTTGGTTAAGCACACATGTTACCAAGTTCAAGGACCTGGGTTTGAGCAACCGCTCCCCACCAAAAAGGGACACACTTCACAAGTGATAGAACTAAGTCTACAGGTGTCTCTCTTTCTCTCTCCCTACCCCTCTCAGTTTCTTTTATTTATTTATTTTACCAGAGCACTGCTCAGCTGTAGTTTATGGTGGTACTGGGGACTGACACTGAGGCCTTTGCTGGCTCAGTGATGAAAGTCTTTGTATAACCGTTGTGCTATCAATTTCTCTGTATTATCAAATAAACAGAGGGAAAAAAAAGGCTGCTGGGAACAGTGGGTTGCACCAAGCCCCAGCGGTTACCCTGGTGGCAATAAAATAAATAAAAACATTTATTTGTAAGAAAACCAGAGCATCATGCTGGAACATGGGATACATGGGGATGAACTCTGGACTTCATGTTTTACCATGTGGTTCCTTGTCAAGAATTTAGAGTGAGCTTATTTGAAACCCTCTGTAAGTAGCATTTTTTGAAAAGGTATCATGGCATATTTTCATTTCCAACTTTAAAACTCCTTAGAATTCCCTCCTCTATACTGAAGCATATGCTTGTCCCTTCCCTGCTATTCTCTTTATTTTTTCAGATGAAAATGAAATTTTCTCAGTTTTACCTTTGAGTCTGTCAGTATCCAGTTCATGTTAAGAATTATACTCAATGGCGGTGGCGCAGTGGATTGAATTATACTCAGTGGATAAGAATTATACTCAGGCGGTGGCGCAGTGGATTGAGCACAGGTGGCCCAAAGCGCAGGGACCGGCAGGGACAGGCGTAAGGATCCCCGTTCGAGCCCCCAGCTCCCCACCTGCAGGGGAGTCGCTTCACAGACAGTGAAGCAGGTCTGCAGGTGTCTGTCTTTCTCTCCCCCTCTCTGTCTTCCCCTCCTCTCTCCGTTTCTCTCTGTCCTAGCCAACAACGAACAACATCAACAATGGCAATAATAATAACCACAACGAGGCTACAACAACAAGGGCAACAAAAAGGGGAAAATGGCCTCCAGGAGCGGTGGATTCATGGTGCAGGCACCGAGCCCCAACAATAACCCTGGAGGGGGAAAAAAAATTATACTCAATGAAACTCAGTGGAGCCCACATCCCTGTGATTCTGTGCACTTGACTCATGTGACATTCACTTAATAAGTGAATAGTTGCGGTGTGCAGGGTTCAGACTTTTTATGAATAACCTAGGGTGAAATTGCGTCATACATTAGGGAATGAAATGGTCAAATTATGGTGCTAATTCTGGAATTGGATTGGGAATGAAAAGCAAAATGAAGCTGATTGGTTGGTCACCTTCACTCAACTAGACCAAGCAGAAGAGGGTTCACATCAGGATCTGACCACATCCTGCCCTTAGCAAAAGGCTGCAGGAGTGAGGAAGAGGCAGGTGTACAGGCACCTTCCTTAAAGTGGACCCCAGTTCTGGCGTCTGGGGGAGAGAACAGGCCACCAGGAAACAGAGCTGACCCTTCAGGAGGGTGTCAGATCACTCCAGGAAGACAATTTTTTCTTTTCTTTCTTTTTTTGTCATCAGGGTTAGTGCTAGAGCTTGGGCTTGATTGCCTACACAACTCCACAGCTTCCTGTGACCATTTTTTCTTTCTCTTGATAGAGAGACAGGAGACACACGTGCGGTAGTGTTCCACCACTCATGAAGCTTCCTCCCTGCCAGGGTAGAAGGGGCGCGCACCTTAGTCCCGGAGGGAGCAAGGCAGTGTGTGTGTGCCCTTACCAGGAATACCGCCCCCCGAACCCAGAGTTCCTTTCCTGCCCCCTTTGCAGTGAAGTTCTCAGCCAGGAGATAATAGCTTGCCTCGCAGAGCGCACACCTTATCATGCGCAAGGCGCGGAGTCTGAGCCTCACGCTGCATGGGAGCAGCGGGCCCTACAGGGCAAGCTCCCAGGCGCGGGAACACTGGAGTTAGCGCACAGATCAGTAGCTGCCAGGTCCTGCTCACGGGATTCATGGGCAAGGGACGGGCTCGCAGCGTTCGTCAGCACACTTCGAGTCTCCGGACCGCTCATGGCGCCACCTGCTGGACCCTTGACGTTACAGGACCGCGGGGGGGGGGGTGGTGGGGGGGGACGGCGGTCGTCCATGGCAACAGGATTTCCGGTGTTTACAGCCAGCCAATAGCAGCGGGCGTGACAGGCAGTCTGCATCTGAGAACTTGATGCTCATTGGGCAGGTTGGGCTCTCGTGTCCCCAGCCGCAATGCGGAGGGCTGTGCTCGCCCCTGCTCCGAAGGGAGGGCGAGGGTGGTGATCATCCCTGGTGGACCGAGAGGAGGTGCTGCTGCTGCTGGTTACTGCGGCCGGGAGCACGGGAAGCAGAGGAAGCCAGCTGTGCCTGGTTCGTGCACTGTGTTCCCATGCGCCACCCTCGCACCCCAGGTTTCGAGCATTTTAAAGATGTTTGGCTTGGGAATGTTGCAGAAGACAAAGTAATATGTGAGACATCAAAATGTGAAAACGGAAGTCACAGGACTGATAGCAAGTTCCCCGTCGGTGATCTTAAGCAAACCGCACTTGGTGTGTCGCCCGCAAACACACAGACGCACCGTGGCTTCCGCAGAGCCAGTGCGGTGTCTGTCGGGCCTTGTTGGCAGCCTTTCTCACGCGGCCATAACCATGACATCTCTGCTGTGCTGAGAACAGTGTGGGGCTTCTGCTGTCCACCTCGGCATCCTCGACCACCAGGCTGAGGCGGGTCCTGAGGGATACCGTCACACACATGTGGCCCGTGTCTCTATGACAGAGTCCTTGGGGAGGGGTGTGCGGTGGACAGGAAGAGAAGACCCCTGCCTTGGGGACAGGCCTTTAGAGAGAAGCGTTAACAGCACAGACTCAGTCTTTGCATCAGTCACCTCAGGTCTTTTATCCACTTTCAGCCGTTCTTCATCTCTTAGATGGGTGGACAAGTAAGCTCTGGTTTGACTGAGGCCTCTGGCACCGGGTGCCCTACTCTCATCCTGGATCGTGTGTTTTCAGGAAGAAAGCTGTGGAGCTAGAACTCGCCAAGTGCAAAATGGACATGATGTCTCTCAACAGCCAGTTGTTGGATGCCATTCAGCAGAAACTGAACCTCTCACAGCAGCTTGAGGCTTGGCAGGTAAACAGGAGCTCGAGAGCCTGGGTGATGGAAAGCAGGGCTCCAGGGCTGGGAGACAACATAGCGGGTATGCAGAGGGCTTTCGTGTCTGAGGCTTTGAGCTGCTAGGTTCAGTCTCCATCACCACCATAAGCCAGAACTGAGCAATGCTCTGGTTTTAAAAAAAATAAAAAATAAAACAGGGCTCCAGAGTGTTTCTGGCCCAGGCCAAGTCTAAGGTGAGTCTGTAAGAGGTTCTACCCCTGCCCATGGGGAGCTCAGTCCCTCAAGCCCCTGCCACAGCCCCCAGGCTGTATTCTTCAAGCCAGGGAGACCTCCAGGCTCAGAACGGGCGCTTGTACAGTGGGTTGTCGCAGTTTTGCAAAGAAGCAGCTGTTGGCTGGAGGTCCCAGGAAGTCTCTGTGATGAAACTTCACAGTGAGCTGCAGCTTAGCAGCCTGGGGTGCTGGCATCGGCTGCCTGCCCTTTCTCAGAGGCTGGCTTCCATATTCCAGAGAGCACTGTCTGGCCCAAGACTGGACAGAATGAGTCAGTGTCTCCCTCTCCAGGCCCACCAGGCCTTTCGGAGTCTGCTCAGCCCAGCACGCGTCCCCAGGCCCAGCTTGCTCTTTGTTGCAGAGAGCAGGGTGGTACTGTTTCCGGGTTGGCATGGAAGTGTTCATGCCTCTCCCCAATAAATCCTCAAGGGACATAAAAAGCCCCTGTGCCTTCATGCCCCCCCCCTGCAGGTTATCATGACTCCCCCTGGGGGCCCCTGCTGGTCCCAGGACCCCCCAGACTGGCCCCACAACCCTGACTGGCTGGCACTTCCTCAGCTTACCGCCCCTGTTCTTGTCTCTTCTCTCCCGGCTACAGTTTGCTTCCTCAGGGCTTTTTACTATCTGGCTCCTTTGGTTTCTGATCTAGTGGCCTTTCTCAGTTCCCGTATCAACAGCTTTAGTTGTACACCCCTCCTGCCTTTGAGGTGAGACTGAGCCCTCATCCCACCACCCTCCCCTGCCGCATCACAGTCCTGCCCCGCCGCCTCCCCTCGTGGCCCACCGTGTTCTGTGTGCCGGAGCCCGGCGTCATCTCTGCCCTGCACCCTGCCATTGAGCCCCGGCCGCCTCTCCTGTCATCATCGTGTCCAGTAGCTTGGCAGCTTGTGGTCCGGTTCTGACCAGCTGACCCCTGGTTTGCTGGTGCCACCCCCTCAGTCTGGTTGTTTTATTCACAGTAGCCACAGGCATGAAAACATGGCAGTACGTGTCAGTGTGTCTGTGTGGAGCTCTGAGGGGATAGATTCCATGCTTGATGACTTTTAAAGGCTAACTGTGGTTTGTGACGTGCCAGAAAAAACAGTTTATATACGTACATTATATATATATATATATATAGTTAGCATTTTCTGAGCGCCTCCTAAGTGGAAGTAGGATTCAGCACTGGATTTAGGGAGCCCACCTCCCGTCTCTGGGAAGAGAGATTCCAGAAGAAAGCTGCCTGTGAAGACAGGTGGAAAAAGGAAGGCAGGGGAGGGGCTCACGTCCCATACTCGTGCCACCAGGGCCATGCCATAGGTTAAATCCCTTTCTTTCACACTGCCAAATGCAAAGACATTTGAGTGACTGCCGCTGGAGAGAGCAGTGGGTGAGGAGGGAGGAGGTGACGTGACGGTCAGGCCCGGCTCTTGCCCTCGGGCGTGGCTGGCTGCTCTGCCACACGGGTCCTGCCTGGGCTCAGGTGCTTCAATACCCGGCTGCACTCAGGAGCTGCAGACTCTTGCCAGGGCCAGGCCCGGGGCCCAAGCTGTCTGTCCCCAGGACATCACGTGCCCACGCGCTCCAGGGTGAAGCCATCAGGCAGACTTGTCTGGTCACTGCTGAGACTACCTCGCAGCTAGCTTCCGTGTTTTGTCGGTGGCATCTTACAGAGAGTCGCCGTCAAGATGGGGCGTGGAGAGGCCCCTCTGGAGGCAGAGCTGCTGTTCTGGAAATGGGGAGGGTGAGGAAGCCGAGGACATGAGTCTGAAGATGGCAGTGCTGTGGCGCCCAAGGCAGATGGCATCTGGAGTGTGGTTGATGGTGGGCCGAAGGGAGCCCGAGTCCTGCTACCTGGGTTTTGACAGTGCGTGGGCATAGCAGCTCGGGCAGGTGGTCGTTGAAAGGGCAAGGGGAGCAAGAGGAGCCCCTTGAGGTCAGCTGTTGGGCCGGAGAGCTGCAAGCAGAGGGCATCCTACGCCCTGCAGGGCTGTGGGGACAAGTGAGGGTAGGTCTCAGGCCAGGCCAGGCGCTGCTGTGGGGTAGACGGGAAGTACCAGCACTCTGAGCACTAGGTCAGGTGTCCTCAGGGCCAGCCAGAGGCTGTGGGTGGAGGGCTGGGGGAAGCCAGCCAAGTTCTGGGGGAGTGGAAGTGTCTTGTGGTCCGTGTGCAGCTTCCCTGGCCAGCGACGTGGCTGCAGCCCCTCTTCATCTCATCCCATCCCTCCTCCTCCTGCGTTCCCCCAACATTTGCCACTTGCTCCAGCCGCCTGTCCGCAGGCCTGGCCTCAGCCCCCACTCTGCCCCCACAGGATGACATGCACAGGGTCATTGACCGGCAGCTGATGGACACGCACCTGAAGGAGCGGGGCCGGCCCGCCGCATCCTTGGCCAGGGCCCCCGGCACCGAGGCCAGCACCGCAGAAGGCAGACGACTCTTTTCTTTCTTCAGGAAAGTTTGAATTGAGCAGATCCAGCTGTGGAGATGGGTGGACTGAAAAGGGGTGTGTGCTCAGGCTCCCCTGGGCTGGGCGCCATAGCGGCACTGCCTGCCTGCCCGAATGCACGCACGCACGCACGCACACAGAAGGCCCCCTCCACAGGGACGGGCAGTGCGTCCCACCACCTAGCCAGACTTCCCCAGGGCCTGCTGCTGCTGACCAGAGCTCAGGCTGCCCCCCGCCCGCCCCACAGCCCCAGCTCCCAATTCCAGGTGCTTGCTTCTGCTGCCCTCCTGCTTTGGAAGCTGGGAGAGAAGAAATGGAAACCCCTCTCTGCGTGGCACAGGAGACCACTGCTACCCCAGCTGGCGCGAGCCATGGGGGCCTCATCCTGCAAGGCACAGGGCCCAGGCCTGTGCCCCCTCTGGCCCTCCCTGCCACGTACACGGAGTGAGGGAAGGAGGTGGCCTTGGCCCCACCTGCATGCACCACAGCCGGCACCTCTGCAGAAGAGCCCAGCCTAGGGCCTGGCAGCCCCCCAGGTGTCGCTGTGCAGCCACACACGGGCTCAGCCACACACGGGCTCCATTCAGGGGAGAAGGGCCCGGTCCCTGGCCACGTGCACCCTTCCACTCAGCAGGACCTCCCGGGTCCTCTGCAGGCTTCAGCCATTCCAACCCACTTCACGGGGCTGGGAGGGATCTCATCCTCCCCTGCCCCTCCCTGCCACATACGTGCGTCCTTGGCTCAGCCAAGCAAGAGCAGCCCAATGGCCCAGAGGACTCCTCAGCCTGCTCCGCATCAGAGGCAGTGTTGGCACCGCGAGCCAGCCCCCCAGCTGCGCCCATCAGGCCTGCACCCTGCTTCTGCTCTCCGGCAGCCACCGCCTTCTGCTGAGGCCCAAACTCAAAGGCGCACAGGCCGTGAGCCCGCAGCTGCTTACAGTGGATTCACCTCCCTCCCTGGGGAAAGCACAGCAGGACGCAGAAAGAATGTACCTGTAGATATGTACATACCACGATGCTGTAATTTCGTACGTAGTGATCATGTAAATACATGTATGGGTTTTATAATATACCTATTATACATAAATCTATAAAGGCATATTTTTAGAAAAACAGCGCACCACTGCTTCTTTTGAAAATAGTCTAAGAATAAAATGAATTTCTACAGAGCTTCTTGACTCTCTCATTGGGCACCTGGGGGGAGGGGGCGCACAGGTAGAGATCAGTAGGGTGCAGTTTGCATTTCAGAGACGATGTTGCAAAGAGCAAGAGAGGCCCTGTCAGCGCTGCAAGCCGCCCACACACACACTCCCCACCCCCCCCCAGGCCTCAAGCAGGCTCTGAGCTCGGCACAGCTTCCAACAGCAAGGCCACTGCACCCTGCAGGTACTTGGAGAGTAAGCACCATGCTCCCCTGGCATCTGGTCACGGCTGGCAGAGGAGCCCAACCTGGATTGACCTTCCATAGAGAAAAGAAACTTGGCTTCTGAGAGCGCCCTCAAGCACCTGTGCAGGACCCGGACAAAAGCAAAGTAGAGGGGGTCGGGCGCTGGCGCAGCAGGGTGAGCGCACGTGGCGCAGAGCGCAAGGAACTGGCGTAAGGGTCCTGGTTCGAGCCCCCCGGCTCCCCACCTGCAGGGGGGTCACTTCACAGGCGGTGAAGCAGGTCTGCAGGTGTCTTTATCTTTCTCTCCCCATCTTCCCCTCCTCTCTCCAACGACGACGACATCAATAACAACTACAACAATAAAAAAGGGCAGCAAAAGGGAAAAATAAATTTTAAAAAATTTTATATTTATTTTATTTATTCCCTTTTGTTGCCCTTGTTGTTTTATTGTTGTAGTTATTATTGTTGTTGTTGGATAGGACAGAGAGAAATGGAGAGAGGAGGGGAAGACAGAGAGGAGGAGAGAAAGATAGACAACCTGCAGACCTGCTTCACCGCCTGTGAAGTGACTCCCCTGCAGGTGGGGAGCCGGGGTTCGAACCGGGATCCTTATGCGGGTCCTTGTGCTTTGCGCCACCTGCGCTTAACCTGCTGTGCTACAGCCCGACTCCCAAAAAATTTTTTTAAAGTGGACACATGGGGGCAGCAGGCAGACGGGGCGGCCTGCCCAGAGGACTAGAGGAGAGGAAACAGACCCTGGAAGGAAATTTGGCAGTTTGAACCTTTATTTTTAGTATTTTTTTAAAAAGCATAATTAGAAACTTTCAATACAGAAATATTCCTAGCAAACCATTTAAAAGTTTTATTGTTCGGCAGGAATTTCACATCAGGTCCACCAGAATGTCGCTCCAGCACTGAGTTCCCCCTCCCTCACCCCCACTCATGCGTGTGACACTCAGCAGAGCAGGCACCACCCTATCGCCAGTCGCTTCGCCACCTGGGCTTTGGTGTCCAGTTGCCAGAAGCCATGGTGACTTCCAGCCTGGGCCAGAAGCTTCCAGGACCCACCCCACCCGTTATTGCTTGAATCTGCAAGCACCGCCATACTGGTGTCACCTGAAAGCCGAGCGTCAACTCACCACCCCACACCCAGGATCCCCAAGCTCTGCACACCCCCCACCAAGGCCCCACGACCATCCATCTAGGACAGTTCCGTGGGCAGAGACCTTGCTTCTGGTCCTGAGCCCCGCAACCACCTTCCACAGCACCAAGTTCCCAGGCCACAGAGCTCCGCACTCCACCCCAGGCTCCAAGGGGAAGGCCTGCCACAGAATCTTGGGCTTTTGGCAGTTTGGGGACATGGACAGACAGCTGAGAAGAAACCCCCAGCTGTTTCACGGAGTGAAAAGCCACCAACAGGGTTAACATGGAGAATCTGCAGTGTGATCGGTGATGTGATTGTCCAATCAGGATTGGCCTGGAAACTGCCAAGGGGAAAAAAATCTCATAAAACACGGCACGGTGTTGAAATAAGTTATTTCCAGGTTACGTGATCCTTTTAGGGGAAAGGTTAAGTGTCCCAAGAGGGACAGGAATCAAGTGCAGATGACCCTGGTTTATCCTCCAGGGAACAGGGTAGGCAAAACTGGCTGAGACCCTCCCAAAGTCCTTCCCATCTGTTAAAAAAAACCCTTAGACCACTTCTGTGCACCAGCTGCCAGTGACCCCTGGCTGCCACCGGGCTGCCCCCAAGCTGCCCACACCCAGGTAGGTGTCTCATCAGAGAAGCAAGCACACAATGGAAGCCCTGAGCCAACAGACACGGGCGAGAGGTCCTTATTTCCCATCAAGCAGCAGTCAGGAGGGCAGAGCCACTCTGCCAAGAGCCACTATGACAGAGAGCCACTCAGTTTTCCTAAAAACACTGGACCCAAAGTGGAGAGGCCACAACTGCTGCTGCTGTGCCAACCAATCCTCAGAGAAAGGGAACTTGATCCGTTTGATTGGCTTCATTTGATGTTAAAAAAAATCTCTGCTCAGCCCCACGTAAACCCTGTCTCTGCACCGGCGCGCCTAGCTTTCCACTGGAACTGAAATCGTCTGGTCTAAATTCGAAGCCATGACTCCCATGGGTCTGTAGCAGAGGCATCTAGAAGGCTAGACAAGTCTTGGCCAAAGAACAGGAGTGACTCCCTCTGGGACCAAAGAGTGAATCAGGCCTTCCTCAAGGCCAGGTTTCCCTAGATGCCAGAACGGCTCCTGGGCAGGAGATGGAGGGAACCAACCACCTAGGAACAGACTGTGGAGAAGAGCGAGACCCTGGGTGTCAAAACCCTGGAGGAGAGAATGCATAACGGAGTCCACCAGCCCAGACTGGCAGTAAGGTGGGTGGGCCAGGTAGGGAAGGGTCTGTTGTAGCAGGCTGGCATTAAAGGAGGCAAAAGCCGGTGGGATGAGGGTGACGGTGCCGTGGCTGGTTAAAGCGATACACATTATGTACAAAAATCTGGTAGTCAATCCACTCAGCTGGCAGCATCCTCGCCGGGCCCAGGTGCCTTGGCCAGGGGGCAGGGGCACCAGAAGGGAGGGCAGGCTTGTCCAACACCTTCTTGGCACTCAAGGGGGAAGGGAGGAAGTGCTGATGGCGCCTCCGGATACAAAAAACGGAGAGAATTCTTTAAATACCGGCACAGAGCTGAGACTGTCCCCCGACCTGTGCCGCGCCGCAGTGCAGTCTGCAGTGGGCGGGGCTGTTAGCAGCAGCGTTTCTTTCGTTTGCTGTTCTTCGTGAGCTTCACCACGTCGTTCTGCTGCTGCTGCTGCTGTTTGGCGAGATTGTCTTTCTTTGCTCGGAGGACCAGCTCTGTGATGCAGTTGAACATCTGCGAAGACGAAGGAGGTGGGGTGGGCCTCAGAGCTGGGCGAGGGCCCTAGGGGCTTGTGCCACCTCCCTGGGTCAAGCTTCCCGTTTCTACTCCTGAACTGTCCCCGGGCCCTTTCTAGTGAAAGGGTAGGGTGCAAATGAGCTGTGTTATTTAAAAGTTACAAAGGAACACCAGGGACTCGGGAGCCGTGCCTCGGAGACTGTTCAACTTTTTCAATAGATAAAAACCTCTTTCCCTCGGCTGAAATCTGAGAAGACACAGGCACCCCTGCTCTGGTGGCAGGGTGAAGAAACTGAGGCTGCCAGGGGCCAGTCGGGGCACACTGGGTTAAACACAAAGATCTGCACAAGGGTCCCAGTTCGAGCCCCCGGCTCCTCACCTGCAGGGAGGTCACTTCACAAGCGGTGATGCAGGTCTGCAGTGTCTGTCTATCTCTCTCCCCCTCTATCAATTTCTCTGTCCTACCCAATAAAAAGAAAAAATGGCCGCCAGGGGCAGTAGACTTGCAGTGCAGGCACAGAGCCCCAGCGATAACCCTAGAGGCAAAAAAAAAAAAAAAAAAAAGAAGAAAAAGAAAGAAAAAGAAACTGAGGCCGCCTACTTTATCAACTCACTGCACATCCTGCCTCGCATCTTCCCCAGGCCACCCCAGGGCTCTTGGCGACGCCAGAATACAGTGAAAGGGCCCCCTCCTGGCCCACGGCGCCAGCCTCTGCCCACCAGTAGTGTTGCCGAGGAGCACAGAAGGCCGAGCCCACCTCTGCCGAGCACACTGCGCACCGGGTACTACACAGACTTGCTTCACCTACTGCTCACAACCCAGAATGGCCTCCCAGCTGCCCCGTCTGCAGAACAGGGGGGAGCCTAGTGAGTCAGCACCCCATCACATGGGCGTGTGTCATCCTAGCTGGCCAGGGAGTGCACTCCCCACCGCTGTGCAGTCCTGCTCTGGGTGTGGGGTGTGTGGGGGGGGGGCAGCTGCCCTGGACTCCATATGCTGGGGACTGTGACTGGCACCAGCATGAGTCTGTGGCAAGAGGTCTCTTCTTCCCCCCCATTTTAGAGCAAGCCCAGAAGGAAGGGGACGCGGCCTTGGACAGGAGGCTTACCCACACTTGCGGGGGCCGAGCAGCCCTAGGAGCTGGGGTGGGGTGGGGTGGGGTGGGGCAGAAGCCTGCAGTTTTGGGCGCCTGCAGCCAGGGGTGGCTGTGATTGTGGACAGATAGGATGCGCCTCAGCTGCTTACAGGCTAAGCCCTAAAGTTAGAACCTCAGTTTCCCTATTGAAAATAATTTACCTCAGGCCCACTGAAATGTTAGCTGGTACCTTTAAAGGGCCTAGCATGGTATCAGCACACAGCTGGCACTCAACAGACAGCAGGTACCAGGACACTCTGTGCAACCCCCCTGGGTCCCCTGCCAGGCCTCACCTCTTCGACGTTGACGTTCTCCTTGGCACTGGTCTCAAACAACTGGATCCCCATCTGTCCAGCAAACTTGTAAGCGTCTTCTGTCTCCACCACTTTCCGTTCGGGGTCATCATTTTTATTCCCCACTTCAAGGCAAAGCAAGGTCAGCCCGAGGTCAGCCCAACCTGGCAAGAGCACCCCTCCCTCAGCCCCCCACCCCCGCTCCCCCCCACCCCTGGGGACCAGCCTCACCTAATATCCGGCACACGTCGTCACAGTTCTGGTTGATTTCGTGAAGCCACCTCTTGACATTGACAAAGGACTCGGCACTGGTGACATCGTAAACCACAATGACCCCATGGGTCCCCCGATAATACCTGTAAGGGCCAGTGTCTGCATCAGAGGCTCTCTGCCAGGACGAGAGGAGCCCCTGCCCACCTCAGGACAGTGGCCAGCATCTCCCTCAGGCCTGGGATGACAGGTCAGAGCCCACCAACTTTAAAGTTCTTGTGTTCCTTTTAAGTGATTTATCTATTTTATTGGGTAGAGACAGCCAGAAACTAAGAGGGAAAGGTGTGAGAGACACCTGAAACCCTGCTTCACCACTCGCAAAGCTTTCCCCCTGCAGGTGGGGGCCAGGGGGCTTAAGCCTGGGTCCTTACACACTGTAACGTGTGCTCAACCAGGTGTGCCACCACCTTGGCCCCGAGATGTTAAATTTTTTTTTTTTTTTGCCTCCAGGGTTATCGCTGGGGTTCAGTGCCTGCACTACAAAGCCACTGCTCCTGGAGGCTGTTCTCCTGCCCCCCATTTTTTGTCCTTATTGTTGTCATTACTGCTGTTGTTGGATAGGACAGAGAAATCGAGAGAGATGGGGAAGACAGATGAGGAGAGAAAGATACCTGCAGACCTGCTTCACCACCTGTGAAGCCACCCCTGCAGGTGGGGAGCCAGGGGCTCGAACCTGGATCCTTGTGTTTCATGCCATGTGCACTTAACCCACTGCGCTACCGCCCAGTCCCCGGCTTTAATTATTTTAAAGACTTCTTTTATGATACAGCCAGAGCGTCGCTCCAGCTCATGCATGTCAGATGCAATCTGGAGCCTCCCACTCGCAAGTCCTGCGGGATTCTCCCACTAAGCTGCCTCCCTGGCCACGAGATACAAATGGCTTTGTGAGTCCGTGGGTTTCTGCTAGAGAGGCAGGGAGAAAGAAACCGCAGCACCTAAGCTTCCTTCTATGTAGTGGGGGCTGAGCTCAAACCTGGCTCACACGGGGCAAAGCAGGGCACCATCCAAGAGAGCTGTTTCACCAGCAAAAGTGATTTTAATTCAGGCCGTTTTGGATTCAACATACTACTTGATCAAAAGGTTTTTGTTGCTAGGGCTTCACTGCTCCAAGCCCACTTTCTTAAGACACCACAGCACTGAAGCTCTCTCCAGTGCGGGGGAAGCTGGGCTCGAACCTGCATTACACTCATGGAAAACCAGGTGCCTGCCCTCCCAGATGAGCTCGCTTGAGCTCACAAAGCTTTTTCTCTCCTCAGCATAGCAAACCGCCTCCCAGGAGGTGCGCTGGCTGTGGAGCCCTGCCAGGGTCTGCATCCAGTCCGCACGCCCCTGCAGGTGACTGGGAGCTGCCTGGCTGTGCTGACGAAGGTGCCTCCAGTCTCCCCACGTCCCCCCAAAAGAGATGCAGGCCTGAAGCTAGGAAGAGGCATGTAGTCCTTCTTCTCCGTCTAAGTGGCTCAGGACAAATGGGACCTGACCCCAAGAGGGGAGGGTGACAGGGCTACACGCTTCTTAATCCCACCAGGCACACCCCAGGCTGTCACTCTGCTTTCTCCCAGGGGACCTGAGAACTGTGTACAGTCGACAGTGAAATACATTAGTTTGTATTTTTTTAATTTACTCCCTTCTGTTGCCCTTGTTTTTTATTGTTGTTGTAGTTATTATTGTCGTTGTTATTGATGTTGTCATTAAGATAGGAGAAACGGAGAGAGAAGACCTGCGTCACCGCCTGGGAAGCGACTCCCCTGCAGGTGGGGAGCCAGGGGCTCGAACCGGGATCCTTATGCTGGTCCTTGTGCTTTGCACCACCTGCGCTTAACCTGCTGCGCTACCACCCAACTCCCTCTCTCTAATCTTTCAAAAATTTATTTTAGGGACTGGGTGGTGGCACACCTGGTTGAGCACATGTTACAGTTATTTAAGTGCTCAAGGACCCAGGTTCAAGCCCCTGGCCCCCACCTGCAGGGGAAAAGCTTCACAAGTGGTGCAGCAGAGCTGCAGGTATTGTCTGTCTCTCCCTTTCCCTTCCCTCTCAATTTCTCTCTCCAATAATAATGTAAAAAAAAAAAAAAAAAAGCTGTGGTATATGGTGCACCTGGCTGAGCGCAGGTGTTGCAAGTGTCTCTGTCTTCCTGTCTCCAAATAAATCTTCTTTTTAATTATAAAGAGAACTGTAGTACATATACATAATGGAATACTACTATACCTCATCTTGGACAGAGCTTGAAGGAATCCTACTAAGTGAGATGAGCCAGGAAGATGAATAACGATCTCACTCACAGAAAATAACAACAGAAGGGGAAGCACCAAATAAAACTTCAACTGGTTGGGAGTATTACACCAAAGCATTCTGGGGAAGGAGGTCAGGGAAAGGGGGTGGGGGGAGAGGGGCTTTGGGGTCCTGGTTCATGATGATGGGTGTGAGAGTTCTGCAGACACCTATCAGTGAGATGGGAAGTTGTAGCCATGTGCCCATAACTAACTGCACTGTAAACCACTAACCTCCTAATTAAAAAAAAAAAAAAAAAGGGGGGGGAGTTGGGCAGTAGTAAGGACCAGCATAAGGATCCCAGTTCAAGCCCCCGGCTCCCCACCTGCAGGAGAGTCGCTTCACAGGCGGTGAAGCAGGTCTGCAGGTGTCTGTCTTTCTCTCCCCCTCTCTGTCTTCCCTTCCTCTCTTCATTTCTATCCTATCCAGCAATGACGACATCAATGACAACAATAATAATAATAACTACTACAACAATGAAAAACAACAAGGGCAACAAAAGGGAAAATAAATAAATATATAAAAAAAGGCCCACGTTCTCTGGCTGAGCCCCCTCCCCGGTCCTACCCTGTTTATATTCATGGCAACCTGGTGTGTGGGGCAAGTGGGCATCACCACTTCCCAGTGAGAGCCCACCTGTCGCACCCCTCACACCTCCACCCAAACCCACCGCGGCAGGGAGGGGGCTGAAGCAGGTTCTCACATGGCTCAGTTTCAGTCTCTCTTTAACATGAGACTCGGGCCGGGCACATAGTACACCTTGAAGGGAACACACTCCTAACCTCGCCCAGACTCCTCTCTCCATCGGACCCAGACAGGAAACGGGCAACACGGTCAGCACGTGCTCACAGCCAGAGCCGCTCCCGCCGCCCTGAAACCCTCACACACAGCGCGTCCCGGCAGCTGGCTTCGCCGTGGCCCCGAGCAGAGCTGGGGGCACGGTACCCTCACTACAAGGCTGGCGGCGGAGGCCCAGCCCTCAGGCCCCGCCAGCTGTGCAGCACCCGCGCACACACCACCCCGTGTCCACGAGTGGGACGGAAGGGCTTTCGGCCGGGGCCTTCCTCTTAGCCCCGCTCAGAGGAGCTGCTGGGGGCGGGGGGCAGCCTGCCTGTCCCACCATTGAGGCAGCGAGCGACTGGGCAGAGCCGGCTCCCTCTCCACACGCTGCTGTGGAGCTCGGGGCTCCCCTCACCTCACCGCAGCTCCCCGCTTCTGCCGCTGCCAACTAACCCAGTGACCTGCACGGCCTCCCGCAGAAAGACCACCTCCAAGACATCAGGGGAGAGGGGTGGGAGGCCCAGCAGGTGACCCCAGCTGCTCTAACGGACACCTATAGCTGTCACTGTCCCTCTCGCCATGCCTGGCCAGCTGCTCACAACCACCACCGTCGCACTTCACAGGGGAACCGGAGGCCGGTGGGCAGACTGGCCACGGCCACACCCCCAGGCCCCTCTCCTGCTCCAGGGAGAGGAAGGCCTCGGCTGACCACCACCAGCGGCAGCCGGCAATGAGCTCGCCTCCTCTCAGCCTCAGAAGCTGAGTGACATTTGTACCACGACGCAGCAGGCTGACTCACGTGGAGGTGATGGTTCGGAAGCGCTCCTGGCCAGCAGTGTCCCAGATCTGCAGCTTCACTTTCTCCCCATTTATCTCCACCGTCCGAATCTTGAAGTCGACTCCAATTGTGGTGATGTAGCTACCTGCACAAACACACATTTTAACAGTCCTACTGGGGCAGAGCCCACTCTGAGATGAGCTGTCAACAGCACCAAGAAGACAGTCTCACAGTGAAGAGTGAGCGCCACAAAGGCCGTGTGGCTGGCAGAGCGCGCAGGCGCCCGTGAATCAGCGGCAGGGAGGGTGCCCCCTGCAAGCACGGGGTCCCAAATGCAGTCCGGCAACAGCACGCCAGAGTACTAACTAGTCCTCCTAGTAACCAAGAGAAGCCAGAGCATCACTCCAGCGGTGTGGGGCCAGAGGCTGAACACAGGACCTCACACACGCAAGTTCTGTGCTTTATCATTAATCTACCTCCCTGGCCACTATTCAAAACATTTTATAAGGATGTATTAACGAGAAAAAGATGGAGAAAGGAAAGAGAACTGGGTCATCGCTTTGGCTCATGCAATGCTGGGGATCAAGCTTACAACCGATGATTGGAAGTCCAGCACTCTGTCCGCTGGGCCTCTATTTAAAAAAAAGTATAGGGAGTCAGGCAGTAGTACAGTGGGTTAAGCGCACAGGGTGTGAAGCGCAAGGACCAGCTTAAGGCTCCTGGTTCGAGCCCCCGGCTCCCCAGCTGCAGGGGGGTCACTTCACAGGCGGTGAAGCAGGTCTGCAGGTGTCTGTCTTTCTCTCCCCCTCTCTGTCTTCCCCTCCTCTCTCCATTTCTCTCTGTCCTATCCAATGGTGACAACAATAACTGCAACAATTAAAAAAAAAAAAAAAAAAACAGCCCCCGGCTCCCCACCTGCAGGGGAGTAGCTTCACAGGCAGTGAAACAGGTCTGCAGGTGTCTGTCTCTCCCTGTCTTCCCCTCCTCTCTCCATTTCTCTCTGTCCTATCCAACAACAACAATAATAACTGAAACAACAAGGGCAACAAAAGGGAATAAATAAATGTTAAAAAAAAAAAAAAAGAGGCAGCGTAAGGATCCCAGTTCGAGCCCCCAGCTCCCCACCTCCAGGGGAGTCGCTTCACAGGTGGTGAAGCAGATCTGCAGGTGTCTGTCTTTCTCTCCCCCTCTCTGTCTTCCCCTCCTCTCTCCATTTCTCTCTGTCCTATCCAACAATGATGACAACAATAACTGCCTTAAAAATAAATTAATTAATTTAATAAATAAATATTTAAAAAATTTTTAAACAGGGGCCGGGTGTTGGTGCACCTGGTTGAGCGCACATGTTACAATGTGCAAGGACCCAGGTTTGAGTCCCCGGTCCCCACTTATAGGAGGAAAGCTTCAGAAGTGGTGTAGGCGTCTCTCTCTCTCTTTCTCTCTATCCCACCCTTCCCTCTAGATTTCTGGCTATCTCTATCAAATAAATAAAGATAATAAAAATTAATTAATTAATTTAAAAAGTATGGCTGGGTAGACTGCCCTAACATTCCTAACACACACCAGGTGCCGCCTGTGGTTTGAAAGCCGGTACTGCAATAAGAGGCAGTAGGAAGCTACGGTGTGTGCAGAGCATGGGGCTGGGGGAGGGTGGATCATCCGTGACATTTGCAAGAGTCTGGACTTTCTCTTACGTGTGACAAGGCAGCACTCAAGAGTTTTGATCAGCCAAGAGCTGCACTGTGTGTGAGATGGGGTGGGGGCTCATGTGGGGAGGGGTAGCAGTCACTCCAGGCTTGCAGAGGTCCAGCCTCTTAAGAGCTCACTTCTTCAACTGGAGCCTGCAAAGCACCGCGCAGCAGACAAGCACACAGACAAGTGTGCAGTGTACAGTAAAGGTCAAAGTTCAAGGTGGGTGGAGCTCAAGGAAGTCTTCTGGGAGGAAGTCACATTTGGGCCTGGCTCGAAAGAGTAAGTTTGATTTCAAAGGCTGAGCTAGCAGGAGGAAAGACGCCACAGAGAGAGCACACATTCCGAGAGCAAGGCACAGCTGGCCCCCACGAGGACTGGTTAACTCCAGCACCCAGTAAACAGATGAGGGTGGGGGGTAAAACAAAAGCATGAGCAAGCAGCACAAGAAAGGAAGCTGACCAAGTCCTCAGCAAACAGATCAGGAAGGCCAGTGCGTGTCAACTGGACATGACTGTGTCCCCCCTCCAGAGGGCAGTGTCTGGAGACACCTTTGGCTGTCGCCACAGGGACAGCCATGTTCAACATCCTTCCGTGCACAGACAGCCGCCCACACCGCACAACAGAACTCACAGGCCCAAGTGAAGCAGCCTTCCTCTGAACTCTGCGCGTACGAGGGGGACGCTGCAGTCTGGAAGCGGGGACAAGAGCCTGCCAGAGGCTGCGGCTGGTGAGCGGCGTCCACAGCCCAGCCCGGGGTGGGGCGGGCAGCGGCTGATCTAATGCTCAGGCCAGACCAGCGATGGTCTGAACTAAGCTACTGGGGGTGGAAACAGAGGCTGAGCCACCAGAAGACAGCGCCCGGGAGTTGAGAGCTGACAGGATGGGCCAACAGTGACATAAAGAGGAAGAAGAACGCTTTTAGCTTAATGAGAAGCTGCACGTTGGGAACCATTACAAAATTTAAAAAGTTGGGGGTCGGGCGGTAGCGCAGCGGGTTAAGCCACATGGTGCAAAGCACAAGGACCGGCGTAAGGATCCCGGTTCGAGGCCCCGGCTCCCCACCTGCAGGGGGTCATTGCACGAGCGGTGAAGCAGGTCTGCAGGTGTCTGTCTTTCTCTCCCCCTCTGTCTGCCCCTCCTCTCTCCATTTCCCTCTGTCCTATCCAACGACATCAACAACAACAACAACTACAACAATAAAACAAGCAGTGGATTCGGAGTGCAGGCACCGAGCCCCAGCAATAACCCTGGAGGCGAAATAAATGAAAATTTAAAGTCTTTTACTTATTCATTTACTGGATAGAGACAAAAACTGAGACGGAGGAAGACAGACGTTTACAGGCCTGCTTCACTGCTTGTGAAGCTTCTCCTCTCCAGGGGACCAGGGACTTGAACCCAGCTTCTTGCACATGGCAACTCAGCATGCACTCGGCCAAGTGTGCCACCACTGGGGCCCTCCAGTGATCATTCTTGTAAAGAAAACAGCAGCAGGCAGGGTGCAGCGCATAAGTTCCCGTGTGTGAGCACTTGTATTCAAGCCCTTGGTGCCCACCTGCAGGGGGAGCTTTACAAGTGGTAGAACTGTGCTGCAAGGGTCTTTGTAGCTCTCTTTTTTTTTTAAATCTTTTTAAAAAAATATTTATTTCCTTTTGTTGCCCTTGTTGTTTTATTGTTGTAGTTGTTAATGATGTCATCATTGTTGGATAGGACAGAGAGAAATGGAGAGAGGAGGGAAAGAGAAGGGGAGAGAAAGACAGACACCTGCAGACCTGCTTCACCGCCTGTAAAGTGACTCCCCTGCAGGTGGGGAGCCCGGGACTTGAACCGGGATCCTTACGCAGGTCCTTATGCTTTGTGCCACCTGCACTTAACCCGCTGTGTTACCACCCGACTCCCCTTTGTATCTCTTTTTATCAAAAAAAAAAAAAAAAAAAAAGCCACTGGGAACAGGAGAGCAGGTACAAAGCCCCAACAATAGCCAGTGGTGGCACAACCAGCTGAGAGCACATGTTACCATGCTCAGGGACCTGAGTTCAAGCCCCTGGGCTTCCCACCTGGGTGAGGAAACTTCACAGCAGGTGAAGCAGGGCTGCAGGTGTCTCTCTCCCCCACCCCCTTCTTCCCTTCCCTCTCAATTTCTCTGTCCAATCAAACCAAAAAGTAATATAAATACATACTGAAAACTATTTTTTAAACATAACCCTGGCAGCACACAATGGAGAGGGGTGGGTGTTCCTGCTGGGAACGTACTTAGTCCTGGCACCCTGCCGCCCAGACCTCAGCTCTGTGGGAGAGCTGCCACTGCACAGGTGGGCTGAAACCTAGTCACAGTCAGGGTCACACAGAGAAGACAGCTCTTCACCGCACACCCCCACCAGTGGTGTCGCAGGCAGCCCTCCTTTCTACTATAGACATTACTCACGTCCTAATAAGCTGTGCAATCATTTCCTAATTGTGGCCGGTCCTTCAAGCCATAGGAAATTCCAGATTGTCCCACCTCAGCCAAGCGACCCTGAAGCCTCTGTAGTGAACTGATGTATCCAACAAATGTAAACACGGCCCACCTGACCCTACGTCAGGGAAATAAAATTAAAATGGGATGGTGCTTCCTGCCTGCTAGTCAGCACAAGGGAGAAAGGCAGCCCCACTCAGCGCTCGCCAGGGCCCCTCTCAACCTCTGTCAGTTTAGCTAATCTGCAGTACTGCAGTATCAATGCTTTTTTTTTTTTTTTTTTTTTAGCTTATTTGCTACCCGAGTACTGCTCTGCTCTGACTATGGTAGGGTGCAGGTACTGAATCTGGCGCCCTGGAGCCTCAGGCTGAGGCTTTCTGCATCACCACTATGCCATCTCCCCAGCCCACAGTTTAGTTCCTTTGAATCAAGTTTCAGCACCTAGAAGGTTTCCAACTGCATGCTAAGGACAGACACACAGGGCATCCGAGTAAGGCAGCTTCCCTGAAGGCAGCACCGCGCCTGTCGGTGGGCGCTGTGAGTGCCGTGCAGACAGGCACAGCCCAGGGAGCCCCTCAGCGGCAGTAAGTGCCGTGGAAGGTGGCCTTGGTAAGGGGCAGGCAGGTGCTAGATGAGCACATGTGGAGTTTGAGGAGAAAGACCAGAAAGATATGCAGCACAGGTGAAAGGTCAGCTTTCATTTCCCACTTCATTGACATCTTCCTGTTTGGGATTTTATGAAAGCATGTGCTAACTTGTATGCGGTTTTTGTTTTGATTTTTAACTTTTCAGTGTTGAGGCATGTCCAGGAGGTGGTACAAAGAGTCAAGACTCTCAAGCATGTGGTCCTGAGTTCAATCCCTAGCAATGCCTGTGCCAATGATACTCTGATTCTAAGTAATAAACATACAGGCGGGGGTAAACAGCATACTGGTTAAGCAAACAGACTCATGCCTAAAGCTCTGAAGTCCCAGGTTCAAGCCTTCACCCCACCATAAACCAGAGCTGAGCAGTGCTCTGGTTAAAAAAAAAAAAAAGTAGGAGTCGGGCGGTGGCGCAGTGGGTTAAGCGCACGTGGCACAAAGCACAAGGACTGGGTGTGAGGATCCCGGTTCGAGCCCCCCCACCCCCGGCTCCCCAGCTGCAGGGGGGTCGCTTCACAAATGGTGAAGCAGGTCTGCAGGCGTCTATCTTTCTCTCCCCCTCTGTCTTCCCCTTCTCTCTCCACATCTCTGTCCTATCCAACACAACAACAATAACTACAACAATAAAACAACAAGGGCAACAGAAGGGAATAAATAAATATTAAAGAAAAATAATAAATGTTGAGGAATTTATAAGTGGAAAAATGGACCAGCAAAGAATTACCTGACCAAGAAAGACTAAGAAACCACAGAGACCTCTGTCCTGGGCCTCCCTCCACCCTCCTTCCTATCTGGCAGTCAGAACAGGGGCATTTCAGGAGGCTAAGTGTAGTGTCACCAGGGAAAAGAAGGACATCGAAGCTGACCCCTCCCCAGTGCCCCCAAGGAAACTCACCTGAGAAAGTGTTGTCTGCAAAGCGTAACAGCAAACTGCTCTTGCCAACACCTGCAGGAGAGAAGGCAGAAGATGAGAGGAGGAGCAAGCCTCCTCACGCCAGCCCTAGTCCTGCTCCAGAGAGCAGACACCGGAAGCAATGCAGGACCCATCTCTCTCTCCCCAGCATTTCGTTTTCGTATTTAATATTTACTTTAATTTGTTGGGTAGAGACAGAGAAACAGGAGAGGGAGGAGGGACTGGGGGCTTAAAGCCGGGTCCCTGTGCCTGGTGACACACGTGCTCTACTGAGTGGGCTACCTCACCCCAGGGGGCGTGTTTCTTTCAATAATTTCTCTCTCTTCTTATTTTGATAGGACAGAGAGAAACTGAGATAGGAGATGAAGACAGGGAGAAAGACACCTGCAGACCCGCTTAACTGCTTATGGAGCACACACCCCACACCCCCCCCATGGGGACTTGAACCTGGGTCCTTGTACATGGTAATATGTGTGCTTAGCAGGTGTGTATCACCCACCCCCAGTGTTTCTTTCTATCTCCCCAACCAGCCACATGTCAACCTCTCCCACCAGAGTCCTGACCTTCTCCTGCTTCCTGGTGTAAGACAAGCTACTTCCAAATTCCCTAGGTGAGACGAGAAAGGACCTCGTGCCCAGGCACAGGCAACCCGGAGGCAGACACCAGATGACAGAAGCAGCGGGGGAAGGTCAAGAGATTGATCCCAGCCCCAGAGGGGGTCTAGGATACGGACCCTAGAAAACTGCACATCAAGTGTGAGGCTTCAACTTGGAAGATGGGGGGCTGCAGAGCAAAGACGGAGAGCATCCCGGAGATCGCTGGGGTGAGGAAACGAAGGGTCAGCCACCTTCCCCGGGACTGGCACTGCCACTTGGCAGACCCGGGTGGGGGGCAGATGTCTTTCACGTCTGCCCAGCAGCTCATGTGCACTCAGACCATACCACTTGCAGTGGCTTCTGTTGGCTCGTGGGTTCCCGGACACGTAAGCCTGGCTTTCCTTTATTTCAACACACAGGAGCCCTCGTCTGCAGGTACACCTGTCCCGTTCCCTAGCCCCACTGCCCCCGAGGCCAGCTGGGGGACCGACCTGGGAAGGGACGAATCAGCATGCGAAAGCATAGCAGTGTGGCAGCCATGCTGACAGTACCAGTGCAGCGGTTGGCCTAGAGGCCCTACAGGAAAGGCAGGGCTGTCTCCTCCAGTGGCTAAGTGCTCTTTCTTTTCTTAAGTTTTCTTTATGAGGGATGGGAGGGGAAGCAGAGGATCAAGATGATTCTGGCACCTGCAATGCCAGAGATCACTGGCCACTTCACCACCTCTCAGGCCCCTGAAGCTCTTTTTCGGTGCACACTGCCTAGGGCACCTTCACGACAGTGAAATAAAAAGCACCTGGGGAGACCACTCAGCTGGTAGGGCCTTGGGTTTGTAAGCCTGAGGTTCCCAGTTCGAGCCTCAGTGTCATGAGGCCAAAGCCGACCAATGCTGTCTCTTTATATAACTTTCATTAAAATAAAAACAGACGCCTAAGGATCCCGGTTGGAGCCTCCGGCTCCCCACCTGCAGGGGAGTCACTTCACAATCGGTGAAGCAGGTCTGCAGGCGTCTGTCTTTCTCTCCCCCTGTCTTCCCCTCCTCTCTCCATTTCTCTCTGTCCTATCCAACGATGATGACAACATCAATAACAACAACAATAAAACAATAAGGACAACAAAAGGGAATAAATAAATAAAAATTAAAATAAAAACAGAATACTTTTAAAGTACCTGTAAAAAATAATAAACTGTGGTCTGGGAGACAGTGCAGTGATAAGGCTTTGGACTCTCAAGCATAAGGTCCTGAGTTCGATGATCCCCAGCAGCACATGTGCCAGAGTGATGTCTGGTTCTTTCTCTTTTCTCCCATCTTTCTCATTAATAAATAAAATCTTTAAAAATAATAATAATAATAAACTAAAATATACATATATACAGAAAGGCTCAGGCTAGTGAAATGGCTCACTTGGATAGTGCCTTGCCTTGCCTAAGACCAGGGCTGAGCTCAGACCCGCTGCACTGAAGGAAGCTTTGGTGCTGTGGGGTGGGTGAGTGTGTGGGTGAGTGTGTCTGTCCAGCTGTCTCTCTCAAAGCACTTGCTCTAGGTGCTGTGGTGTGTGTGTGTATCTGTCTATCTGTGTCTGTCTTCCCTCTCTCTTCCTCTCTCTTTTTGCCTCCAGGGTTATATCGCTAGGGCTCACTGCTGGCACTGTGAATCCACTGCTCCTGGGGGCCATTTTTTCCATTTTATCGGACAGGACAGAGAGAAATTGAGAGAGGAGAGGGAAATAGAAAGGGGGAGAGAAAGACAGACACCTGCTTCACTGTCTTCGAAGTGTTCCCCCCTGCAGGTGGGGAGCCGGGGGCTCAGACCAGGATCCTTGCGCTTCCTATGTGCACTACTGTCTAGCCTGCCTGTGCGTGTGCGCTCTCCCCCCCAAGTCTCCAGCACCTCCCTGGGGGAGACCTGTAGTGAGCAGCAGGGCTCTTGTCACTAGACAGTCTGGACAGGTGGGCTAGCGGGCCTCAGGAACCTCTGAAGACCAGTTCTGCACACAAGTGTCTGTGGGGACAGCCCTGGTGCAGCCCCCAGTCTGAGCCCAGACAGCCCGGTCCTCTGATCTCTTCTGAGGATGTCAATGGTGGGGTGGGGGAGCCCGGTCTTGCCTTCCCAAAGACAGGCTGGGGGCGTGGCTGCACCCAGCACCTGCAGCACTTCCTCATGGCTGCGTGAGAGGCTTCCTGCCTGCCGAGCCCACAGAGCCTGGGCTGGGTCCTCGCCGCCTCTGCCCTGCGCCAACACCCCTCAGCCCTGGCGGCTCCCCTGCTTCCTCCTGGAGCCCGCCGGGTCTGCTTACTCAGCGAAAAGCTCCTGTCTGAGCCCGACAGACATCAGCGGGGACCGGCCGGTGCTGTAAGCCGGCCCTGGCACTTGGTGAGCGCCAGCAGGAGATACCCGCAGGCATTTCGGAGCCAGTGGCAGCCGGGTCGCTGACACCAAGCCCCAGCCTCCTACCCGCAGCACCCACAGGGGACGGGCTCCTTTCTGCGACTCAGCTGTGCTGTCCCACCGCCGCACGTGGAGCGAGGGGAGCTGCAGGGGTGGGTGCTCTGCGTGAAGGGGTGGGTGCTCTCTGCATGCAGGGGTGGGTGCTCTCTGCATGCAGGGGGTGGGTGCTCTCTGCATGCAGGGGTGGGTGCTCTCTGCATGCAGGGGTGGGTGCTCTCTGCATGCAGGGGTGGGTGCTCTCTGCATGCAGGGCTGGGTGCTCTCTGCATGCAGGGCTGAGTGCTCTCTGCATGCAGGGCTGGGTGCAGGGGTGGGTGCTCTCTGCATGCAGGGCTGGGTGCTCTCTGCATGCAGGGCTGGGTGCTCTGCGTGAAGCAGGGAAGCCGGGGGGCCTCTCGCTGAGCGGCTCTCAGCCACAAGCTGCAGGAAGACCACCAGAGGCGCCCAGGGGGCTGCTGCTTGGGGCCCGGCGCTCCCGACTTCCCTGGGGACCACTCCGCAGCCCCGGGCTGGAAGCAAGAGGGGCCCCGGCTACCGCCCCTGAGGTCTCACCAAGCCTGCCGGCCACCCGTCCCGCCCCTCCTCTCCTCTCCTCCCCTGCAGGGGACACCACGGGCCCGGCCTGAGACACGAGCCCCCCCCCCCCCCCCGCCTCTCCCCCGCCTCCGCCGGGCTCCTGGGGTCCCCGCACCGGAGTCAAGTGTCTGGGGGCCCGGCGCAGCGACCAGCTCCCGCACAAGTCCCCGCGGCGGCTGTGACACAGCACCCCGGGCCCAGGATGGGATGCGACGCCCTGCCGGGTGCGAGGGGCGTCCGCCGAGCAGCCCTGCGGAAGGCCCAGCGCGCGGGGCGGCGGGAGCGCTCCGGTCCTGCGGGGAGACGCGGCCGCCGCGGCCCTGCCTGTCGCCCTGCCCGTCGCCCTGGGCCGGGTGGCCGCGGAGGTGGCCGCGGGGAGGGGCCCCACCCTGCCAGGAGGCCCGTGCGCGCTGCGGGACGGGACGGGACGGGACGGGGCGGCGCCCCGGGCCCGGGGGTGCAGAGACCCGCCTCGAAGCCCCGAAGGACAGGCGTCCCGTCCCGGGGCCGCTCCCTGCGAGGCTGCGATGCGCCCGGAAGGACGGAGGCCGGGTCCTTCCACCGCGAGCCAGCAGCCGGGCCCCGGACACGGCCCCTTCAGCCCGCGGGAAGCCCCCGGGCGGCCTCCCTGACCTCCGGCCGGCGGTCTGCGCCCAGGCCGCCCATTCATTCCCGGCGGGCGGGAGGCGCGGCGTCCGGTCTCGGCCCCGGTCCCGGCGCTCACAGCCGCCCCGAGGCTCACAGGCTCACAGGCTCGGGGGCGCGGCCCGCCCCGCCTCCCCACCTCCCCGGGAAGCGGGTCCCCGCGGCGCCCGGGAGCCACCGAGGCCCCGGAAGGCGCAACGACGCGCCCAAGGTCACGCAGGGAGGCGACGGGAGGTGCGGGGACTCGAACTCGGGGCCGGCCGGCTCCGGGGATCGCGCGACTTGACCAAGGTCACGCGGGAGGCCGGGCGGGCGCGGCCAGAGGCCCCACGCTGACCCCCCGGGTCCCGCCCGCCCGCCCGCCGCGGGCCTCACCGCTGTCGCCGATGATGAGCAGCTTGAAGAGGTGGTCGTAGTCCCGGGCCATGGCGGGCGGGCGCGGGCGGGCGGGCGCGGTCGCTGGGGCCTCGCGTTCCGCAGCTCCCTCCGGGCTGCTCCGGCCGCGGCGGATCCACTTCCCGAACAAACAGCCGGAACTGACAGAAACACCTCCCTCCGCTCCCCCCCCTCCTCCTCCGCCTCTGTAGCAGCCGCCGCCGCCGCCGCCGCCGCCGCTGCCGCCGCCGCCGCCGCCGCCGCCTCCCTCCTTCCCGCCCCGCCCCGCCTCTGCGCAGGCGCAGCGCCGGCATCGGCTCTGCGCAGGCGCCGCCGGCCGCGCCCTCGTCGCGCTTCCCATGGCGCCTGCGCGCTGCGGCGCCCAGAGACGCGGGCTGGGCTTCCTCGCCGCCCCGGGGGAGCGCGGGCTCCGGTCGGGCCGCGGTCCGGGGCGGGCTCGCCTTGTCGTCCACACGCGCGGGCGCCGCGCCCCCCGTGTGCAGCCCCGGGACCCCGGGCTCGTCGCCTCCTTGGGGACGGTGGGTGCGGGGCCCCGGGTCCAGCTCGTGCCGCCGGCTCGGAGTAACTGCCCGCAGCCCGCCCGCCCGCCCGCCTTGCTCGCTGCAGCCCCGGGCCTCTCCATCCCTCTTGCAAAGTTCCCGTTTATCCGATTTCTTTTCACTTCTTTTTTCAATGTTTCATTATCTTTACTTACTGGATAGAGGCAACCAGAAATTGAGAGGGAAGGGGGGAGTGATAGGGAGAGAGACAGAGGCACCTGCAGCCCTGCTTCATCACTCGCAAAGCTTTCCGGCTGCTGGTGGGGACCGGGGGTTCGAACCCGGTTCCTTATGCACTGGAACATGGGCGCTCAGTCAGCTGCACCGCCATCCGGTCCCTAAGTATTGACTTTATAAAAGGCAAAAAGTGACAGGTCTGCGGAGAAAGTCAGCGATAGTGCACAGGATTTGCTTGCAGGGGCCCCGGTTCGGCCCCCAGCTCCGCCCGTTGCCAGAGCTGAGCAGTGTTCTGCTCGAAAGCAAAAGCGGGGTGCAGTGGGTAGCGTTTTTGCTTTTTTCGTTTGCAAGCATAATGGCCTGAGTTCCATCCGTAGCACTGCACATACCATATTATGGCTCTGGTTTCCTCTTACTCACTCCTTATCCTTTTTTTTTGTTTTGTTTTGTTTTTGTTTTTTTAAACCGGGTCAGGGGCGATAACTTAGTGGTTATGCAAAAGATTTACATGCCTGAGGCTCTTAAATGCCAGTTTCAACCCCTCACACCAGCATAAGCCAGAGCTGAACACTGCTTTTGTAAAAATAAATAAGGGGGGGGGGGGCAGAGAGCATAATGGTTCTGCAAAGAGACTCATGCCTGAGGCTCCAAAGTCCCAAGTCCAGTCCCCCTCACCACCATAAACCGGGGCTGAGCAGTGTTCTGGTAATAATAAATAAATAAATAAATAAAAGTTGTGTTACTGTCTTGTTTGAATGCTTTAAAATGAATTGTTTTTTGAGAGCTGGTAACATAGGTCACATGGACAGTGTGCTCTTTGCCATATGTGCAACCTGTTTTGAGCCGGTTCCCAATGCACAGAAGGAAGCTTTGGTGCCATGGACTCTTTCATTCTTTCTCTGCCTATGAAAGAAGTTGAATAAATAATGTCATGCAGTGGATTTTCTGTGCTTATGCAAACTCACCAGCACACCCTGCCTTTACACCAGCGATCTATCGCTTAGCAGATGCAAGGGCTGGTCCTCCCTCAGATGGTTGTACTATAATTTAGCCCTGATTGTTGGGAGGCATTCATGTTGTTGGTAATTTATGCTGTCGTAAACAGTGTTGCAGGAAAGAGCCTTGAACAGCACATGGAGCGTCTGAGTCAGGCTGATTTTTTTTTTTTTTTTTCGGGAGGGGGGAGCTGAGAGACTCAGGGTGGTGATGTCAGACACAGACTTGCAATCTGAAGGTACTAGCCAGAGGAGATTCTGCTCCTTGGCCTGAAAAGGTTCATGATGTCCCCTTTGATCCTGCAGTTTTTAGAAACAGAGGAGGAAGAGGAAGCTCCAGTGTAGCCACCAGGCGATCACACTCAACCCTGACCTGCCCGTGATGCAGGAGGCCACTCGAGTCATCTCAGTCCACTCTGAATCCAGGAGACTCAGGTCTGAGTGCCAGCTCTTAAGTCTCCGTTCCATCCCACAAAAAGTCTTGAGCTTTTGACTAAGTCACATCACAATGTCCTTCACCTGTTTTCTGTCCAAATCACTGTGAGGGCTAGAAAGAAGATTTGTAAGTTATAATGGTGTGGGACAAACTGTAAGAACTGTTAACCAAGTCAGCTTGCACAGGCCAGAACTTCACTTTTGACCATTTCCTGCTGTACATACTAAGGCTCCTTTCCAGTATTAAGGCTCCTTTCCAAGGCAGCCTTCTTTTTTAAAAAAAAAAAATATATATATATGTATATATATATATATATATATACATTTATTCCCTTTTGTTGTCCTTTATTGTTGTGATTATTGTCATTGCTGTTGGATAGGGCAGAGAGAAATGGAGAGAAGAGGGGAAGACAGAGAGGGGGAGAGAAAGAGAGACACCTACAGACCTGTTTCACTGCTTGTGAAGTGACTCCCTTGCAGGTGGGGAGCTGGGGGTTCGAACCGGGATCCTTATGCCAGTCCTTGCGCTTTGTGCCACATGTGCTTAACCTGCTGCAAGGCAGCTTTCTAATACTGAGGTTGCAGGATGCACTGAAAAAGCAGAGCGGGGACCAGGTGGTGGTGGTGCACCTAGTTAAGTGCACACATTAATTACAGTGCTCAAGGACCCGGGTTCAAGCCCCTGGTCCCCACCTGCAGAGGGAATGTTTCACAAGTGGTGAAGCAGAGCTGCAGGTCTCTCTCTCTCTGTCTCTCTCCCTCTCTATCTCCCTTGCCCTCTCAGTTTCTCTCTGTCTCTATCCAACAAGTAAATAAATAAATAAATAGATAAAATTTAAAAAAACAGTGGAACTGGCCAAGAGCAGGTTCCTGTGTCATGCGGAGAGCCCTTCCTTTACTCATTGATGAGTTTGTGTCTGCTGTGGTAGACCAAACCTTTCTACCTGCAGGAGCTCACAGTTTAATTAAACCAAGACATACTTGGATTTTTTTTTTTTTTAATTCAAGACAGGAGGTAAAGCAATTGTCAAGGTTCCTTTGTACAGATTTCATGAGGGAATTGGAATTCAGAGAGCCTTGAGTGACAGGTGTATTTAGACAGCCGCTGTCACTGTGGAATTAACTGTGACTTTGAAGGGGAATTCCCTACAGGCTAGGCCATGTGCCTGCACCCCAAAAATGAAGCTCCGAGTGTGTATTTCCACTAGAAAAGTAGCTTTGCTAGGGTCTGGGGCTAGATAAGTGGTATGAGAGATCTGTGTACATACATACAGGATGACAGGCTACCCTAGACCTTGCCTCTGCAGACTCTGGCTGCGGATCAGCACTATGTGGCTAAGCACACAGTGGTTACATGGTTGTATCAGTACTGAGCATGCAAGACTTTTCTCCCCTTGTCATTCCCTAGGTAACAAAACAACTACTTTACATAGCATTTGCATTCTACTAGGCATTCTATGAATCTGATATCGCACCAGCAAAGGACTCTGGAGAGAAGGGATGAGAGGAAGAAAACTTTGAGGGACTGGTACATAATGAAATTGCACACGTGGGGTCAGGTAGTGGCGCACCTGGTTGGGTACACATCTTAGTGCACAAGGACCCGGGTTCAAGTCCCTGGCCCCCCCCCGCAGGGGGAAAGCTTCATGAGTGGTGCCTCTCTTCCTCGATTTCTATCTCTGCCCAACAAATATAGATAATAATAATAAAAGAAAATGCAAACATAGGTCAATGACTGCAAGGTAAAGCATTAATCCCCAATAAATGTTTGGGAAAAAAAAAAATCTAGAGATTTGGCTGGCATCATAGTTCACTTGGATAGTACGCTGTTTGTCATCTTTGCAACCCTGAGCCCCACTGCATTGTTGGGAGTTGTAGTACAGTGGTCTCTTTCTCTGCCTCCTGGGAGGGTGGTGGAGGAGACGGCATAATGGTTACGCAAATAGACTTTCATGCCTGAATCTCCCAAGTTCTCAAGCTCCATTCCTCCATTCCCTCCACACCACCAAATACCACAGCTGAGCAGTGCTCTGGTTAAATGAGAGAGAGAGAGAGAGAGAGAGAGAGAGAGAGAGAAAACAGCATTATTACTGGACACTTCTTTTTTTTTGCCTCCAGGGTTATCACTGGGACTCGGTGCCTGCACTATGAATTCACTGCTTCTGGAGGCCATTTTTCCCATTTTGTTGCCTTTGTTGTTGTTGGATAGGACAGAGAGAAATTGAGAGGAGGGAAAGACAGAGACGGGGAGTGAAAGATAGACACCTGCGG
This sequence comes from Erinaceus europaeus, assembly GCF_950295315.1. Taxonomy (NCBI): domain Eukaryota; kingdom Metazoa; phylum Chordata; class Mammalia; order Eulipotyphla; family Erinaceidae; genus Erinaceus; species Erinaceus europaeus. The sequence goes on along the minus strand of NC_080167.1, from coordinate 6,607,241 downwards.
ACCTGCTTCACTGCCGGTGAAGTGACTCCCCTGCAGGTCAGGAGCCCGGGGCTCAAGGAGGATCCCTTATGCCAGTCCTTGCACCTTGGCCATGTGTGCTTGACCCGCTGTGCTACCTCCCAACCCCCCTAGACACCTTTTTTAAAGAGATCTGAGCAACTGAGGAATTTTAATATCTGCTAGGAGGGAGTCCAGACAGCTATTAGTTCAGAGACTTGAGTGAGGTTACGTGTCTATTAGTTCAGAGACTTGAGTGAGGTTACGTGTCAGTGTGTTCCCCTGATGGGAAACTTTGTAGCCCAACTTACAGGAGAGCCTCTGCACCACCTCCTGTTTGTACATGAGGAACCACAGGCAGAGGCACTAGAAGCTTAGGAGCAACATCAAAATACTAGGAGAGTGGGAGTCGGGCGGTAGCGCAGCAGGTTAAGCGCAGGTGGCGCAAAGCAAAGCACAAGGACAGGCGTAGCACAAGGACAGGCAAAAGGGTCCCAGTTCGAGCCCCAGGCTCCCCACCTGCAGGGGAGTCGCTTCACAGGTGGTGAAGCAGGTCTGCAGGTGTCTATCTTTCTCTCCTCCTCCCTGTCTTGCCCTCCTCTCTCCATTTCTCTCTGTCCTTTCCAACAACTACAACAATAAAACAAGGGCAAAAAAAAGGAATAAATGAATAAATATTTTTAAAAAAATACTAGGAGAGTAATCTGGGCAAGCACAGGAGTGGTTTCAGCTGCAGTTTGAAAAGTTCAGTTTGCTGAAAACCAAAAGAGGTAACCCTGCAGAGCACAGGGCAAACCAAATCAACACAAAGTTTTTCTTTTTATTTATTTATTTTTTAATATTTTTTAGATATTTATTTTACCTTTTGTTGCCCTTGTTTTTTTTTTAATTCTTATAGTTATTATTGATATTGTCTTTGTTGGTTGGATAGGACAGAGAGAAATGGAGAGAGGAGGGGAAGACAGAGAGGAGGAGAGGAAGACAGACACCTGCAGACCTGCTTCACCGGGATCTTTATGTCGGTCCTTGCGCTTTGTGCCAAGTGCGCTTAACCTGCTGCACTACCGCCCGACCCCCCCCCCACAAATTTTTTCTTAACAGTTTACCAGGCAGTTGGAGTCACTAATAATCTCGGTGTATCTACCAGGTGCCAGACACCATGTTGAGCACTACGGCTACACAGCAGGAGCAAGAAAGGTCCGTCCTCAGGGGTTGGGCTGTGGTGCAGTTGGTTAAGTGCACATGGCGCAAAGCGCAAGGACCGGCATAAGAATCCGGGTTGGAGCCCCCGGCTCCCCACCTGCAGGGGAGTCGATTCACAGGCGGTGAAGCAGGTCTGCAGGTGTCTGTCTTTCTCTCCCCCTCTCTGTCTTCCCCTCCTCTCTCCATTTCTCTCTGTCCTATCCAACAACAAACAACATCAACAATAATAACCACAAGGCTACAACAACAAGGGCAACAAAGGGGGGGGCAGGAAATGGCCTCTAGGAGCAGTGGATTCATGGTGCAGGTGCTGAGCCCCAGCAAAAACCCTGGAGGCCAAAAAAAAAAAAAGAAAGGTCTGTCCTCATGGAACTGCCAGCAGTACAGAGAACCAGAAATCAGGTTTCTTCTACAAAACTTTGAGGGCTTGCTAAATTCCAGGCACTGATCTAGGAGCTGAGATACAGCAATAAATAAAACTTGAGGGGCCCAGTGGTGATGCATACATATAAATACCCGCTTAAGCACACATTAATTACCAAGTGCAAGGACCCAGGTTCGAGTCCCCGCTCCTCTCCTGCAGGGGGTCCACTTCATGAGCGGTGAAGAAGGTCTGCATGTGTCTTTCTCCCTCTCTATTTACCTGTCCTCCCTCAATTTCTCTGTCCTATCTAATAATAATAATAAAATCAGAAAAAAAAAATAAGGCCACTGGAAGCGGTGGATTCGTAGCACGGAGCTGCAGTAATTTAAAGAAAAAACAGTGGTCTGGGAGGTGGCACAGTGGAAAAGCATTGGACTCTCAACCATGAGGTCCCGAGTTCAATCCCTGGCAGCACTTGTACCAGAGTGATGTCTGGTTTTTTCTCCTATCTTTCTCATAAATGAATAAATTCTTTAAAAAAGAAAAAAACTTGAACATACCCATTTTCAGGGAGTTTCCCATCCTGGTGGAGTGTACAGGCAAATTCAAGTCTAAAGAGAAAAATAAAGGGGAACGAAAGCGGAGATTGGGCAGGGGTAGCTAGCATAATGGTTATGTAAAGAGACTCACTCATGCCTGGGGCTCCAAAGTCCCAGGTTCAATGCCCCCTCACCACCACCACCACCACAATAAGCCAGAGCTCTGCAGGGCTCTGGTGTTTCTCTCTGTGTCTTTCTCTCTCTGCATCTCTCTCACAAATAAAATAAAATACTAAAAAAAAAAAAACTAAAAAAATCCCTTTAAAAAAAGAGAGAGGAGTGTGCAGAGTGTACAGGGACACAGCAGGGTGTGGTGGGGATATTCTACTCAGTCAAAACACTGACACTGCAGGAAGAGAACTACAAGAGCAGATGGTGAAGACTGCTTTCAGAACAGTGGAGACCAAGGAGTAGCAGTAAGGACTGAAGATTCACTCGAAAGAGGAAGTGAGTTGAGGTGTGAACCATGGGGAGAGCTGGAGGGCTGCAGGGCTAACAGTCGAGAGGCCTGGAGGGTGCAAAGGAGGAGGAAACACTGCAGTCTCATGAGGGAGGTGGAAATGGGTGGAAGAATTTGGGGGTGGAGGAGGGGCAGGCAGTGGTACGCCTGGTTAAGCGCTCACATTACAGTGTGCAAGGACGCGGGTTCAAGCACTTGGTCCCCACCTGCAAGGGGGAAGCTTCATGAGTGAAGCAAAGCTGCAGGTGTCTGTCTCTCTCCCCCCCGACCCCTCTCAATTTCTTTTTAAATTTTTTTTCTATCATCTTTACTGGCTAGAAACAGAATCAAGAGGGAAGGGGAAGACAGAGAGGGAGAGAGAGGCAGAGAGACACCTGCAGCCCTGCTTCACCACTCGTGAAGCTTCCACCCCGACAGGTGGGGACCAAGGGCTCGGACCTGGCCCTTGTGCATTATAACATGTGCACCACCACCCGGTCCCGATTTCTCTCTGTCTCTATCCAAAGAGATATATTCACCGGAATTTAAAGAGGACAGGTAAGCTGAATGGCAGGGCCTTTCCATGAGGAGCCGGGCTGGGCATTGCTCAACATGCTGGTCCCAGAGGAAAAGAATAAAAGAAGTTACATTCAGTTCTTCCCTCGGAAGGGACTGGAAATCGGTCCTTTGTCCCAGCACCTGCATGCCTGATGTGTTACCAAGGACTTGGCAACAGCCGCGTCCCTGCCAGTCGCCAGTCCTCAGTCCTCTGTATCAAGTGAGCACCACTCAGTTCCTTAGCTGTGAGGACCAATCAGCTTGTATTCTCTGGGGACCTGACATATGGCAGAAGCAACACAAAGAATTTAAAATAGGAGGAACCAACAGCAGATGAGTGGCTGAGCGAGTTGTGGTATACAATAAGGTACACAATGGAATACTACTCAGCTGTAAAAAATGGTGACTTCGCCGTTTTCCGCCGATCTTGGATGGACCTTGAAAATTTCATGTTAAGTGAAATAAGTCAGAAACAGAAGGATGAATATGGGATGATCTCACTCTCAGGCAGAAGTTGAAAAACAAGATTAGAAGAGAAAACACAAGTAGAACCTGAACTGGAGTTGGCGTATTACACCAAAGTAAAAAACTCTGGGGTGGGTGGGTGGGGAGAATACAGGTCCAAGAAGGATGACAGAGGACCTAGTGCGGGTTGTATTGTTATATGGGAAACTGGGAAATGTTCTGCATGTACAAACTATTTACTGTTAAATGTAAAACATTAGTTCCCCAATAAAGAAATTAAAAAAAAAAAAAAAAGAAAATGCAGAGCAAGAGAGAAGAGAAGGTAAAGGGAGTGATTTCTTTCTTTTTTTTTTTTTTAATATTTATTTGTTGATTAACTTTTGCTGCCCTTGTTCACTCCACACCACCATAAACCAGAGCTGAGCAGTGCTCTGGTGAAAAAGGAGATAGATAGATAGATAGATAGAGAGAGAGAGAGAGAGACCTTCAGATTTGTTTCAGTGCTCATGAAGCGTCCCCTGCTGCAGGTGGAGAGCAAGGGCTCAAACCAGGTCTCTCCGCGGGTGTCTGCGCATATTGCTCCATGCGCCTAACCAGGTGCACCACCACAGCCCCTCCTCTCCTTAAAAATTTTATTATGGGGGCCAGGTGGTGGCGCACCAGGTTGAGTGCACATGTCACAGTGCGCAAGGACCCAGGTTCAAGCCCCTGGTCCCCACCTGCAGGGGGAAAGCTTCACAAGTGATGAAGCAGGGCTGTAGGTCTCTCTGTCTCTCTCCCTCTCTATCACCCCCTTCCCTCTCAATTTCTGACCGTCTCTATCCAACAAATAAAGATTTAAAAAAAATTTTTATTATGGGGGCCAGGCGGTGGTGCACCTGGTTAAGCGCTCACATTATAGCGCACAAGGACCCAGGTTCAAGCCCCTGGCCTTCACCTTCAGAGGGGAAGCTTCACGAGTGGAGAAGCAGGGCTGCAGGTGTCTCTGTCTCTGTCTCCTTCTATCTCCCTTGCCCCTCTAAATTTGTTTCTATCCAAAAAAAAAATTACGTAGGGCTGGGCAGTAGCGCAGCGGGTTAAAGCGCACGTGGCGCAAAGCGCAAGGACCCACGCAAGAATCCCGGCTCCCCACCTGCAGGGGGTTCGCTTCACAAGTGGTGAAGCAGGTCTGCAGGTGTTTCTCTTTCTCTCCTGCTCTCTGTCTCTCTTCCTCTCTCCATTTCTCTCTGTCCTAACCGACAATGACAGCAATAAGAACAACAATAAGGGGGGTCAGGTGGTGGCGCAGTGGGTTAAGCGCACATGGTGCAAAACTCGAGGATCCTGGTTCGAGCCTACGGGGGGGGGGGGGGTCACTTGACAAGCAGTGAAGCAGGTCTGCAAGTGTCTATCTTTCTCTTTCCCTCTCTGTCTGGCCCTCCTTAATTCCATTTCTCTCAGTCCTATCCGGCAACAATAAAGCAATAATAATAACCACAACAATGATAAAAACAATAAGGGCAACAACAACAAAAAAAGGAAAATAAATAAAATATTAAAACAAAAAAAGAACAACAACAAACAAGGGCAACCAAATGGAAAAAATGGCCTCTAGGACCAGTGGATTCATAGTGCAGGCACCAAGCTCCAGCAATAATTCTGGAGGCAAAAAAAAAAAGTTTATTATTGGATAGAGACAGAAATTGAGAGGGAACGGGGTAATAAGAGGCACCTAAAACACTGCTTACCACTTGCAAAACTCCCCCCCACACACACACACTCTGCAGGTGGGGAATGGGGGCTCGAACCCAGGTCTTTGCACATTATAACATGTTTGCTCGACCAGGTGCACCACCACCTGGTCCCACCTTTCTCTTAAATTTCTATCTGAAAAAGGTAGCCTAGACAGGCGATGTCCCAGTGGTGACAAAGCAAATACATCTTGGGCTTTTCCCCAGTTCTGCTGCCAACTGGCTACTGGTCTTAGAGATGTTCCTTTTTCTTGTACCAGAGCACTGATCAGCTCTGGAGCGGGGGACTGAAACTGGGACTTCAGAGCCTCAGGCTTGAGTCTCTTTGGTAGCCACTGTGCTATCTACCCTTGCCCTAGAGATGCCCCCCCCCACGTTTTTAATATTTTATTTAGTTTATTTTAATGAGAAAGAGTAGATATAGAGGGAAAGATATTGAGAAAGAGACCAGAACATTGCCTGCTCAGTTCTGGCTTATGGTGGGGCTGGGGATTGAACCTGGGACTTGAGAGCCTCAGGCTTGAAAAGCTTTTGCATAACCGTTATGCTGTCTCCCTAGCCCGAGATGCCCCTTTCTACCCATACCACAACTGCTCATGAAAGAAACAGCCTCGACCTCTCCCCAAGTGTCAGGAGAACCACGCTGACAATGACGGTGACATTTTGCCCGGCAGTGCAGACTTGCGTGCTCACACACAGCTCTCACAGGTACTGATTCAAGCACAATACTCATTATTCTTCAAAAACCACCTAACAAGAGTGACCAGGGAGCTAGCATCACACAGGACCTGCACCTGAAGCCTGGGTTTCAGCCCTGGCACCACAGATGTCAGAAAAGAGTGATCCCTTGGTTCCTCTCTCATAATCTTTGAAAAACAATCGGCCTTGTAGTAGCTTTTTTGTACTTCAGGCTCAAAACGTTACCACTGGGAGTCGGGTGGCGGCAGTGCAGCGGGTTAAGTGCAAGGGCCGGCGTAAGGATCCCGGTTTGAGACCCCGGCTCCCCACCTGCAGGGGAGTCGCTTCACAGGCGGTGAAGCAGGTCTGCAGGTGTCTATCTTTCTCTCCCCGTTTTCCCCTCCTCTCTCCATTTCTCTCTATCCTATCCAACAATGACATCAATAATAACTACAACAATAAAACAAGGGCAACAAAAGGGAATAAATAAATAATTAAAAAAAAAAAAGTTACCACTTTACAAGTAGTGTGAGACATGGTGGCTCTCCTGCTTACAGGTGGCAGTGCTGTCCAGTCTCTCGATGACGTCGTCCATGTGCAGAGAAGTTTGTGCTCCTGCCTGCACTGTTCAGATGACAGGGGCTCAGAAAGGCTAAGGAGCACATTCTAGATTGTCTAGCTTAATTTTTTTTTTTTCAGCCCAGACACAAGGAGTGAAAAAAAGACCATAGCACTGAAGCTTCCTTCAGTTGTCTAACTCAAAATTAGTTGACCAAATTGAGGTTTAAGCCTGACCTCAAAGTCCATGTAGTGTCCCGTGCTAGAAATGTAAAGCCCCAGGAGTCGGGCGGTAGCACAGAGTGTTAGGCACACGTGGTACACAAGGATCGGCCTAAGGATCCTGGTTCAAGCCCCCTGGCGCCCCACCTGCAGGGGGGTCGCTTCACAGTGAAGCAGGTCTGCAGGTGTCTGTCTTTCTCTCCCCGTTTTCCCCTCTCTCTCTCTGTCCTAGCCAACAACGACATCAATAACAATAATAACTACAACAATAAAAAACCAACAAAGGCAACAAAAGGGAAAATAAATATTTAAAAAAATTATAAAAAAAAAAAAAAAGAAATGTACTTTTAAGGAAGTACATCTGTACTTCCTTAAAAGTATCCTGTAGCCTAGATCTTCAAGTTGGGATGGTTCCTCTTCTCTGTTTTCATATAGAAAGTCTGGATGCAACTTAGGATAGCCACACAGGATCACACTTAGGAAAACATTCCTAGCTGCCCAAAAGATGCTTTCCGGAAAATATTGTCTATAGATCAATCCAAATGGTCGTGTTGACCCCACAAGTTCCTTGTCTTTCTCCCAGGACTCACCAGCACAGCCTGGGGACACCCAACTGACTACATACAGTCTTGGCTCCTAGGATGTGAACTACGTCGCACATTTTAAATAATCTTGATGCCCGTCACTGCAGAAGCTCCGAGAGCTTAGATGTCTCTGGACTAGCTAACAGCATGTGGTTTTGTCACTCACTGCCTTTCAGAAACATGAAAGAGGAAGATGGGAGTCTCTCCTCTGGAGGATCAGTGAGAGTTTTAGATCTGCCTTGGCTGGGGTTACACAGTGCCTTCACTGCCCATGTCTCAAGAGCTACATGGCAGCGTGGAAGGTCCAGAACCCCTTGCTGTGAAGAGCGGAAACTGCCTGAGTCTAGCAGGTCTGCCCCGGAGCCAGAATGCTTCATCGTGCTGTCCCACGATGTTGAGCTCTGGGGACAGAATGCCATTAATTCGTCATCTCACGCTGGACAAGTGACTTGCACTTGCCTTCTTTTCCTCTTCTAAAAAACAGAAATAAGAGCCTCACTGAAAGGACCAAATGAAAAATGCCACAAAGCGATTTGTTCTAATCACCTTCACTCCTAAAGGACAACTTTGAGAACCAGAGACTTTTTTTTTTAGTATTTATTTATTTATTTATTCCCCTTTGTTGCCCTTATTGTTTTTTATTATTGTAGTTATTGATGTCATCATTGTTGGATAGGACAGAGAGAAATGGAGAGAGGAGGGGAAGACAGAGAGGGAGAGAGAAAGATAGACACCTGCAGACCTGTTTCACTGCTTGTGAAGCGACTCCCCTGCAGGTGGGGAGCTGGGGGCTTGAACAGGGATCTTAATGTTGGTCCTTGTGCTTTGCACCACATGCGCTTAACCCACTGCGCTACAGCCCGACTCCCCGAGAGAACCAGAGATTTTTAGAGCTTCCACTCCAAATTCCTCATTTTACAATGAGAAAAAGGGCTTAGAGCAGTCAGGTGACTGGCCCACGTCAATCGGCTTGCCAACCCCCGTGGCAGATGGCTCCGATTTCCTGGCTGCCAAGCTCCTCCAGGGCATCCAATCTGGGCTGCTGTTTCAGGATCGCTGAGCCGCTCCTTCTGGCCTGCCGGGCTGTGACGGCCCTTCACAGCTCACTTTCTGGGTGCTCATCCCTCCTTGACTCAGAGAGGGCCATTCCACATGCTCTGGGAACCTTTGAGTCACCTCAGACTGCAAACTAACCTTCGCCAGGCCGTCCTCAACAGAGACGTCATCCTCCTCCGGTTTTCCCAACCGGAGCCTGGTGGTTTTCCTTTGGATTCTGGCTAAGAGTGTCTTTCACCTCTAAGAATATCAGGCTCTCCTCCAAATACCAGACTGGAGACTGAGGACTAGAGGTAGACAGACACACCCCTCCCAAGTGGTTCCCAACCCCCCCATCCCCCCACCCGCTATCTCTGCCAATCCAGGGCCACCAGCAAGGTGACCAACCACCTACGCGGACCGCTTGCTGGGCACCAGCCCTGGGCAGCTGGGAGAATGCAGATGACCATCTGAATCCCAGAAGCAGAGGACAGTTGCCATAGCTACCAAACTCCGTAACCATTGGCTCAGCTGCCCTCCCAAGGTCCCTTCCAGTGCTGGGGATTCTACAATTACACCGAGCCAGCTGGGATCGCACCTGCTACAAGAAAACGGAGTGCCGTGCCACGGTCAGGCTCAGACATCCAGAATCAGGGGTTTCAGCTGAAGTACCTCAGGTCGCTATGTTCACGATTGGATAGCGACGGAGAGATTGAGAGGGGAGGGGGTAAGACAAGATAATGGTTATGCAAATAGACTCATGCTTGAGGCTCCAGAGTCCCAGGTTCAATTCCCCACATCACTATAAGCTAGAGCTGAGCAGTGCTCTGATTTTATATATATGGAGTGAGTGGTGGAGCCCCAATGATGACAAAAGAATTGAAAAAATAAATAAATAGAGAGGGAAGCAGAAGAGATATACTCACAGGCCTGCTTTACCACTGTGACGCTTGAACCCGGGTACTCGCGCACTGTAATCTGAGCACTTAAGCAGGTGTGCCACTGCCTAGACCCTGGTCACTTTGTCAAATCCATCAGAAGTGGCCACACTCTACCTCTGTTGCAGTATTAGGAAGCAAAGCCTTGCTTTCCCCACTCTACAAGTGTACACATTTTGCGAAGTGAGTCCACTGGTACTGCGCTTAATCATTCTCCCTTTTATAGCACAGACTGGTAGTTTGGTAGGTTTCTTCCCCCACCAGGGCCAGGGAAACAGCCCAGGAAAACCTGCATCGCTCAGCCCAGAGGGGTTGCTCCATCAGACAGGACGCACGGATCACAAGCCTTCTAAGAACCAGGAGGAAGGAAGTCATTCATAAAGGAGGCCGATGCTTACTGCAACTCTGGTTTCCTCTGGCATGTCCTTTGACTACAGGAATGTGGTTCTCTCTTGCTCCACAGAGGGGACTGACTGCTTCTTAGAATGTGGCTACCGGAAGCTCTCTACCTTGAGGGAGGACATGGCAGAGACCAAAATGCTGACATGACCCTGTGTCCCCTGCTTTGGGGAACTCACAGGCTCAGCTGTATGCCTCTCCTGACCTGACCTTAGGACACACAAGTCTGCAGAGAGCTACCAGACTTCCCAGAAGCAAGGGAGGGATGCCCACAAAGTCCTTGCAAAAACAGTCGCAAACCTCTGCTTACTGCTGATGTAGGAAGCTTTGTGCTTAATGGCGGTTTCAAAAAAATCTGCTTAGGTTATGATGAAATCAAAGCCTTTATTCAACATTCCTCCTTCTAACAGCCTGCATGTAAACCTTACCCCTCTCGGACTTTGTGTCAACTGCCGGGGGCTGTGCTTCACAGGGGTCAGATCCTATCAGGGCGCGCAACACTGAAAAGCCAAGCCAAGACAGCCCACAGCAGGCAGGTCTCCACTGCTCCAGGTCCCACTCGGGGTCTAGGCAGAAGGCTGGCAGTGCCAGGGCTCATGCACAGGAGGAAGGAAACCAGAAGGCCGAGCCTGCTTGTTCCTGGCCAGCCATGTGAAGCTGGGCACCTGGCTAGCTGTAACACCCAGCGAGACTTTCACACGTGCTTCCCCTATCTTCTCCCAAGAAGAGGGTGAGTCGGAGGAGGCAATTTTCAGTTGTATGTGGGTTTGATTTAAGGCTTTGGCTGTGGTCTGTTGATATATTAAAATACTTTCTGGGAACGCTGTCTCCTAAGCTCCCCATCGGAACAAACGTATTTTCGAAAATGAAAACAATGAACAAAGAGTTGCAGAGCCCAGGGCGGCGGGTCCTAGTTCTCAGGTCAGAATGGTGTCGTCCACCTGCTCCGTGGAGTCGGTCTGGCTGGCCAGCTTCTTCAGGGACCTGCGGTTGCTCTCGTTCAGCACCTCCAGACTGGCCACATCCAAGATCTTGGAGAGGGACTATGGGGAAAGATGGAGATGAGAGGGCATGATCAGAAAAGGGAGCTTCAGATCTGAGATCTCTCCCACTGAACACACACCAGACAAAGAATGTGAGCCTCAGAACTAAAGGCCTCTTTGGAGGTAGAGTCTGGGAAAATAAGGCAATGGCCTGATTCAGAGGCAGTTGAGGAAAACATGCACTGTGCTTATCACATAGCGAGGAAGAGCTGCAAAGGTTGCTGGGGAAATAGCTCAGCTGGTAGGGTGCAGGACTAGCATGCGTGAGGCTCCCAGTTTGATGCCAAGGGCCACATGTACCAGGGCTGTGCTCTAGCTTCTCTCTCACTTGTAAAACTTTCTATCTCATATGCAATAAAACACATCTTAGTGACAAGTGAATAAATAAAAGGTTCCTGAGAGGTAGGAGCTGGGGGAATAGGACTCTGGGCATCAATGGGTAGGCCTACTGGGATCTGCCTTTTTTAGGCTTGAGCATCGGGTGAGATTTCTGTGAAGTGAGAGCTCTAGTGCTGGAAGAAGTAGGGATGCCAGAGCACTGGAAAGATGTCGCCAGGCACAAAGTGGGTCTACTGAATCTGCCCCCCACACCCACACACACGAGGGGCAGACAAGGGAACGACAATGAGATGCCACCGTGCAGATGAAGGCCCACAGCAGGTCCTGGGTGCGGGAGAGGGGGCGCCCTGGTCCCAGGCCCCCACCTGAAACACCTCCTCGCCCTGCCTCATCTTGAGGAGGTTGACGATCGCCAGGTCACTGTAGGCCCTTACAACGGTGTTTTTATCCTTGGTGTTGTCCAGAAGAGCCTTCAGGATGGGCTTGATGGCCTGGGGGTCCAGCGGAGGCAGTGGGTCCTTATTGGCCCACCAGATCATCTTCTCGGCCACCAGCCTGATGTCACTGGAGGGGTTCTGCAGACACTGAGGGAGCACAAGCTGGAGTCAGGCAGATGCAGCCTGTGTCTGATCAGAGCAGCCCACACTTCTGCTTTCTCTTGGAAACCAGCCCCACAGCTCCCTCCACAAACCCCTTGCACACTCTCAGCACGTTCTGGGTGTCTGCAGGGGAGACAGCCCACCCTTAGACAACTCAACTAGTGACTAGAAGTGGCCTACGCAGGCGGAGTCTCAGGCAGGCTGCCTTTAAAGATGCAGATCCTGTGTGACCTGTGTGCACATGTACACTGGGGAGTGGTACAACCAGTGGGAGTGTAGCTATCTGACGCTCAGCTTTCCCTAGCAGGGCCTGTGCCCACCACAACAGCCACATGAATTTTGAGCACTATGCCAGCTACAGAAGGAAGGCAGGAGAGACATGGTCTATTAACATCTGAGGGGCTCAGTGGTAAAGCCCATGTCTTCCATGTATTAGGCCCTGGGTTCAATCCCCAGCACCACACGGGAGCATCAAGGATACTACCAGGGGCTGAAAAAGGGTGAGCAACACAGGAGGTTTTGTATAGTAAGTACAGTATCAGACCTGCATGAGGTCCTGAGTTAGATCCCCAGCACTGCATGTGCCAGAGTGATACTCCGATTCTCTCTCATAATAAACGAATCCAGTGCTTTATTCACTGCACCACTTCCCAGGTCGTAATAAATAAACCTTTAAGTCAAAAAAGAAAAATGGGAGGGAGGAACTCAACAGATGGTGAAACATTTTTGTATTTCTCTCTCCTTTACCTTATTCTTTCTAAAAATCTAGAGTAAAATGTCTCAGGAGCCAAGAAAATAGCTTAACTGGCAGAACACTGGACTTGTGTGCCTGAGGTTTCCAGTTCAATCCCCAGCGCCACACGTACCAGGGAGGTGGTTGGGTTTATCCCTATCTGAAAAAGTCAGCCCAGAGTGATGAAGCCCTGGTGATGACCAAAAAAAAGTTTATAGGACCATTCTGTGTTCCACTCCTGTAGGTTCAGACATCTGCAGGCTGTGCAGGAAACAGCAGAATCCAACTGGCCTGTGGGTCCTCCCCACACTCTTTGCTCCTGGGGCCACGCACCTTAATGAACAGACTGGAGAGTCTGGCTGGCAGCTGGCCGGCTCCCGTCTCGATGTGATGCTTCATGAGGAAGCCCATGCCCCGGACCCCACTCACAGCAATGGGGATCTGTGGAGCGAGGAGAGAGCTAAAACAGACCGTGTCCTGCAGCCCCCTCCTCTGAGCACCAGCTGGGTCAGGAGGGCATTTTTGGGATTCTAGTTCTTTGCCCGTCCCTCCTTAGCACTTCACATCCAAGAATCCTCAACAGCTCTCCTGGTGACAGGCTGCCCTGCTCTGAGGAGCAAGCCTGTGTCGCCTAGGAGCAGGGAGGGAGCCTTTCCGCTCTGGAAGGGACCCCTGGATGCTTCAACCCAATGTGCTCACCATTTAGATGATGCAACTGGGGTCTGGGGAAATCATGTACGAGGCCACAACAAGGTAAAACTAGAAGCCAGGTCCCTCACCAGCCAGCCACCCCTGTGCTGTGTCAGCAAGGCTACTGCTGTCGATCTGGGGTTGAGGCCAGGGACGGGGTGGAGGGCAGGTCTGGCTGCTCCAAAGCCTCACCCTGTCTGCCGTGGCGTTGCTGAGGATCATGTCTTGCACGTCGCTGCTGTATTTGCCGGTGCAGAGCCTGCTGGGAGCTACGTTCACAGCCACGGAGAGCGCTAGGCTGCGCCCGTGCCGGACCATCCAGTCAATGCCTGAGACGTCAGCTGGGGGCGGGGGGACGACAGTGGGGTCAGCCTGCACTTTACATAGCACCCCCACACCCACCTCCAAAACCAGTGTGCTGACTCGGAGCCTGGCTCAAACCCTAGTCCGCTCTGGAACTCAGAGCTCCCTTACGGCTGGCTCCCTAAGGAGGACGCCCACCCTGGCTGCTGAGGGTACACAGCCGTGCACCAGGACAGCAAGTCAGCTTTCCAGACCCCTGGAGACCCCATGTTGTATGAACAGCTGACTTTCCCAGGGAGGGGACAGTCCAGCAGCTGGAAGAGCCTCTGAGGGGTGAGGGTCTGGGGAGACAGGTGCCCATAGACTCTGCCCCAGGCACCAGGGAGGCCTACCCAGCAAGCAGTGCTGAAGAATGGCGCTGAGCTCCTCCTCCGTCAGGAAGGCACACAGCTCCCCCAGGCATCCGGCTGAGGAGATGCGGGTGTTGTCCTGGCAGGGTGGAGAAGGAAGCGCGAGGTAGTGCGGGCCACACAGCCAGCTCTGTGGTCACCAGGTCACCAGACAATGGTGCCTGGGATGGGCGGAGAGAACAGAGCCACTCAGGAGCTCGAAGCCGTGTCCTTACTCCAGGCGCACGTGCTCCTGCTGCCTGAGCAGGACTGCCACTCACTGCCACTGCCACTCGGTGCAGAGTTAAAAATGACACACCTGGCATTTCACATAATTATAGAAGGCGCAGTGTGTGTGCATATGGTAATCATCACCATAATAGCAATAATGACTGTATTCACATAGCACCTTTCTTCCCGGGAAGGCTGAATGCTTCCCAACTAGTATCTCAATTACTATCAACAGCTCTGAGAGGCAGGGAGGGTACAGGCCCTGCCCACAGGACCAGGACAAGGACCGTGCTGATCTATCCCCGAAACCTCCTATGTCATCTTGCGTCTGCAGTGTGGGGCTGGGTGCTCTTGACTACGTCACAGTCCCACTGCCACCTCCAGTAATCAGGCTGACCCCAGGTAATCAGACCAAAGCACTTTCCATCAAAATCAAAGCCAGGTACACATGCTGTTCCTCCCTGGCCAGCCAAGATAAGGTGCTGGGCCTGTGGGTTTAACTTACATGCTGCATTATTAATCAGTGCCAGCTTAACATGCCACCCTGACATCAACCAGCCAACCAATAGGGATGCAATGACCTGCAGGCAGGCTCTGCCAGGCTGGCCCCTGGACAGCCACGTTCAGTACAGGAGACGTTCTTGGGGAGGGGGTGGGGTGGCAGCGGCCAAGGCCTCTGAGCAGAAGCCCTGGTGCAGAGCAAAGCTGAAGCTGGCTCCCTCTACACCCACTCTTCACAGCAGTATCCGTTCTGAGCTCCATTGCGGTGAAATGCAAATTGGCCTAAACATTAACTTTCACTTATACTGCTCAGTGTCCCGTAAGAAAATGCCTGACAGACTGTGACCAGAAGACAGAGGCTCCCTACCACCTGTACCCCCAGAGATGGTGGGTGCTAGTCTGAAAGCAGGCAGCTGGGTGTGAGACTGGACTGGTGGCAAATGCAGAAGCAACAAAGGCTGTGTGCAGACACAACAGAGATTAAGTCCCCAGACGTCAATCAAGCCACAGCAGACTCAACTACTGGACGTGCCGGGCAGTCAGTCAACGGTACTTCACCAACTCCAGACACAGGGAGGTGGAGCTACATGGATGCAATTAGACACAGCCGAGTCACAGGGCCCAGGCACCTGTTCTTTCTTTTACTATTTTATTTATTTATTTATTTACATATTTATTTTTGCCTCTAGGGTTATCGCTGGGGCTCGGTGCCTGCACTACAAATCCACTGCTCCTAGAGGTCATTTTTCCCATTTTATTGACCTTGTTGTGCTTGTTGCAGTTGTTATTGTTGTCATAGCTGTTGTTGTTGGACAGGACAGAGAGAAATAGAGAGAGAAGAAGACAGAGAGGGGGAGAGACAGACACCTGCAGACCTGCTACACCGCCTGTGAAGCGACTCCCCTGCAGGTGGGGAGCTGGGGGCTCGAACCAGGATCCTTACGCCAGTCCTTGCGCTTTGTGTCACGTGCACTTAACCTGCTGCGCTACCGCCCGGCTCCCAAAGTATATTTTTTTTAAAAATGAAAAGTGATCTGGGAAAAACAACAGCTAAGTGGGTACAGCATTGGACTTGCACGTGTGAAATCCTCCATTCAATTCCCAGCACCACATATACTGAAGCAGTGGGATTTGGGAAGCAGTGTCTGTCTGGGCATCTTCTTCCTGCCTGACTTTCATTCTTATTTTGGGCTGGGGTGGGGGGAGAAACACAACACCACGGCACCACTCCTCCATCTGTGTGTGGCTTTCCCACGTGGTGCTGGGGTTGAGCCCAGTCCCTCCTTTATGTTAAGGTTTATACTTTACTAGGTAAGCTATCTTCTAGCCCTATTAAAAAAATATCTATATCGATATCTATATTTTGGTGTCAGAGAGGCCTAATGCATTTGCAGTTTTGCCAGTCTAGGCCAATACCTTCAGATAAAGACAGACACGCAGAGCCAGACTGGGAGAGACACCACAGCACTGAGGCTTGCGCTGGCACCAGAATGCCCCCGAATAATCAGCACCAGTACCACAGCTTTGCTCCCTCACAACCAAAGCCCTGAGGAACCGCAGAGGCAGAAGAATGTCAGGAATGATTCCCACCACACTACTGCCCAGTTGGCAGCTGTACCAGGCTCTTTCAACACAAGACAGAGACGCCATCCACAGCAACTGAGCCTGCCAGCCTCCTTGCCATTCGCTGATGGCCTTACCTCATCATGTCCCAGCATGCTTAGCAGGAGAGAGATGATGTTTTTCCGGATGGCTGCATCCACTTTGGCTCCTGCTCCCTGAATCACAAACCGCAGGGCCTGCAGCATGGTGTCCCTAGAGAACCAACACACCAGACCTCACACCTGGCTCCTGGCCACTACTGCCACCCGCCCGGCAGCCAGCAGCAGAGGCCGCAGCTTCCTCACCTGACACCTGGGTCCTCCATGACACGGATGCCATTCAGCAGCTCTGTGAAGAGGGGGTCCACCTTGATGTGGATGGAGATGAGCTTGCCCAGAGCATCCGCGGCCTTCAGGCGCACCCCCCGGTTGGAGTCCTGCAGGGCTTTGGTGAAGGTGGTCTGCAGTTGGGGCAGGAAAGGCTTCAGGGCAATCCCAACCTGAGGGAGAGACCAGGCCAGAGGATGAACTCCAGACACGGCACAACAATCACAAACCCAGCACTCAGTGCAGGCAAGGAACTGACATTTCAAGAGAGGAAAGTAATGCCTGACACGCTGAGCCCCTGCCCAAGCTTCCTGTCTCAGCCTGCACGTGCGTACACACTCCCGCTCAGGGAGGAGCAGGAGAAGGGGTGGGGAACCACTAGGGAGCCATCTGTTTAGCAGACCTGTTCATGTGGACATGTGACTCGAAATCTCCCTCTCTGAATGCATTAAAGAGTGGGACACAATAAGAGAGAGAGTGGGACGGGTGGACATCTGTCAGTGAGGTTAGCTAAAGAATGGTTCCAGTGCCAAGACAGGGACATGGATGAGATCTGAAAGGGCCAACACCATCTAGCAAGCAGCTGGCACAAGAGGTAAGCCCTCAGAATCCTTTGAAACAAACCACCTCAGAATGTTACCCAAGGACACACATGCAATCTGCTAAAATTCTAGTTTAATCCCTAATTAAACCTAAATCCCTAATTAATGCCTACAAGAGGCATACTTGTGATAAAATTAATAATAAAGGAAGCACATTTTCTTGTATTATTTATTTATTTAATTTTTTAAAAAAGACTTAATTTATAATTTTTAAAAAATATTTATTTTCCCTTTTTGTTGCCCTTGTTGTTTTTCATTGTTGTTGTAGATGTTGTCGTTGTTAGATCCAACAGAGAGAAATGGAGAGAGGAGGGGAAGACAGAGAGAGGGAGAGAAAGACAGACACACCTGCAGACCTGCTTCACCACTGGTGAAGTGACTCCCCTGCAGGTGGGGAGCCGGGGGCTCGAACGGGGATCTTTACGCTGGTCCTTGGGCTTTGCGCCACATGCGCTTAACCCACTGCGCCACTGCCCGACCCCCTAAAGACTTAATTTATTATGAGAAAGAAAGAAGGAGAAAGAACCAGCCATCACTCTACTACATGTGCTGCCAGGGAATGAACTCAGGACCTCATGCTTTAGAGTCTGATGCTTTATCCACTGTGCCACCTCCCGGCGCACTATTTATTCTTTACCAGAGCACTGCTCAGCTCTGGCTTATGGTGGTGCAGGGGACTGAATCTGGAACTATGGAGCCTCAGGCATGAGAGTCTCTTTGCATAACCATTATGCATCTACCCCCGCCCTAGGAAGCACATTTTAAACAGTGTTTCATTGTGTTTACACAGTCCTAGACTCTCCCTTTTGAATACTTAAGATGAAATAATATGTGTCCAGCACTTAAGCCCACATGTCACGGCCTTTCATGAGGCAAGCAGCACTGGCACTCTCAAATCACAGAAGAAACAGGCTCAGAGGTTATGTGACTTTCTCAAGATCATTCCAACCACGCAGCTAAGCAGTGGGCCCAATATAAACCGACCATGGTGTGAGTCCAGTCCAAGGTCTTAACTCCCTCTGCTGTGCCATTTCTCCATAATGGGCTGTATCCTGCTGCCATGTGACCCTGTGAGCCAACCTCTTGCTGACAGATCAGCTCTCTGAGGTCTGAATGGAGCAAGAGAACGAACGAGTTGCTCACTCACCTTGGCCAGCAGCAGGCTAAGTGTCTCCAGCAGCGCTGCCTTCACGTTCCAGCTGAACCGGTCCCCCAGGATGCGAATCAGAGGGCCTGTGATGCTGACCACGGAGGGCCTCAGGGCGTCCGCTGAGGTCAGGCGGATCAGCAAGCCTAGCGCCTTGGCTGCTTCCTCTTTCTGTTCTGGGCTGCCGGTCAGGACCCCCTCCCGCAACACTGGCAGGATGGAGGTGACCCCCTGTCAAAAGAAGCAACCCTGTGAGTCTAGTCTCAAAAACCCAGGAATACTTGTCACCTGCTGTTACCACCATTCCAAGAGCAACTGCTCCAGGCTGCCAGGGGTGAGCCGAAGAGGGGGCTGACCTGAAGGCTCCCAATAGGCCTCTCCCAGAGGGGACATGCACACCTGCCACCTCTGCGACTCACATGCTCTAGCTGATGCAGCCTCCACAGCTCACAAGGCAGTACAAGCTCTGCCCCAGACAACCACCGTGGGGACAAATCCATTTGTGAAGATGCAGAATGGCACTTGCGGCACAGAGTCGGTCGGCACTGCCACTCCAGCTGCCCCAGGTGGACCTGCATGACACCCTGACTTACCTTCTTGGGGAGGCAGAAGCCCGGCACATGCTCGCCTTTGCTCTCATTCCCTATGAGGCGGATTTCTTTGTGCAGTTCATCGATCAGCGCCAGCTGGTTCCCAGCATCCAGTTTCTGTGGGAAGCAGGAAAGCACAGAGGGGATGTCAGAGGATAGCACAGCCTCTTAAGATGGCTTCAAAAACTAAATGAATAAAACCACAAGGGTGGGGTGCGGAGAGTAGCCTGGAAGGGGATGCACTGGCCATGGACCGAGGGACGTGGAAGCTGGGTGACAGAAACGTGGGGGCTATTTCAAGAGTCCAGAATTGTCCCTAATCTGAGCTGGCCATGGAAGTATCGGTGCCCTCACCTTGGTGATGGCATTCAGAGCATCCCAGCTCTCCTCCAGAACCACGGGGCTGGTGTCGTTGAAGAGGCGGATCAGGCCCGAGACCAGGCTCCGCAGATGGCTGGTGTAGTCGGCCTTAGAACGCGAGCAGTAGATGTTGAGGATGATGGCAGCCGCCTGCCTCATGCCCACCTCAGGGCTTCTAGTGGCTTCCAGCAGATCCTCAATGATGATCCGGTGCCCGGTGTCGTCCTCAACTGAGAGGATTACAGCCTGGCAGTTGGCCATCTCCTAAGACCAGCAGGAACAGACACCTAGGCTGAGTATGGCTCCCCGGGTGGAGCAGGAAGGCATCAGCAAGGCGGCAGGAGAACTGTGACACTCACCAGCTGCTCCTCAGGAGTCCCAAGCTTCTCCTTCAAGGCCAACATGACCGCTGGCAGGATCACCCCCAGGTGACGTGTCAGGGCATCACCTGCCACAGATGAGAGGAAAGCCAGCACCCGGGTGTTGACAGGGGGTGTTGTTAGCTGCGGAATGAGGAACACCATCAGTTCTATGTGTGCTGCTCCATGCTGGCCCCTGCACAAGACTCTGGGAGACCCTGTCCCACTCAGGGCCATGAGTCTTCTGTAGATGCGCTGTCCACCAGCCTCCCCATATCTGCACCCAGAACCAGGCTGCACGTCAGGCCTGTTGATTAGGTGGCTGTGTCTGCTAGGCCACTAGGGAATGGCAGGTGCTGAGTCTTACCTTGGGCACAAGGTAGGGCAGCACCACACGGCTCTTGATGGCCATAACCTGCTTCAGACCATCCAGGGCAAACTCTGACACCTCCTCCTCTTCCTGCGGAGGAGAATGGGGGCAACACTGTAGAGCTGGCTCCTACCTCCACCTCAGTGGCCCACTGCCTTCTCTACTTTCCTCTCCTTGTCCCTCCCATAGCTCCCACTTTCTGTCCAAGGAGAAGCACAGAGCCAGATCTAGTCCCATAGTACCCACTTCCTGGAAGACAAAGAAGCCCACACTGTGGGTGTCTTGGCAGAACACGACCCTTCCGACCCCACCCCCCAAACCCCTCACTGCATTTGGCTTCAATGTAAGACTGGGAAAAGCCGAGTGGGGCGCTGAGGAGCCAGCATAATGGTTATGCAAAAAGACTCATGGCTGAAGAAGCACTAAAGTTCCCAGCTTCAATCGCCAGCACCACTATAAGCCAGAGCTGAGCAGTGCTCTGGGAGGGGGGGAAAAAAAAAGAAAGGGGGGAGTCGGGCTGTAGCGCAGCGGGTTAAGCGCAGGTGGCACAAAGCACAAGGACCGGCATAAGGATCCCGGTTCGAACCCCGGCTCCCCACCTGCAGGGGAGTCACTTCACAGGCGGTGAAGCAGGTCTGCAGGTGTCTTTCTCTCCTCCTCTCTGTCTTCCCCTCCTCTCTCCATTTCTCTCTGTCCTATCCAACAACGACAACAACAATAATAATTACAACAATAAAACAAGGACAACAAAAGGGAATAAATAAATTTAAAAAAATTCTTTAAAAAAAAAAAAGAAAGAAGAAAGAGAGAAAGCCAATGTGTAGGTGTGGGGGCGGGGGGAGCTCACTCACCAGCTGCTTCAATAAAAATGGAAGAATGTCCTCCAGAGCTTGGTGGCCAATGGTGGAGTGCAGCTGCTCAAAGGTCTTGGCAGCCGCCTCCCGGACCTCCTCCAGGGGGTCGCACAAAGCCTTCCTCGCCGTGGGCACAAGGGATTCAGAGAAATACAGCACCTGCAACAGCAGATATGTACTGTACCTGACACAGAAGAGACCGGGAGGGAGCAAAGCCAAGCAAGAGATGACGGACAAGGGTTAGACCCATGCCGGGCTGTTCACTGTGGGATGTGTAAATATGAGAAACAAAACACAACACACAGAATCTATCTCAGGGGTTCGTTCTTCATCCAAGCTTAACAACTTTCTTTTCCAAATGTGAGGTCTCTAGAGACTTCCCATCTCTTATAGGAACTCTAAACTCCCTCTCGTGAGGCCCTGGCTGTGTGGCAACCCACCCCCACCCTCCTTCCCTCCCCACAATTTTCTTTTGCTGAGTCACTTGGAAAACTCCAAGTCCTTAAAGCCTCAACTCCAATTCTTGCCCTGCTGGTCCTCACCTGCAGAGAAAAGCTTCATGAGTGGTGAAGCAGTGCTGCAGGTATCTTCTCTTTTTCTCTCTTGTATCACCCCTTCCCCTCTCAATTTCTCTACCTCTATCCAACAAACAAATTCTTGTTCCCTTATGAGGTCTTCGAGCCTACAGTGAGGCCAGAGGTAGCTCTACCCCCCCAACCCCCCCCCCCCCCCCCCGTAACCAATTCCTCCAAGACAAAGCTCACTCTGAACCTAAGGGCTGGATGCATGATGGCTACTCACTAGTCCTCAGACTCCCCAACTCCCACTGACCTCTGCTGGAAAGGAGGACTCAGCCTTCAAGGGATTCAGTGACTACTCAGTGAATCACAAGTCCATTTGAAGACAGAATGCATTCCTACTCCTCACCAAATGCAAGAAGAGCTCACATGTAACACACACACTGTAACACAGAGAGGCCAACAACTCAGCTGAGCATGGCTCAGTGCTGACACTCAGACTGCGTCCACTTCATGGCTCCGGTGCTTTGGCCCAAGTGAGAGCGTGTACACAGTACACAGACTATCCCCCTCCAGGAAACGTCTCGAGAACCAGTTACCTCAGACAGTAAGGTCAGTGGGAAGTACTCCAAACCTCTTGAGTGCTGCTACTATGGGAACAGTCTGACTTCTGGAGACAATCCGTTTCCACCCACTGCGTACTTGAACTCTAATCGACTCCATTCCTTCTAAGAATGAGAAGTCTCCTGCTCCCCGCCCCTCCACACCCACCATCCACACATGTGCATGCAACCCCTTGCCAGGTAAGGGCTTTGCACTTTTTTTTTTGTCATCTCCAGAGCTGTACTGCTCCAGGCTGACTTTTTTCAGATAAAGAGAGATAAAAAGGAAAGATAACAGCACTAAAGCTTCTCCCAGTGCAGCAGGGGCTGGGTCACACACATAGAAAGGTAGGCACCCTCCAGCCCAAATCCCACACTAGAACTGAACTCATATAGTGATCTGAAAAAGATTAACCTCAGAAGTGGTGAGAGAAAAGATGACCTAAATTTTCTAGAGTCCATTCAAGCCTTTAAACTGCTTAATTCACGTGTGTGTGTGTGTGTGTGTGTGTGTGTGTGTGTGTGTGTGTGTGTGTGTGTGTGTTACATACTACTGCTTGGCTCTGCTGGTTCAGTCTGGGAATTGAACCTGGGACCACCTCTTGCATGTAAATTTTGTGCAGTGCTGCTATGCCCTAAACTGTTTATAGTTCTGTCTACAAAGCTGATTCTATCCTGAGGGACATTTGCATGTTGCCAAGGGCAGTTGGTGAAACTTCTCCAGTGAGCCTCCACCCAGGCCCGCTGGGTTGGGCTGCCGGCAGAATACTCACAGCATCCCGGCCAGTGGACTTCATGATCTCGCTTAGCCCGACGCACACACCCTGCCTCTCATCACTCTTCTGAGACCGAAGCCCTTCCTCAAGGATGGGGATGATCTCGGGGAGGATTTTCTCTCCTAATTTCCGGACCAGATCGCCCAGTGTCCTTGCTGCAATCTGTCAAAGAGATCCAATCAGGACATCGACTCCCTGCAAATCCTGGGGCACCCAGAAGACAACTCCAGAATAAGGGCCCTGGAATGGGCGAGATGCTTCACCCTCTTTACCCAAATCCCTGACTGAATTTCCCCAGGTGCTCACACCACTAAAGAGCCTTGTGCCTGCAGACCACTACAATGCTAAACAGTATCCACCGTGGTCCGGGTGATAACACAGTGGATAAAGCATTGGACTCTCAAGCATGAGGTCCTGAGTTCAATCCCTGGCAGCACATGGACCAGAATGATGTCTTGTTATTTCTTTTTTTTTTTTTAATATTTATTTTATTTATTTATTCCCTTTTGTTGCCCTTGTTGTTTTATTGTTTTATTGTAGTTATTATTGTTGTTGTCGTTGTTGGATAGGACAGAGAGAAATGGAGAGAGGGAGGGGAAGACAGAGAGGAGGAGAGAAAGATAGACACCTGCAGACCGGCTTCACCGCCTGTGAAGCGACTCCCCTGCAGGTGGGGAGCCGGGGTTCGAACCGGGATCCTTATGCCGGTCCTTGTGCTTTGCGCCACCTGCGCTTAACCCGCTGCGCTACAGCCCGACTCCCGGTCTTGTTACTTCTGTCTCCTATCTTTCTCATTAATAAATAAAATACTTTATCTACCTTACACATACCTAGTAACCTAAAGAGTGGATATCTTCTTTGTGAACATGAAATTCAACAGAGGTCAACTGCCTTGGGTTAGTATCCATAGCTTAGATGGCTCTTGTGTGTGTGTGTTCTTCCTGGCCAGTGGGAGCTGAACTTGGGACAAATGCTTTGAGGCAAAAGCCCTCAAGCAACTGACACCTTGTGCAAACCCTTCTTTAGAACCTCCTACCAAATTCACAGCTTGCTTTCTAGGGCTGAGATGCTGGGAGTAGACCGGAGGGCACTGGCAGAAGAGGTCGTCGGCCCAGGCCAGCAGCTCCTAACCACCAGACACCGCCGCCCCAGCCCAGAATCAACCACTTCTCATGACAGGCTGCTCCTCCTTGCTTCTCCACTCAAGGGCCTCCGCTCGGACGCTGTTGGTCATGTGCCCACCCCACAGGGCTCCTGCATATGCCTTCCTTGTACGGAAAGCATGATCCTCTCTGTCTACAATAGTCTTTCATCACCTATGTGGCTGGCTGGCTTCTCATTCATCATTTCTTCCAGATGCCTCATCTAGAACTCCCCACCCCAGCTGGGTGTCTCTCACAAGTATTTTCAGCGCCACATGACACTTATACGGCTGTATTTTCCACCTGTTGTATGATTATCTGGTTACTATCTAACTCTATCAGATTGTGGGTCCACTAGGACCTACTGCCTTACCAGTTCAGCCCATAGCAGATGCTTAGTTTTTCCTGAATGACTAATCAATCAATACAAAAGTTCTCCTGCTAGAACTGAAGGCATTCTCTCAAGTGTCTGCAGATGCAGAGTACATTTTGCTCCCACGTGATGCCGGGGACGGGACTAAGGGCCTCATACATGGAAGGCAGGGGCTCTGCTGACGAGCCACCTCCCCAGCCCCTTGCAGGGCTGACATCTGCAGCAAGACCCAGGAAACTTACTGTTCTCTTATCTGCGCATGTGCTGGCCAGGAAGCCCAGCAGAAGCCCGAAGAGGGTGGGTAGGATCTCACGCAAGGTCCGGGGGGTATTGGAGACCACGATCTTCCAGACATGCAGGGATGCTTGCCTCACAACCAGCTGGGTGTCTGAGCGGCCCATGTACAGCCCAGCTAATACACGGTTCCGGCGATCTACCCCCAGGGCAGTGATGATGGCCTACAGTGGTGAAAGGGAACAGGGACTGTGGGTGGTGAAGTCTGCACAGCATGAGTGCCAGGGTACTGCCAGCAGAGCTAGGGAAACCAACTTAATCAACCCGCTGCACACACCTTATTGGACTGGGCAGTCCCAAAGTTATCATCTTCTGATGCAGTTTCTGTGGTCATCTTCCCAGTGACTCCTGAGATGTGGAACAGGAGATCCCCAAGGAGCTGGACAGAGCTGAACCTGAGAAGGACACCAAGAACAGAGTCACGCAGCAGAACGAGGCAGTCTCAGGGCATACCCAGGCACGTGGCAGAAAGACTGGAAAGAAATAGACCCAATTATGCAGCATGCAGAAGGTCTTGGAAGAAGAGTAGAAACAGTGATCCCCCCCCCCCCCCCCCGTTATCGCTGGTGCTCAGTGCCTGCACTACAAATCCAAATCCACTGCTCCTGGAGGTCATTTTTTTCCATTTTGTTGCCCTTGTTGTTATTGTTGGATAAGACAGAAGGAAATTAACAGAGGAGGGGAAGACAGAGAGGGTGAGAGAAAGATAAGACACCTGCTTCACTGCTTGTGAAATTACCCTCCCTAGAGGTGGGGAGCCGGAGGCTTGAACTGGGGTCCTTACACTTCACAATATGCTCATTATGCCCATTTAACCTGCTGCGCTACCGCCTGGCCCCTCTTTTCTTTTCTTTTTATTTTTGAAAAATAACTTTCCTAAATATCTCCTTGTCAAATTTTCTAATACACATGTATCACTTAATATAAAGCATTTTAAAAGCATGTGTGAAAGCTTCTGTAGTAAGTTATAGAAAAGAGAAAGCAAGCACAAGTTGTAAACATTAATGGGAAATCAGGAATGTCGATAAAAACTGGAGACATCAGGGAAGGCCTAGAAGGGGGGCAGGGTGGTGGGACACCCAGCTGAGCATACGTTAGTTCCATGTACAAGGATGAGGGTTCAAACCCCAGTCCCCACTTGTGGGGGGAGGGTAGTGAGGGTTGATTCATGAACAATGAAGCAAGTGCTACAGGTGTCTGTCTTTCTCCCTCTCTGCCTCTTCCTCCCCTCTAAATTTCTCTGTCCCATCAAATAAAAGGAAGGAAAGAAGAAAGAGAGAAAGAAAGAAAGAAAGAAAGAAAGAAAGAAAGAAAGAAAGAGAGGAAGGAAAGAAGGAAGGAAGGAAGGCCTCAATGGACACTGATTTCTAATTTCTCCTTATATTTAAATTTAATTAAATGACTTTTAATGATTATAAAACATAAAAGTCATGTATAAACTGAAAGTTTGAAAAAATACAAAATAGTGTGTGGGTAGACAGGATAATGGTTATGCAAACAGACTCTCATGCCTGCAGCTCAGAAGTCCCAGGTTCAATCCCTCACACCACCATAAGCCAGAGCTGAGTAGTGAGTGCTCTGGTAAAAAAAAAAAAAAAAGAAAAAAGTACAAAGAGGCCAGATAATAGTGCACCTGGTTGAGCACTCACATCACAGTGTGCTAGGACGCAGGTTCGAGCACCCAGGTTCCCACCTGCAGGAGGAAAGCTTCACTAGTAGTGAAGCAAGGCTGCAGTTGTCTCTCTGTCTCTCTCCCTTCTCTATGTCCCCCTCCTCTTTCAACTTCTCTGTCTCTATCCAATAACAAATCAATAAAAGGGGGTCGGGCGGTAGCACAGCGGGTTAAGCGCACATGGCATGAAGTGCATGGACCGGCTAAAGGATCCCAGTTCAAGCCCCTGGCTCCCCACCTACGGGGGGGGGGGTGTCACTTCACAGGCGGTGAAGCAGGTCTGCAGGTATTTGTCTTTCTCTCCCCCTCTATCTTCCCCTCCTCTCTCCATTTCTCTCTGTCCTTCCTAACAACATCAATAATAACAATAATAATCATAATAATAATAATCACAACAACATAAAACAACACAGGCAACAAAAGAAAAAATAGCTTCCAGGAGCAGTGGATTCGTAGTGCAGCCACTGAGCCCCAGCAATAACCGTAGAGGCAAAATAAATAAATGAATAAATCTATTTTTAAAAACTACAAATTAAAACAAAAGGAGGGTAAACAATCACTCAGATGCGCTAACCCTGGCAGAGGTAGGATGGTTTGACGATACCCAGTACACATCACCCACAGACATTCATATCTCCACACAACGCAGGAAGTGGGACTACATCGGTCAGACAACTATAATTTCAGGTCCTTTCTGTGTCAGCTACCATAATTCTCTTACCATTTCCCCCCCCCTTTTTTTTTTTTAACCACAGCATGGCTCAGCTCTGGTTTAATGTGGTGCTGGGATTGAACCTGAGACCTCAGGACTTCAGGCATGAAAGTTCTTTATATAACCATCACGCTTTCTTCCTGGCCCCCTCTTAAACCATTCTTTATAATGACTGAATACAAGTTCATGGGGCAGATGTGCAGTGAGTTTAAATCATCTCCTAATTTTTCAGCTGATCAATACTACAAAATTATCTTTGTTTTTTGTATTGTCACCAAAGTTATCATGAAACTATAAATCCATTGCTCCCAGCAGCTATTCCCCCCCCTTCCCCCCCCTTTCTAGGACAGAAAGAAACAGAGGGGAGGAGTAGAGAGGGAGAGAGGGAGAGCTTCATCACTCATGAAGATTCCCCCTTGCAGGCGAGGAGCAGGAGCTCACACCCAAGTCCTTACACACCACCCAGCCCTGCAAGATCCTTCTATAACACTTTCACTCTTGACTAGTTATGTCCCTAAAATAAATTCCTAGGAGTAGAATTTCCTGACTTCAACACAGGGGTGGGGCTGGAGGGAGAGAGAGGGGGAGAGAGAGGGGGAGAGAGAGAGAGAGAGGGAGAGTTCTCCAAACACAGAGCAGGGTCACTGGGTCCTTCTGCCAGGGTCCTCACCTTATTCTCCAGAGGTCATCAAAGAGTCCTTGCTCCAGCTGGGGCAGCAGCAGGGCAATGGCCGTCTCAGCATACATGGAGATGACTCTCTGGCCTGCACGCAGGGCTGTGTCCCGCACAAACTCATTCTCATCAGCAAGAGCCTGTAGGCACGCACAGAGTCTGTGTCAGCCGGACTACCTCCCTACACACCTCAGCCCACAAGAAAATGGAGACTCCCGGAAAAGCAGGTTAGGACTCCTGCTCCCAGTTCATCCTGCCTCTGGCAAGGTCACTGGTGCCTACCTTGAGGATGCAAGGGATGATGGGTCCCACGTATGGAGTGAACTTATCCCCAAAAGTGATGGGCAGGTAGTTGAACATCATGATATAGCCATCCCGGACATGAGGTGCAATGTCTACTTTGCTTGCTGTCGCCACAATTTCAGGCATCAACTTCTCCAGCTTCTCTACACCGAGGCCAGCCATGACTTCGGCCAACCCTACAGGAGACAGAATGGGTCACCGGGGCTGACGGTCCCTCCATGGTATGCCCAGTCTGGTCCCTGGGTTGGTTCTGGCCTCACCTTGTGCAGCACCAGAACGGTCCACTGAACTCTGCTCATATGTCAGCGTCTCCATCAGCCATGGCAGCAAGTCCTCAAAGCACGACTCCCCCATGCCCTTCACCATGGCCCCCAGGGCCTTTGCAGACACCGTCCGCACCTGTGGCGAAAGGAAACTGGCAACGGTGTGGAAAGCTGGCTCAGATCAAGGGAGCCACACAGGAGCAGGGTCTCCTAGGGGTCTCTTGTCCTTACCAAGTGGACAACAGAGTGACATACAGCAAACTCTCAGGAGCCCCCTCTCTGGAAACTGTTACAGTTAAGAAGCTCCTGTCCCCTCCCCTGTCTCCCAGGCTTACCTCAGGTACTGGGTCCAAAAGAGAGGCTTTCAGGCCAGGTGTGACACTTGGCAGGTAGGGAGCCAAGTCCTGCAATCATTAAGAGGGGACTCAGGAGAGGCCCAATTCCTGCTCTCTGGGGTCTGTTCCACTGTACAGCTGATCCCACTACTCTGCTAAACAGGCGGAACAATAAAAGGCAAATAACTCCCCCTTCTGACTGGTTCCCTGAAGTTCTCTTGCAAAGAATCAGGGAATAGGAGGGACAAAAGCTCAACCTCAACTGGTCAGCCAGCTTTCTCTTCCTGGGGCCAAAGCCCACCAACCCTAGAGATGTAAGAAATCATTTAGGGCAGGGATAGATAGCAATGGTTCTGCAAAAAGACTCCCATGCCTGAGGCTTCAAAGCCCCAGATTCAATACCACATACCACCATAAGCCAGAGCTAAGCAGTGCTCTGGTGAATGGGGGAGGGGCGGGGGGCGAGAAGGTTATTTCAAGTAATTGAGTGCCATTTTCTCTCTCCCTTTCTTTCTTTCTTTCTTTTTTTCTTTCTTTCTTTCTTTCTACCTATCTATCTATCTATCTATCTATCTATCTATCTATCTATCTGTCTATCTATAATTTTTTTTTGCCTCCAGGGTTACTGCTGGGGCTCAGTGCCTGCACCATGAATCCACTGCTCCTGGAGGCCATTTTTTCCCTTTTGTTACCCTGGTTGTTTTTATCGTTGTTGTGGTTGTAATTATCATTGCCATTGATGTCGTTGTTTTTTATGGATAGGACAGACAGAAATGGAGAGAGGAGGGGAAGACAAGGGGGAGAGAAAGATAGACACCTGCAGACCTGCTTCACTGCCTCTGAAGTGACACCTCTGCAGGTGTGGGACTGGGGGCTCGAACTGGGATCCTTGCGCTGGTCCTTGTGCTTTGCATCATGTG
Organism: Erinaceus europaeus; assembly: GCF_950295315.1. Lineage (NCBI taxonomy): Eukaryota > Metazoa > Chordata > Mammalia > Eulipotyphla > Erinaceidae > Erinaceus > Erinaceus europaeus. The sequence continues at coordinate 6,577,851 of NC_080167.1, read as the reverse complement.
CGTTTACCACCCGACCCCCCTATCTATCATTTTTAGCCAGAGCACCCACCGCTCAGCTCTGGTTTACGGAAGTACTGGGGAGTGAACCTGGCAGCTCTGATGCCTCAGGAATGAAAGTCTTTTTTGCATAACCATTTTGCTATCTCTCCAGCCCTCTTAATAATCATATTCCCTTTCTTCACCTTAAATTGATTTTATCTTATAATACAGCATTCAGTGCTAGGGACCAGCTTGAAATATAGAAAACAGGGAGTCAGGTGGTAGCGCAGTGGGTTAAGCACACATGGTGCAAAGCACAAAGACCAGCTTAAGGATACCGGTTCGAGCCCCCGGCTCCCCACCTACGGGGGGGGGGGGGGTCACTTCATAGGCGGTGAAGCAGGTCTGCAGATGTCTATCTTTCTCTCGCCCTTACTGTCTTCCCCTCCTCCTCCTCTCTCTATTTCTCTCTGTCCTAACAACGAAGATATCAATAACAACTACAAAAAAAAAAAAAAAAAAAAAAACAAGGGCAATAAAAGAGAAAATAAATATAAAAATTAAAAAAAGAAATATAGAAAATAACTTATGTTCACTGTAGCATCTTTTCAAACAGCAAAAACTCTTGGGCACTGCATGACCAACTGGAATTACATTGGTCGTGGTAGATAACCTGATTGGGATGTAACTATTAAAAACTGGTTTTATGGATAACCTGTTATAAATTGGAAATAAGCTAATGTTCAGGAACATAATTTTTAAATGTAATAGTAAAATGTTAATAATAATTATTTTGAATTGGAAGATGGTAGAATTTTTTTTGAAAAAAATGGAGAACTTTTTAAGGTATTTATGAATAAAAATAAACATTTATTTATCAATGAAAGCAAGGGACAGAGTCTCATTCTGGCACATATGGTGCTGGGGATTGAACTCAGGCCCTCATGCTTGAGAGTTCAGTGCTTTATCCACTGTGCCACCACCAGGGCCAAGGGAGAATTTTTTTATTTTCTAAAAGTCTTTCCAATTTTCTAGGGTTGACATGACTTTCTCAGCTAACTTTTTAAATGTTTATTCTTTAATTTATAATTTTTTCTCATATTTGATAGGAGAGAGGAAAATTGAGAGGGGAGGAGGGAAGGAGGGAGGGAGGAGGGAGGGAGGGAGGGAGGGAGGGAGGGAGGGAGGGAGGGAGACATCTGCAGAGCTGCTTCACCACATGTAAAGTGATACCCCCCTCTTGCATCGTGGGGAATCAGGGGCTCAAACCAGGATCCTTGCACTTGGTATTATGTGCGCTTAACCCAGTGTGCCACTGCCCGGCACCTTCTTAGTTGACTTTTTAATTTTTTTGAATTTTTATTTCATTTTTTAATTTTCCTTTTCGTTGCCCTTGTTGCTTGTTGTTGTTATTATTAATGTCGTTGTTGTTGGATAGGACAGAGAGAAATGGAGAGAGGAGGGGAAGACAGAGGGGGAGAGAAAGACAGACACCTGCAGACCTGCTTCACCGCCTGTGAAGCGACGCCCCTGCAGGTGGGGAGCTGGGGCTCGAACCGGGAATTTTCTTTTTTTTTTTTTACATAGAGACGGAGAGGAAGAGTGAGTGAGAAGGGTTAGGCTCAAACCCAGGTCTAGCACATGGAAAAGCAACTCACTTTCCAAATGAACTGTTCCGCTGGCCCTATTTTTTGCTTTTTGCTCATAGCCTCAAAGAAGGGAGGTCACAAAAAATAAACCAAGTAAATCTCTCCTTCTCTGGGCTAAATTCCTCACGGAGACTTACAGGAGTGAAGAATCTATCCTCAGCACTCCTGAGAGATCTAATGAGAAGTGGAACCTTTTCTCCACTTTAGTCTGTAAAAGGGACCCAGTGGGGTAGTCCTCATCTCAGGGTTGAGCCAAGAAGGACTCTAACCATAATGCTTTGCCAGATGCCCGGGGAGCCTCAATTTCCACCCTTGACCCCAAAGTGGTCTCTCTTCAAACATCAATCAGGGAACAAACAACCATAGCCCTCCCATGTTGACTGTAAGTAGGAATGCTGCCCTACACCAGTCTCTCTACCAGTCTACCCTGAACCTGCCCCAGCTGGGCTGCTACCTTCTGGTCCGTCAGCGAGTACATGTTGCCGATAATCTGGGCAGCCATTTTTCGAGTGTCGGTGGACCGGTCCTGGAAGGCTCTCTGAACAATGGGCATGATGAGGGCTAGGGAGGGGGCATCGATGAAGTGGACAAACTTGGTGTCCAGTAGGGTCTGCAGACACTTCTGGGTCTTTCTGGAGGGGTCAGTCAGGGCATCCAGCAGGACCGGGGCAATGGCTGCAATTTCAGGGGAGACAAACTGGTTGGTAGAAGTCTAAGGCACAGCAAAGCCACCAGGTTCCCCATTCCCCAGAACAAGGAGGTAGGCAGTCTGGGGACACACCCTTCCTGGAGGCCTGCTAGCTTCCATCTGGGGAGGCCTGTCTGCAAAAAGGAATCCTTGTGCCACCAACAAACAGCTCAGAGGCAACTGCTGTCACCTCTTTGCACAGCAGATGCTGAAGACACCCATGAGGTAGCTTCTGTGGGTACTAAGCTACATCCATAGTTCTGAGCCTCCACAGAGAAGCTACTTGGGCACCACGGACCTTATGCTGGAAGCAGCAGTCCAAAGTGATTTTGTGGAACAACTTTCAGTGAGGGAGAGAAATAACACTGCTCAGAGCAGTTAGTCCAGAGAAAAAGCTCTGTCAACTTCAGCACAAAGGCATCCTGAGAGGAATACATGGCTTATCTTTTCTACAAGCCAAAAGAATTCAACCACTGCCAAGACCCATGATGGTAAACAATTTTAAAAAGCCCAAATGATAAGTACTTCTCCAAAAAGACTTGCAAATGGTCAATAAGCACAGGAAGATAGTTCATCAACAGGCATCAGGAAATGCAAATCAAAACCACAATGAGATGTCACTTCACAGCCACTAGAATGGCTATTACCAAAGAGAGTGGCAATGTGGGCTTTCACACGCCACTGATGGAAGTGTCAAATGGCCACTTTGAAAAACAGCCTGAGATCCTCCAAAAGGTAAGTAGGTACCACAAAACCCAGAAGCTAAGCAAAGGAACTGAAAAAACATGTCTACAAAAATAGCACTTGTTTGCAAGTATTTATAGTATAACAGTAAGACTAGAAGAAAAAAAAAAAAAGCAGAAATAACCCACATGTTCACCAACAAAGACAGGTAAGTAAAACGTAGTATATATGTACAATGAAATATTACTAGCCCAAAAAAGAAATGAAGCGCTGAGGTAAGTTACAGTGTGAATGAAGCCTGAAGACAATAAACTAAATGAGACACAAAAGGTCACTACACTAAGTAACTACTATGAAGTGTGAACAGACAAAACCAAATAGACTAGTGGTTGTTGAGAAAAAATAAATGAATGCTAACTAGTAGGGGTTTCTTTGAGGGGTGATAAAAATACTTAGGAACTAGTCAGTGGAGATATTTGCATAGTTAAGTGAATATACTTACAACAGTTGAATTTTATAGTTTTTAAAACTGAATTTTACATTAACTTTTATCTTCATTAAAAATGACCCACGTACCCCACACCTATGGACATCTAATCTTTGACAAAGGGGCTCAGACTATTAAATGGGGAAACCAGAGTCTCTTCAACCAGTGGTGTTGGAAACAATGGGTTGAAACATGCAGAAGAATGAAACTGAACCACTATATTTCACCAAATACAAAAGTAAATTCCAAGTGGATCAAGGACTTGGATGGTAGACCAGAAACTATCAGATACTTAGAGGAAAATATTGGCAGAACTCTCTTCCGCATAAATTTTAAAGACATCTTCAATGAAACGAATCCAATTACAAAGAAGACTAAGGCAAGTATAAGCCTATGGGACTACATCAAATTAAAAAGCTTCTGCACAGCAAAAGAAACCACTACCCAAACCAAGAGACCCCTCACAGAATAGGAGAAGATCTTTACATGCCATATACCAGACAAGAGTTTAATAACCAACATATATAAAGAGCTTGCCAAACTCAACAACAAGACAACAAATAACCCCACCCAAATAATGCAAATAAAGACAACAACAAGATACCACTTCACTCCTGTGAGAATGTCAACATCAGAAAAGGGAACAGCAGCAAATACTGGAGAGGCTGTGGGGTCAAAGGAACCCTCCTACACTGCTGGTGGGAATGTCAATTGGTCCAGCCTCTGTGGAGAACAATCTGGAGAACTCTCAGAAGGCTAGAAATGGACCTACCCTATGACCCTGCAATTCCTCTCCTGGGGATAGATCCTAAGGAACCCAACACACCCATCCAAAAAGATCTGTGTACACATATGTTCTTGGCAGCACAATCTGTAATAGCCAAAACCTGGAAGCAACCCAGGTGTCCAACAACAGATGAGTGGCTGGCTGAGCAAGTTGTGGTCTATATACACAATGGAATACTACTCAGCTATAAAAAATGGTGACTTCACCGTTTTCAGCCAATCTTGGATGGACCTTCAAAAATTCATGTTGAGTGAAATAAGTCAGAAACAGAAGGATGAATATAGAATGATCTCACTCTCAGGCTGAAGATGAAAAACAAGATCAGAAAAGAAAACACAAGTAGAACCTGAAATGGAATTGGCATATTGCACCAAAGTAAAAGACTCTGGGGTGGGTGGGTGGGGAGAATACAGGTCCAAGAAGGATTCAGAAGACCTAGTGGGGGTTGTATTGTTATATGGGAAACTGGGGAATGTTATGCATGTACAAACTATTGTACTTACTGTTGAATGTAAAACATTAATTCCCCAATGAAAAAAAAAATTAAAAAAAAAAAAAAAAAAGACCCACGTGTGGTCCGGGAGGTGGCGCAGTGATAAGGCTTTGGACTCTCAAGCATGAGGTCCTGAGTTCGATCCCCAGCAGCACATGTGCCAGAGTTATGTCTGGTTCTTTCTCTCTCCTCCTATCTTCTCATGAATAAATAAATAAAATCTTAAAAAAAAAAAAAAAGACCCACACAGGCTGCTCCAAAAAGCAAGATATATCCACCTACTTTCCAGACATGAAACTATTCTGGACACTGTAATGACAACACCCAAGTATTACAATTCAACCACAAAACAAGGTAACTTTATTTTCTGAACCCCCACACCCAAAGATGGGGGACAGCCAGGTGGTGAATCATCTAGTACAGCACACATAAAGCCATGGCAGAGGACCCACGGGTTAGCCCGGGGTCCACACCTACAGGGAGGAAGTTTTACGAGTAATGGAGCAGTGCTGTAGGCATCACCCCTTCTCTCTGTCTCTCTCTCTCTCTTTCTCTCTACACTTCTGTCTCCCACCCTCTATGAAAAAATAAAGATTAAAAAGGGGGTGTGGAGGTGAACAGAACAATGGTTATGCAAAAAGACTCATGCCTGAGGCTCCCAAGTCCCAGGTTCAATCCCCTGAACCACCGTAAACCAGAGCTGAGCAGGGCTCTGGGCACCAGGGACACTGGGGTTGGTACAGATGCTCAACCCAAGCAATAACCCGACCCTGGAGGTCAAAAAGAATCCGGCAATACTCTACTGAAATACACTGACCAGATCTGATGTTCCACACCAAAGTTTAAAATTTAACAAGCAATATGCTAGTCAAGGTTGCTGGCTAGGTTTTGTTTCTAGAAGTCAACCTCACTCAAGAAAGAACCATACTAAAGACAACAGTGAGATAGTGAGAATGCCATACGCCAGGAAAGGCAGCAGCAACAAACGCTGGAGAGGCTGTGGGGTCAAAGGAACCCTCCTACACTGCTGGTGGGAATGTCAATTGGTCCAACCTCTGTGGAGCACAGTCTGGAGAACTCTCAGAAGGCTAGAAATGGACCTACCCTATGATCCTGCAATTGCTCTCCTGGGGATAGGTCCTAAGGAACCCAACACACCCATCCAAAAAGATTTGTGTACACCTATGTTCATAGCAGCACAATTTGTAATAGCCAAAACCTGGAAGCAAGCCAGGTGTCCAACAATAGATGAGTGGTTGAGCAAGTTGTGGTATATATACACAATGAAATACTACTCAGCTATTAAAAATGGTGATTTCACCGTTTTCAACCCATCTTGGATGGAGCTTGAAGAAATCGTGTTAAGTGAAATAAGTCAGAAACAGAAGGATGAATATGGGATGATCTCACTTTCAGGCAGAAGTTGAAAAACAAGATCAGAAGAGAAAACACAAGTAGAACCTGAACTGGAGTTGGTGTATTGCACCAAAGTAAAAGACTCTGGGGTGAGTTGAGGGGGGAGAGTACAGGTCCTGGAAAAGGATGACAGAGGACCTAGTGGGGGTTGTATTGTTATGTGGAAAACTGAGAAATGTTATGCATGTACAAACTACTGTATTTACTGTTAAGTGTAAAACATTAATCCCCCAATAAAGAAATTGAAAAGAAAAAAAGAACCATGCTGAAGAATACTGTTAAATTTATAAGCAATAAAATGTCGCAAATTTAAAAAACTACTAAAACAAAAGGTAGACATATTATGACTGTTTTGCACTGTGTAGAAATTTCAAATCATGCTATACACCTCAAACTAATATCATGCCATACAACAACTATAGTTCTTTTTTTTTTTTTTTTAAGTTTAGAGAAGGGGAATAACCTTTCTCTACCTCTATCACAGGTCTCCTGGAATGACACTGAAGCAAAAATTCTTAAAGAAACAAACAGTTTCAATGATGCTGATATGAACCTAACTGATCATGTTGATTCTGTTGACTTCACAGCTCAATTCCAGCACAGGCCTCTAAGACAAGATGCTTCTGGGGCCGGGTGGTAGCACACCTGGTTGAGCGCGCATATTACAGTGCACAAGGACCCAGATTCGAGCCCACAGTCCCCACTTGCAGGGGGAAAGCTTTGCAAGTGGTAAAGCAGGACTGCAGGTGTCTCTCTGTCTCTCTCCCTCTCTATCACCCCCTTCCCTCTCAATTTCTGGCTGTCTCTATCCAATAAATAAAGATAATTAAAAAAAAAATGCTTCTGAGCCAATGACTCAGTTTCCTGATGATAAAGTCATTGATTACTACTACTGCAGACCACCAAGAAAGCAGATTGCTTCCAAACTAATTATTCTTGAAAAAGGGCCTCCCAGAATTTACAGTTCATTTCAGCATGAAAATGCTTGTCCTTAGAGAACAAAGGTCCTTGCTGAATGGCTGCAGAAGCAGCAGCAGCCAGGGGCAGTGCAAGGCATACCCAGGATCTCCGGGTTCCTGATGACTGAGCCGATTTGCCTGAGCGCCTGCTGTCCAGCCTTCTGCACTTTGACATGGGAGTCGGTCAGCACCTCTGTGAGCTTAGGCACGATGTTGGGCAGGCAGGACGACAGCTGCTTGGGAGCACAGTACGCCATTGCCCCGAGCAGCTCCACCGACCCTGCAGAAAGTAGACATATGGCCAGCATGAAATCAGTGAGAGCAGACTGGCAGAGTTGTCTGGGAGAGCCGCCCAGCCAAGGGACAAGTGGTCTGCTCCTCTGCAGACTGCGCCCAAGCAGTCCCCAGGAGGAGAGCAGAGAAACTAGCTCCAACAGAGCGAGCAAAACGCCTGAGGCCTGCTGAGCTTGGAGCCGTCATAGGGACTGGGCAGTGGGGAGGAAAAGGCAAGACTGGGGTGGTGAGAACTGCCTCAGTGCTGCCAGGGGTCACAGCCAGTTCACTGGATTTCTTGGGGCTAGGTGGTGGCACACCTGGTTGAACACACAAGTCACAATGCTCAAGGACCCGGGTTTGAGTCCCTGATCCCCACCTGCAGGAGGAAAGCTTCACAAGTGGTGAAGTAGGGCTGCATGTGTTTCTTTGCCTCTCTCCTTATCAACCTTGCCCTCTCAATTTCTGGCTGACTCTATCTAATAAATAAAGATAATAAAAAACTTTATAAAAAGATTAAGATCTTAGACTAGAATTCTCCAAACAAGAGCAATTCTGACTCTATCTGTTCTATGCATGAAGATGCCAGGTAAGATGACATTTTCCGAGCATTTTAATGGGGGTGAAAGCTTTGGACTCACAGAACTCGCCACCAGACTAGTCTCGAAGCTCTGAGATTTTCTCTGATCATTTTCAGGATCCAAAGTTGAGAGACTGATACAGAAGAATGGGCCTTACCAGCTTTGGTCCTCCAGGATTCCTCCTCCAGGGCTGCCAGTAAAGAGGGGAGCACCAACTTCACCCCATGAGCACTCAGGTTGCTCATCACAGCCTTGGCACAATCATCTGCGGCCTCAAAAGAGGAGAAAAGGCCTGTTGTTTAGGCGTCTCCTCGTCTAAGCACAAGGGGGGAGGCCCAATGTTGACCCCAGAGCACCCTCTGGGCATACCCACTTATGGGGGGGTGGGGGTGGGGGGTTATGGCAGGGCCTGCAGGTACAGGAGAGCAGACACATGGCTCTCATCTCCTAGAGCTGCAGCACTTCACTGGGAGCCAGGAGTCTGCACCAGGAACTGGTGATCAGGGTGCAAGCAGAAGGGACACTTGTGGCAAGGGCCTTCCACCTCCCTCGAGACTCCCCACTGAGCCTCATGCCCAGGGTCAGCCACCCACTGGCAGTCCTCCCGCCCAGTCTCAGGCCTTACCTCCCGCACGTACTGGTTTCCATCCCCAAAGCACAGCAGCAGGTGGGGTAGCACATGAACCACGTAGGGCTCAAAGAGCTTCCCCAGCATGGTGCAGAGCATCTCGAAGGCAAAGAGCGCTCCTGGAGAGAAGGGGCAGCCGCTGGGAAAGTGCCCCCTCAGCAAAGCTGCAGGTCAGCCTCCCCACACCCCTTCCTAACCAGGGCAAATGCAGGCCTGACGTGGGCAACACAGAAGGGAGCAGCAGCCTCTGCCTCCCGCAGAGCGGCGATACAGCTGAGCTGAACAGAGGGGGGACACCCACCACTTCCCGGTACTAACAAAAAGGCAAAAGCTCCTCAAACTCAGGGTGTCACTGAGTCCAGAGTAAGCAAGTCCAGGCCAGAGTCCAGGAGAGCGCTCATCAGGCAAAGAACATGCCTGCCATCCATAAGGCCCTGGGTTCAGGCCCTGGTAAAACATGGAAGCACCAAAAACAGTACCAAGGGAACTCCATAGATGGTAATGTTTTCGTGACTCTCCCTCCATTTAAAAAAATTAAAAAACAGAGAGCAGGGAGTTTTATTTTATGAGACAGGATTTCCTCTCTCACACATGTGCTAGAGAACCTCAGTATGTTCGAGGGCCTGACCCTCAGCACTGCTATATGCCTAAGCTATGCACAGCTCTGAGCTTGCTCACTCTCAGGGCAGGGGAGGCAGCTCAGCAGTATAGCACAGATGTGAAGTCCTGGGCTCACGGCCTAGCAGCAAAAAGAAAGTCCAGGGAGTTGGGCGGTAGCGCAGCGGGTTAAGCGCACGTGGCGCGATGCCCAAGTGACTGACTTAAGGATCCCGGTTCGAGCCTCAGGCTCCCCACCTGCAGGGGAGTCGCTTCACAGGCGGTGAAGCAGGTCTGCTGGTGTCTGTCTTTCTCTCCCCCTGTCTTCCCCTCCATTTCTCTCTGTCCTATCCAACAATGACAACAGCAATAACAACAATGACTACAACAATAAAACAAGGGCAACAAAAGGGAATTAAAAAAAAAAAAAAGTCCAGGTCACATCAGCAAGGTGAGGACAGAAGGGGCTGCGTGAGGTCCCACCAGTGCGGCTCCCTCAGGAGAGTCACTGCCCCTCAATGGTTGGAGTAAGGGCAGACTCCTTCCACTGAAGGTTGTGGGGATCAAATTTTTGACTGTTCTCAACTCTCCACTGATGCCACTCAAGGGAGGGCAGCGAGGATCCCTCTTGCCCTTAGAAATGCCTACTGATTTACATGTAAGCAGCCACTGAGCTCAGACACTCACCCTCTCGCCGACGGAAGTTCTTCTTATCCTGGATGGCATCTGTCAGCGCCGCCATCATCTCCTGCTGCTTCAGTGAGAGGATGCCCAGGCCCTTCACCAGCCCGGCCAGCCCGTAGGCAGCCCCTTTGCGCTCGGCGTACTTGTCTGACTCCAGCAGCTGCTGCATCAGCCTCTGGATCATCCCGCCAGCATCCTCCTTGATGGCTGGCACCAGGGGCGGCAAGCAGCTGGCTACAGATTCCTGGACCTACGGGAGACCCGTCACATCTGAACTGCGGCACCTCAACTCCAGCTGCTCCCCGTGGCTGTGAGTCAACAACAGCCGTGGAGCTGCATGGGAGGTGGTGCAGTGGGTAAGACGTTATCCAAGCATGAGGTTCTGAGTTCGATCCCTGACACTGCATATACCAGAGTGATACTCTCTGGTTCTATTTCCTCCTCTCTCTCGCTCTCTCATTAATAGTTTTTTTTAAAAGAAAAAGAGCACCCCTGGAGTAGTGAGATAGCACAGTAGTAGTACACAAGATTTGCAATCAAGAGGTTCAAGGTTCCATTCCTTTTTTTTTTTTATATATTTTATTATTGGATAGAGACAGAGAGAAACTGAGAAGAGAGGGGCAGATAGAGAGGGAAAGAGAGAGAGAGACACTTGCAGCCCTGCTTTACCACTCATGAAGCTTCATCCCTGCCAAGTGGGGATTAGGGGCTTGAACCTGGATCCTTGAAACACTGCAATGTGTACGTTTAACCAGGTGTGCCATCACCTGGCCCCAGGTTCCATTCGTAGTATCACCAACAGCCAGAGCTGAGCAGTGCTCTAGTTAAAAAACAAGAGTGCAGAAAACCACCCACAGAGAGGGAGTAGCTCCCTACAGACAACTGGGATTTCTGGATCCTAACACCCAAGACGTCCCTCCCTTCCCATTGCCTTCCAGAGACAGGCACCTGTCCCCACTGGGCTGTGGGCAATACCTGCTGGGAAGGAGTGGAGAGGGCAGCGATGAGCTTGGCGACGATGGGCTTCACTTTGGGGTCACTCTTGTCCAGGTGCTTAGCCAGAGAGCCCATGAGGACCACCACACTCTGCCGCACAGCATCATAGCTGGCATCGTTAGGTGCGTTCTTCAGGAACTCCTCGAACACTGGCAGCAATGAGTTGACATTCTCCTGCAAGGTCACAACCACATGGGCCCTTGCATCAGCTGTGCCCAGGCAGGATGGTCTCTGCCCAAGCAACCAGCCCAGGTCTGGCTCCGGGACAGATGTCCTGAGCCAGCTGGCAATACCAGCAGGTGGGTTCTCCAGTTTCCTGGCAGGAGTACAGCAGACTTACAAGAATTTAACACCATACCGGCACAAAGGAAATAGAAATGGCATTTTCTATGGGGCGCCCAGAATCTTCCCTGGGCGTCTGGCTCTCCACAACCTCCAGCCCTGCCTCCTGTCAGGAAGCAGCCTCTGCAACCCTGAACTGCTCCTCCCCCACCTCCAGGTAGCTGAAAACTTTATACCTTTCCATGGGCATTGAGTGTGGCAAGAGCTGCATCTAACATACACTTCCGGACATCTGGATTTCGGTCATTGAGGGCATCAGGGACAAAAAACTGAAAGAGTGGCTTCACCTGCGAGCTGTCCAAACACTGGGAGAGTTTGTTCAGGGCCAAAGCCAAGCCACACCTGAGAAAGAAATTTATGTCCAAGGAGTGAGAACCAGCCGACAGCCTCCTCTGCTGTGGAATCTGTCCCGGAATGGCCTTGAGAGAAGGAGCTTGTGAATGGCCAGCACTCATTGCGAATAGCTCAGAGCTCAGTGCTTACTGAAGTGTCTACACAAAAGTCCACCTGCTATCTACCCCAAGTCTGCCTCCTACAGAGGGCAGGGGACCCTCTCTGCTTGTTTCCTCATGTATAAGTGTAATGCTTACTCCTCTCTCTCCAGGAAAGGCTAGAGGAAGAGAGAGGTAAAGGAATCAGCTATGAAGACACAAGTGAACATACTGTACAAAGGGGAACTGGGTCCATGGTCACACGGCTAGTGCGAGAGGCCTCATCACTTGAACTCTGGTCTCTCAGATTCAAGGGAAGTCTTGCGCACCCCCCCCCCCCCCGCTTTCCATTACCCCATGCTGCTTCCTGATAGCATCCCCCCCCACTCTGGGCACAAGATTGCTAGAGTTGTCATACCTGGCTTCCCACTGATCTGGAGGTGATTCTGAGATAACTCGTCCCAAAGCATCCAGCACTGGGGGTGGTCGCTGCAACAGACAGGTTGATAAGTTGCACTGTAGTGGTCTCTCGAGCCCAGCCAGAGCCACCCTGAATCCCGGTGAGCTGAGTCCCACCCACGCTCACACGACCCAACCGCCTCAGGGTGCACCTACTACTCACATAGAGCTTCTCCTGGTAGATCTCCATGAGCCTGCCCATGACCTCTGCCGCCTGCCGCTGGTAACGTGCCACTGCCTGGGAGAGAGCTTCTGCCCCGGCCTGCCTCACAGCGGCCTCATGATAGATGACATCATCGATCAGCAAGGAGCAGAGGTCTGGCTGTAGGCCCAAGCCCATGGTTGACCACAGCCTGGAGCAGCACGAAGGGAGGTGATGATCAGGCAAGAATCCATAGCGCCCACCCCACCACACCCAACCACTCAGCCCTTCTCTCACTGCAGGCCGCGCACACGAGGTCCAGCTGCTTCAGAGGAGTGAGGGGGCAGAGGCATGGGGCAGGAGAAAATAACTCATATTCCAGTGGCCCTCACCTCTCAGCCAGCCTCTGGATTTCCTCCTCCCTGTCAAACTTGACCACCCAGAGCCGGCGCAAAAGGTTCAGGCCATTCTTCTCATCGGTATCAGGCATCGGCAACACCATGTGGAGTTCCATCAGCCCCTGGGTGGCACAAGTGGACAGTGAGGCATACCCCTCGAGAGCCCTCCACCTGCCTCTTGAGCCTCCCTCTAGGGCTGGACTATACAAGGTGCAGCCCCCAGTCACACGGGTCCTGACTGTCACGTCAGCTAAGACTGATTACAGAGCCCTCAGTCACACCAGCCACGCGCTGGCTAACGGCGACTGCACAGGACAGCACTGGTCTGGGGGTGCCTCAAACTCTTCAAATGGTTTTTATCTGTAAAATGATGTGTGTGGTGGCAGATTACTTTTAAATGTGGAAAACAAAAAAAAAATCAAAGCCTAACTCAGCAACACAAGTAAAACTCCAGAAAAAGAATTCACCTAGTTTTGCCTCAAAAAAAAAAAAAAAAAAAAAATCACCCCACTGTTACTGTTTTGTTTTTCCATTCAGATTCTACCAGGAGGCTGACAATGGGGAGCTACTATCTTTTAGTTCAAGGGGTGGCTCTGGCTCTTAGGCCAGAAGCACAGGAAAAGGCAAGTACAAGCTGGTCACATCTGCCTACGAAAATGCCAAGACCCATGTCCTACTTCAGAAATCTGGTGACCACTTCAGAGGGGAAGAGAATATCAGACATCCATAGATGACCACGGCTGCTCAGTTGCTCTGATTCCTAAAAGTGACCCAACCCGCACCCCAAGGCTTCCTCTCTGCCTCCTGGATGTCCTGGAGCAGACACGAGGCATCTCGGTCAGATTCAGACTGTTACAAAACTCACACATTTGCACTGAGAATAAGGGACACTGTGGTGACCCTGTGAGGGGCTGGGCACATACCCGGAGCGCAGTGTCCCGCACGCTGGCACACGGGGACAGCAAGGCACAGAGCAGCACATCCACCTCCTCCTGCTCAGCGAAGGCACAGCCATCCTTGCCGCTGCTGCTGGCGCACAGGGCGGTCAAGGTGTCTGAAGCCAGAACCTAAGGAGGACAATGGGCCACTGAACTCAACTTAGCCAACAGATGGCTCCGTGGGATCACACAAGGGGCCAGGTGATGAGACCACCACCCGCAGGCCTACCAGGGGCTAGAGCGAGCTCCAGGCCAAGGCCAGTGGCAAAGTGCCCCACCAGCTGAGAACAGTCGGGCTGAATCTCAAAGGCAGTCCTCCTGGCCCAGTGCAAAAGTTCAGGGCAAGAGAGAGAAAACAGGACTCAACCCTGACCCGGACCTGAGGCTGGAGTTAGAGCTGAGTAACAGCAACAGCCAAGTGAAGCCCAGCTCACCTGCAGGCGGGGCGAGCCCGTGCCGATGACCCACGTCAGGAGGCGCAGCATGGCGACTCGAGGCAGCAGCTCTGGACCGTTCTAAGAGAGCAGAGCACAAGTCAGATTCTGAGGAAGCCCAGAGGGACATGAGCCTTCACCCATGGGGGAACACTCTCGAGGCTGACTCCACTGGATAGAAGTTGTAAGGTCTACAACTAGTTCTTAGAACCAACCCCAGATCCTCAAGGACCAAAAACAAAACCTGAAACTTGCTTGAAATGTAGTGAGTACTGATGACCCATTAATGTACAAAGAGACACTTAACAAGTAAAGGAACCGGAGAATAAAATGGGATACCATTTTTTCACCATTGTGGGCAACATTAAGACTGAGATTAACTGGGTTTTGAGAAAAAGAGAGCTTTTAGTGAGGGTCCAATTTAGAACATGCTACTGGACCTAGCAGCAGCACGCCCAAGAATTTGTCCTGAGGGTATACAAGAGCCAAGGGTATAATCACACCAGAGCACTGTTCACAGTAAACAAAACCTATAAAGAACCTGAAGATATCCATCAAAGGTGGCCCTAGAGATGGTACAATAGATAAAGAGTTGGACCTGGGGGCGGGGATAGATACCATAATGGGTATGCAAACAGACTCTCAGGTCTGAGGCTCAAAGTCCAAGGTTCAATCCCCTGCATCACCATAAACCAGAGCTGAGCAGTGCTCTGGTTAAAAAAAAGAGTTGGGCCCTCACATATGAGTCCAAGTTCCATCCCTGGCATGGCTTGTGCCAGAGTGACACTCTGATTTTCTCTTTCCTCCCTCACATACATACCTACATCTAAAAAAAAAAAAACCAACTATCCATCAGGTAAAAAGCTCAAAACATGGTGTATCCATAGAACCACACATGATCAATAAAGAATTTCACTGCACTCACACGGAGGTGACACAGAGAAATTATATGAAAACAGCAGTACAATCCATTTTTGCTTAACTCTGCAGGGGTGGGAATGGGTAGGTTTGCACGTGTTTGTTATTAAAAAAAGAAAGAAAAAAAAAGGTTCACAAGGGCCAGGGACACAGTTCAGCCTATCAGAGTACCGATTTACAAGTTTAAAGCCCCAGAGCCCACAGGTTCAATCCCTAATATCAGCTGAGGCCAGCCAGAGTTGAGCAGTGTTCTGGTCCTTTCTCTTCCCTCCCCCCCCACCCCACACACACAGTGGGGGGAAAAAAATTAAAAGGTCCACAGGAACATAAGCCAAATTGTTGTAGCATTTCTGTTTCTCTAGTGTTGGGAAAGTATGTATGCACTATTATGGCAAATTCTTACAAGATAATCTATTAGAAAGAAACATCTGTAACAACTGAGGTATAATATCATCATCATAAGCATGTCAAAGAGAAAGTGAGCACTACTACTTTCTGAATTAGAAACGAAATACATAGCAAATTTAAACAAAGTCCCTCAACTTCTTTAGGTCAGAGCCAGATGAAACTAGATGCCAGATGCCACACAACACCTGTAAGCCTTGAGGCCCTGACAACTGTGCTAAAGAGAACATCTGGCTCTACACCCCCTCCGGCCCTCCATGGCTGCTACTCTAAGTATAAACACACATTCTGTCCTCCTGAGCTGAGGATGGCCCCGGAGCTGGTTAATGCCCCTGCCTCCCACACCCCTCTCCACCAAAGAGAAGCCAAGCTCTCCTTCTGACCTCGTCCACATGCCCAGACAGGATGGTGGAGGAGGCCCTCAGCTGGGCATGGACAGTAAGGATCTGAAGAACCTGGGCTATTCGCTCTTCATCTTCCTCACTGTGGTGGGGCATCTCAGTCAGCACCATCTTCAGGAAGGGGAAAACTAAGGAGAAGGCTGGTGCAGAGAGCGGCCCGGCATCTGTGAAAGCAAGAAACAGACATGATCCCGCAGGAAGGGCAGGGCAGGGCAGGGCAGGGCAGGGCAGGGCAGGGCAGGGCAGGGCAGGGCAGGGCACAGGGCTCAGCTGGCTCAGTGTCCAGCCCAGGGCGCACACTGGGCAAGAAGGAAGGCTGCACGTCCTTAGTGACACCTGGAGCAGGTAGTGCAGCAGCCAGTTACCCAGTTCGAAAGCCGAGATCACTTCTGCCCTTGACACTGCTAAGTCCAGGATGTGAGGTTCTAACAGAAGCATGGGCCAGGGAATGGCTCACCTGGCAGAGCCTGAGTTTCCAGCCCTGGCACCACATGGGAGTAGCACGGCCAGCACAGAGGGCTGGTGGAACAGTGTCGTGGTATTTCTCTTCTCTGCCTATCTGTCTGGCTCTTCTCTGTCTACCTCTCTCTTTCTACCAAAATATATATATGTAAATTTTAAATTGGGCCAAGAGGCTGCTTGGTAATACTGCACATGCATGTGGTAAATCCCACTCATTTCCAGTACCACACACAGGAAAAAAAAGGGAGGGTGAGGAGTCTGGAGAGACAACATAATAGTTCTGCAAAGACTTTCATGTCTGAGGCATCAAAGGTCCAAGTTCAATCCCCAGCACCACCGGAAGCCAGAGCCGAGCAGTGGTCTGATAAAAAATAAAAATACGGGGAGTTGGGCGGTAGTGCAGCAGTTAAGTGCACTTGGTGCAAAGTGCAGGGACCGGTGGAAGGATCCCGGTTCAAGCCCCCGGCTCCCCACCTGTAGGGAACTCGCTTCACAAGCAGTGAAGCAGATCTGCAGGTGTCTGTCTTTCTCTCCCCCTATCTGTCTTCCCCTCCTCTCTCCATTTCTCTCTGTCCTATCCAACAACGATCACATCAAGAACAACAATAATTACTATAACAATAAAACAACAAGGGCAACAAAAGGGAAAATAAATAAATATTTAAATAATAATAATAAAAACAAAAAATGGGCTAAGGAAACAGCAGTTATACAAATGACTTCCTACTGAGATGACAATCTCCCAGGTTCAATGCTCAGCACCACTGTAAGCCAGAGCTGAAGAGTATTCTGGTAAAAACAAACAAACAAACAAAAACTCAAAACAAACAGAAACACAACTGGGTGCCAGCAAAGAGATCACCAGGTACAATGCAGGACTTACTCAGCTGCAAAGGCCCCAGGTTCAAGCCCAGGCATCACGTCATCACTTGGGAGCACCATGATGGCAACAGGAGAGCTCCATGATGGTGGAGCAGTGCTGTGCTAAGAGTGGTGTCTCTCCTCTCTCTCTGTCTCTTGTCTCTCCCCTTCCTCTCCCTCTCTCCCACCACTCTCTAAATACAAAGGATGAAAAAGTTAGCCTGAGAGGGGAAGAGACTCACCCAGAGGCCACACATTCCCTGCACCTCACACACTACCTGGCGCCCCGCCCTCCTTGGGTCCACCGCATCCTTACCTGGCTCTCCCTTGCCTCCCCGGCCGGCGACGGTATGACTGTGCAGTAAGGTGGCTGCTCTCTTCACAGCTGCCGTCAGGTCTTCCTGGCACCAGGACTTATCCAGGGCACACTCTGGCTTCAGCAGACGCAGGGTCACATGGCTCACCAAAGTCCCTATGAGTCCCAAGAGAGTGACACAGCGTCTGCCCCAGGCCTGAGCCAAGGCCCCAAAGCAGAGAAGCCTCATCCTGCTGACAACAGTAAGTCAACGTCCTCAACCTAACTCCACCAGACTCGGGGCCTCATGACTAGAAGTCTAGTGCTCTAGCTACTGTGTCAACTTCTGGGCCACTAAACAAGTAAATCTTTAAAAAAATACAAACAAAAAAAAACTAGTGGTCCAGGAGGTAGCTCAGTGGATAAAGCACTGGACTCTCAAGCACTAAGTCCCAAGTCCAATCAATGGCAGCACATGTGCCAAAATGATGCTTTGGTTCGATTTCTCTCCCATCTTTCGCCAACAACCCAGGAAATAAAATCTTGAATATTTCCCATGCAAGAAGTGCAACCAACCTAGTAACACTTCCAGCAAGCTCTGTATGTGTTGACTTCTCCATCCAATGCCAGCCTATCCATGGGAACACACCCTTTGGGAGTCTGCTTTAAGGCTAAGCCACCCACTAAAACCACTCTAACTCCAAGACACCCTGCCTGGTCTTTGTCTGCCCCCCACTGACCAGAGAGCTAAAGACAGCAGAATTCAGGGACTGGATGGTGGTGCACCTGGTTCAGGGCACATATTACAATGAGCAAGGACCCCACCTACAGGAGGAAGGCTTCACAAGTGGTGAAGTAGGGCTGCAGGTGTCTCTCTGCCTGTCTCCCTCCCCCTTCCTCTAAGACTGCAGAGTTCACTCCTCATCAGTATGGTGGCTAAGTCACAGCCATTGCCATTGATTTCTAATCTCTCCACTTAAAAATTGCTGAGTGGGGAGTCAGGTGGTAGGGCAGTGGGTTAAGCGCAGGTGGCGCAAAGCACAAGGACCTGCATAAGGATCCTGGTTCGAGCCCCTGGCTCCCCACCTGCAGGGGAGTCACTTCACAGGTGGTGAAGCAGGTCTGCAGGTGTCTGTCTTTCTCTCCCCCTCTGTCTTCCCCTCCTCTCTCAGTTTCTCTCTGTCCTATCCAACAACGAAGACATCAATAACAACCACAATAGTAACTACAACAGCAATGAAAACAAGGACAACAAAAGGGAAAATAAATAAAATTTTTTAAAAAATTGCTGAGTGGATGGGGAGACTGCTCAGCAGAACTTCAGACCTGCACTCATGAGCTTCCCAGCTCAGTGCTCAGAACCATCTACATCAGAGTGATGGTCCCATTTTTCTCGGCTTAACCATTCTCTCTCTCATTAAAATAAGGCTTTAAAAACAAGTTGCCTGTATAAAACTGCTACAAAAATCAAACTGTCTGGCATCCAAAAGCTGGTTTTCAGAGAGAAAGTAAAGTAAACGTAAAATGGTAGAGAGGAGGCCTTATGGCCTCTTTTGGTTCCCAAGTCTGCTGCTTTCATGTGGAAATAAGAGGCAGAAGCCCAGACCATCATGAGCCACCCTCTGCCCATATCCTGCCCTGGGCTTTGTCCATAGCCTGAAAGCAAGGACTAACTCAATGGGCCAAAGAACTAGACAGTTTTCTAAAGAAGAGAAACACATGGCCCACAGATACATGAAGCAAGCTGTTTCTAAGACTTATGAGAACTCTGACAGTCACCTTTGGGAGGAGGGAGGGTGGAGATACAGAACTCTGGTGGTGAATGTGGCACGGCGTGGTGTGGAACTATAGATTACATTACAGGAACTGTAGATTACATTGTAATCTTACAATTTTACAACCTACTATTCATAACAAATAAAAAACATTAAAAAAAAAGGACTAACCCAAAGCCTTGAGCCTCGGGGGCATGACACAGGTGGCCAAGGACAGGAAAGGGTTCTTGATCCTGGGGGCAGCCAGGGGAGACTTCAGCAAAGGCAGAAAAGAGTCGACCAGGACAGGGATGTACTGGGTCAGGCCGACCGGGTTCCTGGCCAGGATGGTGTCCAGCAGTCCGAGTGCCGCTTCCAGCTCGCTGTCCAGCTGCAAGCAGAGTGGGCTCAGGAGGCAGGCTGGTGGGACCGGACTCCAGGCCGGTGATGCACAGGTCTGGGCTCCCAGCATGCTCACAGCCTCAGTTTACCTCCTGGAGCCGCCTCCGGATCTGTGCCTCCTTGTCAAGCTGGGCCTGCAGCATCTCCTTCTGCTTGCTGGTCAGCTGCACCTCCTCTTTGATGCCTTTCTTCTTCTTTATCTCCTGAAGGGAAGGAGAGCAATTCCATCTCTAGGCAACACTCTCTTCCTTTCTCTCTCAGAGGAGGGCAGACTTGGATCCATAACTGGCACCTTGCCAGCTCTAAGTCCATAACCTGGCCCCCAAATCTGTCACATGCCCTCCCCACTTCTGACGGAGTCTGCAGTCACCTGCTTTCTACAGATGGAGATGACAGTGGAGAAGCAATTTCTTGATGGGTCCACTGCATAAAAGCAAAGAGGACCTATGACAGTTTAGGGCAACAAAAAAATTCCTCAATGTTCTGAACTAGGTATTCTGGCAGCTAGCTATGCGGCTTAAGAATCTAAACTGCAGCTCTCTCTCCTGCCCAAGGTCTCCCTACAGAAGCTCTCCTTTAGGGAGGGAACAGGCAGCATAATGGTTATGTAAACAGACTTTCATGCCCGAGGCTCCAAAGTCCCAACTTCAACACACACTACCAGTAGCCAGAGCTGATCAGAAGTTCTCCTCTAGTAATAGATGAGGCCTGGAAAAGGCTAGGAGAGCACTTAGTCAATCGACAAGGATGCAGTGAGCACCCACCTGCATTGTGCAAGGCACTGTTCTAGAGGCTGGGGATACTGTGGAGGACCAGATCAAGTGTCTGTCCTCCCAAGCTAGTGTGTAAGCAGTGACAGTGAACAGGTAAACACTGCAAGGTGATTTCAGAACATGAAAATAAATATGAGGGCCACTGTGGTGACCTGGCAGTGGAGTGCAGGCCTTGTATGGATGAGACCCTGCCTTTCACTCCAGGCACCGTGAGAGGAGGAGGGAGAGAGCAGTGCTCTGATAATCTCTCAATAAAAATTAATATTTCAAACATTATCATTAAGTATTAATGAGAGAAAACCAGAGCATCACTCTGGCAAATGTAGTGGCTAGGATCAAACTTAGGATCTCATGCCTATAAGCTGTTTTCAATCAATTTGTTATTTCACCACTCCAGTTTTAAAAAATATTGTGAATGATACATGGTAGCTAAAAAGAGAGGGGAACCCCACACCTATGGACAGCAAATCTTTGACAAAGGTGACCAGACTATTAAATGGGGAAACCATAGTCTCTTCAACAAATGGTGTTGGAAACAATGGGTTGAAACATGCAGAAAAATGAAACTGAACCACTGTATTTCACCAAATACAAAAGTAAATTCCAAGTGGATCAAGGACTTGGATGTTAGACCAGAAACTATCAGATACTTAGAGGAAAATATTGGCAGAACTCTTTTCCGCATACATTTTAAAGACATCTTCAATGAAACGAATCCAATTACAAAGAAGACTAAGGCAAATATGAACCTATGGGACTACATCAAATTAAAAAGCTTCTGCACAGCAAAAGAAACCACTACACCCAAACCAAGAGACCCCTCACAGAATGGGAGATCTTTACATGCCATACACCAGATAAGAGTTTAATAACCAACATATATAAAGAGCTTGCCAAATTCAACAACAAGACAACAAATAACCCCATCCAAAAATGGGGGGAGGACATGGACAGAATATTCACCACAGAAGAGATCCAAAAGGCCAAGAAACACATGAAAAAAATGCTCCAAGTCTCTGGTAGTCAGAGAAATGCAAATCAAGACAACAACGAGATACCACTTCACTCCTGTGAGAATGTCATACATCAGAAAAGGGGACAGCAGCAAATACTGGAGAGGCTGTGGGGTCAAAGGAACCCTCTTACACTGCTGGTGGGAATGTCAATTGGTCCAACCTCTGTGGAGAACAGTCTGGAGAACTCTCAGAAGGCTAGAAATGGACCTACCCTATGACCCTGCAATTCCTCTCCTGGGGATAGATCCTAAGGAACCCAACACATCCATCCAAAAAGATCTGTGTACACATATGTTCTTGGAAGCACAATTTGTAATAGCCAAAACCTGGAAGCAACCCAGGTGTCCAACAACAGATGAGTGGCTAAGCAAGTTGTGGAATACTACTCAGCTGTAAAAAATGGTGACTTCACCGTTTTCAGCCCATCTTGGATGGACCTTGAAAAATTCATGTTGAGTGAATAAGTCAGAAACACAAGGATGAATATGGGATGATCTCACTCTCAGGCACAAGTTGAAAAACAAAATCAAAAGGAAAAAAAAAAAGTATAACCTGAACTGGAATTGGCATATCTCACCAAAGTAAAAGACTCTGGGGTGGGTGGGTGGGGAGCAAACAGGTCCAAGAAGGATGACAGATTCCACTTCCGGAGGCGGAGCTACGAGCAGCAGATCACTTTCTCTCCTCTCCTCTCCCGGATCAACTAGGAATACCAAAGGAGACCACCCAGACCGAAACAAGACAGGACTACAATGACCACAGGAACCCAGTAAATCACCTGTGAGTACAAACACGCGTGGCTGGTGACAGAGAGGAGAGAGGGGCCTAAGGAGAGATTAAGTGACTGCTAACAGTTCAACAGTTTATCAGTGGAGACACCACCTCCAGTCTGCTCCACAACAAGGGGACAGCTGAAGGGAGAAGGACTCCCCAGAGACTCACCAAGTGCAACTCTGAGTCTCCATTGCTACTACCCTCAGAATCTGGAGCAGCAACAGGGAGGGACACCAGGGCACAGAGATCTAACCGGGAAACTCAGAAGACCTATACCTCGGTGGCATAGCTGAGGGGCTGTGAAAGTCTCTTTGCATAACCACTGGATTATCTCTGCCACACCCTGCTTTATCTCTTGGTCAGGAGTCAGTGATTAAGCTAAGAAGCCTATTGATAGTTTAAAAGCCCTCAGGCTCCCAGAGCCTACAAGGAAGAAGAAAAAAAAAAGAGGCTTTTACACCACTGAGCTCCAACTCAGGGATTGAAAAAACTGTTAACTTCCACCACGGTAAACCCTTTAATTAACTTAGACACAAGTCAATCCAGGCAATAGTGATCAATAATTTGAAAAGTACTGATAAAGGGAACTCATAACATAATATATAAAATGGTTAAAACAACAAGAAAAAATATTGGAGACTCGAACCAGGACAAGAGTCCAGCTAAAAGTCCTCCAGAGGGTGAAGCACAAAACAACGAGTTCAACATCCAAACATTAGCTAAGGAAATAATAACAGGAGTGAGTAAAGAATTTGAAAAAATTGTAATCAGAAATGCAGGAACAACAAATGAGAATATGGAAGAAAATTCTAATTATCTCATGGTTATTAGAGAGCTGAAAGCTGAAATCGTTGAGCTAAGAAGGCAACTAGCTGAACAAGCTAAAACAGTATCAGAGCAGGACAACAAAATAGATGAACTCCAGAAAGCAGTAGAGGGCAGAGAGAATAGAATCTATGAGGCTGAAGACAGAATTAGCAAGATTGAGGATGAATTAGAGACAACTAAAAAAGAAGTAAGAGATCTCAAAAAGAGATTAAGAGATGCTGAAAACAACAACAGAGTCCTATGGGATGACTTCAAAAGAAACAATATATGCATTATTGGCTTACCAGAAGAAGAAAGAGAAGGAGAGGAAGAAAGCATTCTCCAGGCCATAATAGCTGAAAATTTCTCTAGTCTAGACAACACCAAAGACATAAAGATTCAAGAAGCCCAGAGGGTCCCAAACAGAATTAACCCAGATCTAAAGACACCAAGACATGTCATACTTAGAATGGAAAGGAATAAGGATAAAGAAAGGATCCTCAAGGCTGCAAGAGAAAAACAAGGGTCACCTACAAAGGAAAACCCATAAGATGAGCAGCAGACTTCTCCATACAAACACTACAGGCCAGAAGAGAATGGCAAGATATCTATCGAGTGCTCAATGAGAAAGGCTTTCAGCCAAGAATACTATATCCTGCTAGATTGTCATTCAGACTAGATGGAAGCATCAAAACTTTCTCAGACAAGCAACAGTTGAAGGAAGCAACCATCACCAAGCCTGCCCTGAAAGAAGTTCTGAAAGGTCTCCTATAAACAACCAGACCACCACAAATAGGACATATATCAAAACACTCTAAAACTCTACAAGAATGGCGTTAAAAGATCTTCAATCTTTGACATCAATAAATGTCAATGGCCTGAATTCACCTATTAAAAGACACACAGTAGGAAGATGGATCAGAAAACACAACCCAACAATATGTTGTCTACAGGAAACTCACCTAACTCAACAAGGCAAACACAGACTTAAAGTGAAAGGATGGAAAACTATCATACAAGCCAATGGCCCACAAAAAAGGGCAGGAACAGCTATTCTCATATCTGACATGATAGACTTTAAAATAGATAAGATTAAAAAAGATAGGAATGGACACTACTTAATGCTCAGAGGATCAGTCAATCAAGAGGACTTAACAATTATTAATATCTATGCACCCAATGAGAAGCCATCTAAATACATCAAACTTCTACTGAAAGAGCTACAGCAATATATTAACAGTAACACAATCATAGTAGGGGACTTCAACACCCCACTATCTCAACTTGACAGATCATCCAGGCAGAAAATCAGTAAAGACATAAGGGAGCTAAATGAAGAGATAGATAAACTAGAACTATTGGACATTTTCAGAGTCATTCATCCCAAGAAACTGGAATACACATTTTACTCAAATCCACATGGGTCATTCTCAAGGATAGACCATATGTTAGGCCACAAAGACAGCATCAGCCAATTCAAGAGCACTGAAATCATCCCAAGCATCTTCTCAGACCACAGTGGAATTAAAGTAACACTTAACAATCAACAAAAGATTAGTAACAGTCTCAAAATGTGGAAGCTCAACAGTACACTTCTTAACAACTTCTGGGTCAAAGAGGAAATCAAGGAAGAAATCAAAATGTTTCGAGAGTTCAATGAAAATGAAGACACAAGCTATCAAAATATTTGGGACACAGCTAAAGCAGTCCTAAGAGGGAAGTTCATAGCTATACAAGCACACATTAGGAAACAAGAAAAGGCACAAATAAACAGCCTGATTGCACATCTTAAAGACCTAGAAGAAGAACAACAAAGGAATCCTAAAGGAACCAGAAGGACAGAAATCACTAAAGTTAGGGCAGAAATAAATAACATTGAGAATAGGAAAACCATACAAAAGATCAATGAAAGTAAATGTTGGTTCTTCAAAAGAGTAAACAAAATCGACAAACCTTTAGCCAGACTCACAAAACAAAAAAGGGAGAAGACGCAAATAAATCGGATAGTAAATGAAAGAGGAGATATCACAACAGACACTGCAGAAATTCAACATATCATGCGAGGCTTCTATGAACAACTATATGCCACCAAGCTAGAGAACCTGGAAGAAATGAATGATTTCCTAGATACCTACCAACTTCCAAAACTAAGTAAAGAGGAAGTGGATAATATGAACAGGCCCATCACAGCTAATGAAATTGAAACAGTTATCAAAAATCTTCCCAAAAATAAAAGTCCTGGACCAGATGGTTTTACAAATGAATTCTACAAAACTTTCAAAGAAGAACTAATACCTCTACTTTTAAAAGTCTTCCAGAAGATTGAAGACACTGGAATACTCCCTGCCAGCTTCTATGAAGTCAACATCACCCTGATACCAAAAGCAGACAGGGACACAACCAAAAAGAAAACTACAGACCAATATCTCTGATGAACATAGATGCGAAAATATTGAACAAAATTCTAGCCAACCGGATACAGCAGTATATCAAAAAGATTGTTCATCATGACCAAGTGGGGTTTAGCATGCAAGGTTGGTTTAATATACGTAAATCAGTCAATGTGATCCACCACATCAACAAAAGCAAGACCAAAAACCACATGGTCATATCAATAGATGCAGAAAAAGCCTTTGACAAAATACAACATCCCTTTATGATCAAAACACTACAAAAAATGGGAATAGATGGAAAATTCCTGAAGATAGTGGAGTCTTTATATAGCAAACCTACAGCCAACATCATACTCAATGGTGAAAAACTGGAAGCATTTCCACTCAGATCAGGTACTAGACAGGGCTGCCCACTATCACCATTACTATTCAACATAGTGTTGGAAGTTCTTGCCATAGCAATCACGCAGGAGCAAGGAATTAAAGGCATACAGATTGGAAGAGAAGAAGTCAAACTCTCCTTATTTGCAGATGACATGATAGTATACACAGAAAAACCTAAGGAATCCAGCAAGAAGCTTTTGGAAATCATCAGGCAATACAGTAAGGTGTCAGGCTATAAAATTAACATTCAAAAGTCAGTGGCATTCCTCTATGCAAACACTAAGCTAGAAGAAATTGAAATCCAGAAATCAGTTCCTTTTTCTATAGCAACTAAAACAATAAAATATCTAGGAGTAAACCTAACCAAAGAAGTGAAAGACTTGTATACTGAAAATTATGAGTCACTACTCAAAGAAATTGAAAAAGACACAAAGAAGTGGAAAGATATTCCATGTTCATGGGTTGGAAGAATTAACATCATCAAAATGAATATATTACCCAGAGCCATCTACAAATTTAATGCTATCCCCATCAAGATCCCAAGCACATTTTTAGGAGAATAGAAAAAATGCTACAAATGTTTATCTGGAACCAGAAAAGACCTAGAATTGCCAAAACAATCTTGAGAAAAAAGAACAGAACTGGAGGCATCACACTCCCGGATCTCAAACTGTATTATAGGGCCACTGTCATCAAAACTGCTTGGTACTGGAACATGAATAGACACACTGAACAGTGGAATAGAATTGAGAGCCCAGAAATGAGGCCCCACATGTATGGACATCTAATCTTTGACAAAGGGGCCCAGACTATTACATGGGGAAAGCAGAGTCTCTTCAACAAATGGTGTTGGAAACAATGGGTTGAAACATGCAGAAGAATGAAACTGAATCACTGTATTTCACCAAATACAAAAGTAAATTCCAAGTGGATCAAGGACTTGGATGTTAGACCACAAACTATCAGATACTTAGAGGAAAATATTGGCAGAACTCTTTTCCGCATACATTTTAAAGACATTTTCAATGAAACGAATCCAATTACAAGGAAGACTAAGGCAAGTATAAACCTATGGGACTACATCAAATTAAAAAGCTTCTTCACAGCAAAAGAAACCACTACCCAAACCAAGAGACCCCTTACAGAATGGGAGAAGATCTTTACATGCCATACATCAGATAAGAGTTTAATAACCAACATATATAAAGAGCCTGCCAAACTCAACAACAAGACAACAAATAACCCCATCCAAAAATGGGGGGAGGACTTGGACAGAATATTCACCACAGAAGAGATACAAAAGGCCGAGAAACACATGAAAAAATGCTCCAAGTCTCTGATTGTCAGAGAAATGCAAATCAAGACAACAATGAGATATCACTTCACTCCTGTGAGAATGTCATACATCAGAAAAGGTAACAGCAGCAAATACTGGAGAGTCTGTGGGGTCAAAGGAACCCTCCTGCACTGCTGGTGGGAATGTCAATTGGTCCAACCTCTGTGGAGAACAGTCTGGAGAACTCTCAGAAGGCTAGAAATGGACCTACCCTATGACTCTGCAATTCCTCTCCTGGGGATAGATCCTAAGGAACCCAACACACCCATCCAAAAAGATCTGTGTACAC
Source organism: Erinaceus europaeus (assembly GCF_950295315.1). Lineage (NCBI taxonomy): Eukaryota > Metazoa > Chordata > Mammalia > Eulipotyphla > Erinaceidae > Erinaceus > Erinaceus europaeus. Next base: position 6,550,536 of record NC_080167.1, on the reverse strand, counting down.
ATATGTTCTTGGCAGCACAATCTGTAATAGCCAAAACCTGGAAGCACCCCAGGTGTCCAACAACAGATGAGTGGCTGAGCAAGTTGTGGTATATATACACAATGGAATACTACTCAGCTGTAAAAAATGGTGACTTCACCGTTTTCAGCCGATCTTGGATGGACCTTGAAAAAATCATGTTGAGTGAAATAAGTCAGAAACAGAAGGATGAATATGGGATGATCTCACTCTCAGGCCGAAGTTGAAAAACAAGATTAGAAAAGAAAACACAAGTCGAACCTGAAATGGAATTGGAGTATTACACCAAAGTAAAAGACTCTGGGGTGGGTGGGTGGGTGGGGAAAAAACAGGTCCATGAAAGATGATGAATGACATAGTGGGGGTTGTATTGTTAAATGGGAAACTGGGGAATGTTATGCATGTACAAACTATTGTATTTACTGTTGAATGTAAAACATTAATTCCCCAATAAAGAAATAAAAAAATAAAAAGAGAGAGAGGGGACAGGGTGATCACATCTCTAAGAAGGGGACATGTGGGCTGAAGTGTGAAAGACAGGTAGAACAGTCTCACACAGGGAGAAGACCAAGGGCTCTGAGACAGGAAGCGTGCATGCCGCTAGAAGCTGCATCACAGGCTTCCCCAGAGGCTCCACTGTCTCTGTAGCTGCCATCAAGAGTAAAGCCGAGTCCATCTTCTGGGGGACCCACCACCACTATTTAGTGGAAATGTCTTGGCCCCAGGATAACACATGAGAACAGCACACACACAGCAGGAGAACCCACCATCCTGAGGCCATCAAGCCTGGCGGCCACCCATATAACACACCCTCCTTACTCACCTCCTTCAGCTCTAGCTCGATGATCTGCTCTTTGAAGGAATAAGCTTTGTTCTCGCGCTTCATGTTGGCCTTTTTTATGCTGTCCTGTTGGGCACTGAAACAGCAAAGCAAGTGATCAGCCAGACTCAAAGTAGCCACGACAGTTCAGCTAGCTTAAAGCAGCAGGCGCCAGGAAAGTGCTGGACGCTCCCGGGTCCCAGGCCTAAGCACGTGCCTGGGGCAGAGCAAGGAACTTGTCCAATGAAAGGAGAGGCTGTTTCATGTGTTCTTCACAATGCCCCTACAAGGGAGGCATCGTTTCTATCTTACAGGCTTTGAGAAAATGAAGGCTTGGGGTGGCTGAGTCTGCACATGGGGTCTCACCTCTGGATGATGGACTTGTCATATAGCTCCCCAGCAGGGGTCTGCATGATGGCAAACTCCTCTCGGGTCACCTGGCACAGTGCAGGGTTCTGCACGGAGGCGGTGATGGTGTTGATGAGCTGGGGAAGGACCCGGTCCGGAGACAGGAGGGACAGAGAGCCCATGGCGTTCATGGAGGACTGCCAGACAAACAGACAGTTGGGGTGATGGCAGAGAAGGGCCCTTGCCCTCCAGAGATGCCCCCTGGAACCAGCTGTCATGACATTGCCTCTGAGCACTGCCCACCTGAGGTCAGCTCTGGTGTGATTACCTCTTCTGTGAGTTTTTTTTTTAACCACTCTTGGTTGTAAAAAGATAATAATAATACATTTATTTGTGCTAAAAGCACCACTTTGGCTGGGATTAACATACTAACACTGGGCGGGGGGATCTCTCTCTTGCAGACACACACACGCTCCTCCATTCTGAAGCTGTCGCTCAGATGGAGCTGTGTTCACCCATTCCTGAGGTACACACGTGATCTAGACCCAGAGGACAAGCTCAGAATGAACATAGGACTCAAGCCGGGTCATCCAGGGCCAGTGTGGCCCTGTGCCACCTGAAATCACTGGGAAGGACAAATCTGTCTGCTGGCTTTGATGGAGACACATAATGCAAGCCGGGAGCTCTAGCAGCTATCCAACTACCAGCAAGATGAAGGGTGTCTGAGAATGAAGCCCACATCATGGAAATCAAAGATTAGACAGAGTAAGGGAGACGTTGCCCTGTGGACAGCAGCACAGACAGTCATATCCTGGGACTCAGTGGCTAATAGGCAGTAAGTTCACTCTGTGCTTAGACCAGTCTGCACTTCTCCGTTACTTGCAACCCAAGGGTCCAAGCCCACAGTTTAGCACACTGGCACATGCTTCACTGACCCTTCCCTCCCCAGGCTCCAACCTAAGGTCAAACATGACACAAAGTGCAAGGCCTGGAGCAAGGATCCCGGTTCGAGCCCCCAGCTCCCCACCTGCAGGGGCGTCGCTTCACAAGCGGTGAAGCAGGTCAGCAGGTGTCTATCTTTCTCTCCCCGTCTTCCCCTCCTCCCTCAATTTCTCTCTGTCCTATCCAACAACAACAGCAGTGACAACAATAACAAGGGCAACAAAAATGGCAAAAAATGGTCTCCAGGAGCAGTGGATTTGTTAGTGCAGGCACTGAGCCCCAGCAATAACCCTGGAGGCAAAAAAAAAAAAAAAAAACCAGCTCCTACACGCCTTGCAACAATCACCTGGTTCAAGGGACTCTGGGTGGTGATCCGAGGAATGATCTGATCCAGGTGTCTGGTGATGAAAGCCTCAGGACTGATCTTCATCCTGGCGAGAAGCGTTGGCCAGAGTCCAGACTGCATAGCCACTGAAGGGGGCAGGAAGGAGGGGTAGAGAGCACAGTGAGGCCTTCTGCCTGGCCTGCTCTTACCCTGCTTGAGAGAGCCCTGCCCAGCTACAGACCTAAGGATGGGTGATGGGAGATGATGAGCATCTCCTGGGCCAGCTGTTCAGTGTTGGTGACGTCCCCCTCCAGCCCTGGCACCCCAGAGATAATGCACAGGGCCTCCTGCAGGACCCGAGGGGGCACAAAGGCCTTGCCAGCCTCTATCATCTCCCCAGCATCATTCACAACAGCATCTAAGGGCAGCACCTGCAAGAAAACAACACATGAACTGTCATAGCTCAAAGTCTGTGGAAGGACCTGGGCACACAGGGCTATAGTGACCTCCTACTCATGATGTCCTGTGGGCACTGATGCCAGCTCCCTGCATTGGCAGGGAGGCTGTGACATGAGCCTGGAAGGAAGAAGCACCCATGACCTTAGACCAAAAAAGTCCATGGGAAGGGGAGGTTGCAACAGAGAGCACGAGTTTATCAGTGGCCCATGTTTCTCAAGCAGGCCAAGAGAAAGCAGTGAAACAGGGTAAAAAGAACACTGGAGTAGGAGTCAGGGCTTTGGGGTGTATTCTCAGATCTGCCACCTAGTGGCTGCAGAACCCTTGCAAGTCATTTCCGTTCCCAAAACACTGGGCTATTCATATAGAAACTAAGAGTAGGGGAGTTGGGCGATAGTGCAGCAATTAAGCGCACGTCGTACAAAGCACAAGGACTGGTCTAAGGATCCGGTTTGAGCCCCCGGCTCCCCACCTGCAGGGGAGTCAATTCACAAGTGGTAAAGCAGGTCTGCAGGTGTCTATCTTTCTCTCCCCCTCTCTGTCTTCCCCTCCTCTCTCCATTTCTCTCTGTCCTATCCATCAATAACAACAACAATAAAAAAAAAAAACAAGGGCAACAAAAGGGAAAATAAAACAAATAAAATAAACAAACTACGGGTAGCAGCCCAAGAGGTAGTACAATGGTTGAACTTTGAACTTATAAGCATGAGCTCCTGAGTTTAATCCCTACAATTACATACATCACAGTGATGTTCTGGTTATCAATCTCATGAAATAAAATAAAGTGGCCAGGAAAGTGATTCAGTGGATTAAGCACTGGGCCCTCAAGTTTGAGGTCTTCCCAAGTTCAGTCCCTGGCATTGAATGCGCCAGAGTGATATTCTGGTTCTCCCTCCCTCTCTTTTTCCTCCTCTATCTCACAAATAAATTAAAATTTTAATTAAAATTTAAAAATAAAAATAAAGTAAAGAAAATAAGACTGTCTACTAAAGACATGCGTTCACTGGACGAGGCGCATGACTTCCCTAGCACAAAGCCTAGGTTCGAGCCCCAGCTCAGCCTGGGAGGTGTTGTTCCTTCTCTTTGTCTTTCCATTCAAGCAAAAAAGTGGCTTAGAACGGTAAAGCTATGCATGCAAAGTTCCCGGCACCACCAAAGTAGTGTATGCCTAGGAGGTGGCATAATGGCTAGAGCATTGGACCTAAGAGCACAAGGTCAGTCACTGGCATCTCTCTGGTTTCCTCGCTCATTAAACAATTAAAAAAATTTTTTTAATTTATTAATGAGAAAGATAGGAGGAGAGAGGGAAAGACCAGACATCACTCTGGTACATGTGCTGTCAGGAACTGAACTCATGCTTGAGAGTTCAATGCCTTATCCACTGCACCACCTCCTGGACCACTCATTAAATGAAATTTTAATGCTATTATATCACAAAGACTTAGCAAAAGGCGTGGGAGGAAAGAAAACAATCTCCAAAAAAGGAGCCATAAGAAAAAGATGGTAGTGGAGTGAGGACGGGGCAGAGGATTCTGGAGGTGCACAGCATCAGAACAGCTCAGGAGCGGCACAGCCGAAATCCCACTGCACAAGAAGAACCGAGGAGTGCAGAGCCCCTCACCTTGTGAGAACTCAGGACAGCCTTCAGCTCCTCCAGAAGTCCATAGGCCAGCTTGAAGCCCCCCAGAGAGGACAGCAGCTTCCGGACTGTCTGCTGGGCCTGCTTGCGCACGTGCCAGGTACGGCTCAGGAGCACAGCCACCAGAGCCCGGTAGTACTGCCTGCAAGCACAGGGACAGGCGGTCCTGACAGGAGGCCAGCACGGGGCCTCCAGTCAGCCTGCCCACCCACACTCTTGTTTCTCGGGTCCATCTCGCTTTGCCTGGGGGGGAAGGGCATGAGGGGCTCACGTACTGCACTCTGCTGCCTGTGAGTCTGTGTAGCTGGTCAAGGAAAAGTCTCTCTGTCAGATGCAGCACGGTGCACAGGGCTAGGAGAGGAAAGACACAGGAATGATTTTAAGAGACCACATCCAGAAGAAACTGGAAAATTAACGCCAAAAAGTAAATGTGACTATCACTGGGAGTAACATTATAGGTCGTCTGAATTTCCTTATTTTTGCTTATGATGTACACATATATTTTGGAACAAAGAAAAACGTTTATTTTGCCTTTTATTTATGTATGTGTTATTTTCTTAAGAAAAAGAGATCTGTGAGTCGGGCTGTAGCGCAGCGGGTTAAGCGCAGGTGGCGCAAAGCACAAAGACCGGCATAAGGATCCTGGTTCAAACCCCAGCTCCCCACCTGCAGGGGAGTCGCTTCACAGGCGGTGAAGCAGGCCTGCAGGTGTCTATCTTTCTCTCCTCCTCTCTGTCTTCCCCTCCTCTCTCCATTTTTCTCTGTCCTATCCAACGACAACAACAATAATAACTACAACAATGAAACAACAAGGGCAACAAAAGGGAATAAATAAATAAAATAAATATTAAGAAAAAGAAAAAGAGATCAGAGCACCACCTGATCAAGGCCTCAGAATGCAAGTCCCCTACTTCATTGCTATAGCTCCCTGGCTCATACAACGTTCCTGTCCCTCTCCCCTCTTCTTTTTCTTTTTAAATGGAACCTAGGCTCTTGTACATATGTAACTGCTCCAGGCCACTTTTCCATCTATCCACAGCACAGCCCACATGGTGCTGGGGCTCTCATATGAGCCACACAGAGGGCAATGCAGGTACTCTACCCTACATTTCCTTTTTAATATCTAAAAATTACTACACAGCTCTAAAATAAATAAATATATGAACACAGGCTGGAGAAATAGCATAATGGTCTTACAAAAAAGGACCTGTTGCATGAGGGGCCGAAGGTCCCAGGTCCAATCTCTAGCACCAACCATGAGCCAGAGCTGAGCAGTGCTCTGGTAAAAAAAAAAAAAAAAAAAAAAAAATTAAAAGAAAGAAAGAAAAAGAAAAAAGGAACACATTCATTACATACTGACATAGAATGATGCCCTGGTCTGAAAATTACAATGTATATAGCAGGCACGCTATTAACTGTGTAAAAAGCTACATAAGGATGTTTATTGGCATAAATATAAAATATGAAGGATACACAAGAAGCTGAAGAAATTAGCCATGGTCAGGGAAACTGGGTGGCCAGATCAAAGCAGGAGTATACTTTTCAGTACTGGCCCTTTGATATCTGATGTACTTATTTCCTACACAAAAGCGAACTACAAATTTCCTTAAAACCCAAAGTGACTAATGGTTGCAGCTCGTTAATAGGACATTGTGATCTGTGAATCAAGCGACTGTTCGACTCGCCAATTAGGAGCAGATGACCCAAAGGCGACCTAGAATTTGAAACATGCGTTAACGATCAACTGTTCTCTGCTGAGAGAGAAACCAGTCGTTTTGCATCTCCTGGTGAGGGAGTGGAGTCAGCGACACGCCCCTAAAGCTTCTCAGTTGCCTCTTATTAGAAGAAAACTGCCGAGACAGCGCCAATTACCCAATCAGCCATAATTACACCTAACATCACAGCTCCACAGCCGTTAGTGCTCTGTCTCCACAAATCCCCGACTTCCCCCATTTTCTCAGCTTTGCACATGTATCCTTTCTGAAGACAGCTGAGCTACTGGCCAGACACCCTGGTCCAGCAGGAAGTCGTGGAACGTTGACTCTAATGAGCCAGTGGAGACCTAGTCCCAATCTCAAGGTCAGTTAGTACAAGGAGTTAGTTACTCACCATCCTCCGAAGCTACAAGTAGGAATTTCTCAGAAGTGAAAATCTGCTTCTTCTCATCCACAATCAGCTGCCAGAAGTTGTTCAGTTTGGCCTCTGCAATAAAGAAAGAAAGAAAGAAAGAAAGAAAGAAAGAAAGAAAGAAAGGAAGGAAGGAAGGAAGGAAGGAAGGAAGGAAGGAAGGAAGGAAGGAGAGGTGAATGCCCAACAGCTTGCCCCATCGCCACAACTGGCTCCCAACTGTGGTGTTCCTGTTCACAACTGTTCCTGGAGCTGCTGGGACTGGCTCTGCGGGGAGGGCTGAGTCCTAGGCCGGCTCCTTCCCCATAGTGAGGAGCAAGCAGTCCTTCTTTTTCAGATTATCATCTAGAAGCAAGAGAACCTTCTGCTGCCTACAGGAGTCCCAATAAGCTGCTTCTCATCTGGCCTTCCCACCTGCTCTTCCCTAACTGGGGCTGGTTTGAACTCACAGGGGACAGTTCCCGTTGGGCTGGTAAAATTCCTTCTAGCCTTCAGAGCCCCTGGTTCGTGTGTTTTCCCCTTGATAAAGTCTTTTCTTAACCTAGTCCCTAAACCAAAAACAATCTCTCCTTTGAAACTGCTTTAAATGATCTTTGCATCTCCCCCTCCTGAAATGTGCCAAGGCGAGATCATGTGCATTTTACATTCTTCCCAAGGTAGCCAACCACCTCCGCATGGACACTCAACGAAAAGAGGTGAGTTTCACTACTAACCACAGGGGTAACTCATTATGTCCACATGCAGAGTAGGGAGATGCCAAATAAGTCAGTAATAAATAGCCACAGAGAGAGAGAGACAGACAGACAGAGAGAGAACTGGTGCTCTTTCTGTTGTACTGATGTAAACTCCTTTCCAAGGTTTGCTCAGTAACATAGAAAACATACAGGTCACGTGCTTGGTCAATTAGAGTGAGTGTCTCTGGACAAAAATGGTAAAGCTGTCCCAGAAGGCACAGAAGTTAGTGGCTGAAAGACAGGGACAGGGTGGTGGCGCATTTGGTTGAGCACAAGTTACAGTGCTCAAGGACCAGTGCTCAAGGAGCCCCCAGTCCCACCTGCAGAGGGAAAGCTTTGCAAGTGGTAAAGCAGTGCTATAGGTGTCTCTCCTTCTCTCTCCCTCTCTGTCTCTCCTACTCTCTCAATTACTGGCTATCTCTATCCAATAAATAAAGATAATAAAAAAAAAATTTTTTTAAAAAAGGGAGTCTGGCAGTAGCGCAGCAGGTTAAGCACATGTGGTGCAAAGCACTAGGACGGGCATAAGGATCCTGGTTTGAGACCCCAGCTCCCCACCTCCAGGGGAGTCGCTTCACAGGCAGTGAAGCAGGTCTGCAGGTGTCTATCTTTGTCTCCCCCTCTCTGTCTTCCCCTCCTCTATCCATTTCTCTCTGTCCTAGCCAACAACGACAACATCAATAACAACAACAATAAATACAACAACAGTAAAAACAAGGGCAATAAAAGGGAAAATGAATAAAATAAAAATAAAGAAAATAAGAAAAGGGGGGAGAGAGACCTGCAGGCGGGAGTAGAGGGATGAACCTGGATCCTCTCACATGGAAATGAGGAATAATATAAAATTAGTATTTTGTATTTATGCCAATATATATCACTATTCCCTTAACTAATTTTTCAAAAGCTACAGGGCCCACCCAGGTCAGTATGAGTATTCTTTTATTTCTTTCCAGATCATTTATCAGTTCTGGCTTATAGTGGTACGGGAGATTGAACCTGGGACTTTGGAGCCTCAGGCATGAGAGTCTGTTTGCATAACCATTATGCTATCTACCCCTGCTCAGTGTGAATATTCTCTATAAGTCACCGTTCTAGAGCATGGCAGCAACAGGACAACGGAGGACAGTGACAAAGTCACTGCATCCCGAAGGCTGACACAGTGAAGTCAAACTAATCTTAAACATTAAGACTTTCCTCCCAGAGACTGACAAAGGCCCTGTCTGCTATGGTGGTGAATGTTCTTAGACTCTTACCAGCCTGTGAGTCAGCCACAGAGAGCTTCGAGAGCAGCAATGCTGCAGCAACCCCTTCGGTGACCATGGGAACCTGAGTGCTCTGGGAAGCTGCCTTCTCCACTGTCTGCATGAGCAAAGGCAATAAGTCCAGGGCCTGCAAGAGTGTGTCACCTGTGGAGAGAGTATCAGCATCTTAACCACACAGTCAGATCCTATGGAGCGACAAGATTGCTCAAGCAATAAGTTACAAGGCAGGGGAGATAGTATGATGGTTATGCAAAGACTGTTATTCCTGAGTCTCCAAGATCTCAGGTTCAACCCCTACCCCATCATAAGCCAAAGCTGAGCAGTATTGTTATGAGAAGAGAAGGGAAGAGGGAAGAGAAAAGAGGAAAGAAGACGCAGAGCAAAAGACAACAATGAGATACCACTTCACTCCTGTGAGGATGTCCCACATCAGAAAAGGGAACAGCAGCAAATGCTGGAGAGGCTGTGGGGTCAAAGGAACCCTCCTGCACTGCTGGTGGGAATGTCAATTGGTCCAACCTCTGTGGAGAACAGTCTGGAGAACTCTCAGAAGGCTAGAAATGGACCTACCCTATGACCCTGCAATTCCCCTCCTGGGGATAGATCCTAAGGAACCCAACACACCCATCCAAAAAGATCTGTGTACACATATGTTCTTGGAAGCACAATTTGTAATAGCCAAAACCTGGAAGCACCCCAGGTGTCCAACAACAGATGAGTGGCTGAGCAAGTTGTGGTTATGTATAACATATGACATACTACTCAGCTATAAAAAATGGTGACTTCGGGGATCGGGTGGTGGTGCAGTGGGTTAAGCATAAGTGGCGCAAAGCGCAAGGACCGGCGTAAGGATCCCGGTTCGAGCCCCCGGCTCCCCACCTGCAGGGGAGTCGCTTCACAGGCGGTGAAGCAGGTCTTCAGATGTCTATCTTTCTCTCCCCCTCTGTCTTCCCCTCCTCTCTCCATTTCTCTCTGTCCTATCCAACAACGAACAACATTAACAATGGTAATAATAATAACCACAACGAGGCTACAACAACAAGGGCAACAAAAGGGGGAAAAATAGCCTCCAGGAGCAGTGGATTCATGGTGCAGGCACCCAGCCCACCAATAACCCTGGAGGAAAGAGAAAAAAAAAAAAAAAGGTGACTTTACCATTTTCAGCCGATCTTGGATGGACCTTGAAAAATTCTTGTTAAGTGAAGTAAGTCAGAAACAGAGGGATGAATATGGGATGATCTCACTCTCGGGCACAAGTTGAAAAACAAGATCAGAAGAGAAAACACAAGTAGAACCTGAACTGGATTTGATGTACTGCACCAGAATACAGGTCCAAGAAGGATGACAGAGGACCTAGTGGGGGTTGTAGTGTTATATGGAAAACTGGGGAATGTTATGCATGTACAAACTATTATATTTACTGTTGAATGTAAAATAAAGAAATTAAAAGAAAAAAGAAAATGCAGAGCAAGAGAGGAGGTAAAGGGAGTGATTTCTTTTTTTTTAGTGTTTATTTATTTTGTTGCCCTTGTTTTTTATTGTTGTAGTTATTGTTGTTGTTATTGATGTCATCGTTGTTGGATAGGACAGAGAGAAACAGAGAGAGGAGGGGAAGACAGAGATGGAGAGAGAAAGACAGACACCTGCAGACCTGCTTCACCACCTGTGAAGCGACTCCCCTGAAGGTGGGGAACCGAAGGCTCGAACCAGGATCCTTCTGCCGGTCCTTGCGCTTCGTGCCACCTATGCTTAACCCACTGCGCTATAGCCCGACTCCCAGGGGAGTGATTTTTTATTTTATCTTTATTTATTGATTGGATAGAGACAGTCAGAAACTGTGAGGGAAGGGAAGGATAGAGAGGGTGAGAGACAGCGAGACACCTGCAGCACTGCTTCACCACTTGTGAAGCTTTCTCCCTGCAGGTGGGGACTGGGGGCTCAAACCCAGGTCCTTGCGCACCGTAACATGTGCGCTCAACCAGGTGCGCCACCACCCAGCCTGGGAGTGATTTCTTAACTATTAAACTGGTATGTCAGTGGCCCAGCAAGTAGTGCAGTTGCTAAACATTGAACTCTCAAGTATTGGGTCCCAAGTTTGATCCCAAGCATCACATGTGCCAGAGCGATGCTCTGGTTCTCTCTCACTGATAATAGGCAAATCTTTAATAATAAATAAATAAACTGTTATGTCAGGACATTTCACAATGAAACAGTACTTATTTCAGGAGACATTGTGAATTGAATCCAATACATGTTTATTTATCTATTTTTGCCTCCAGGGTTATATTGCTGGGGCTCGGTGCCTGCACCAGGAATCCACTACTCCTGTTTTTTTTCCCTTTTGTTGCCCTAGTTGTTTTATCATTGTTGTGTTTATTATTATTGTTGTTAGTGATGTCATTGTTATGGGATAGGACAGAAATAAATGAAGAGAGGAGGGGAAGACAGAGGGGGGAGAGAAAAATAGACACCTGCAGAACCTCTTCACCACTTGTGAAGTGACTCCTCTACAGGTGGGGAGCTGGGGGCTTGAACCAGCATCTTTTCAAATATTTAAGTTTTTTTTATTGGGGGAATTAATAGTTTACTGCATGGCTGCAAGTGTCTTTCTATCTCCCAGTTCTCTCTTAATTTCTGTCTCTATCCAATAATAATTAAATAAAAATATTTTTTTTAAAATAATAAAATAGTGGTCTAGGAGGTGGCACAGTGATAAATCTTTGGACTCTCAAGCATGAGGTCATGAGTTCGATGCCCGGCAGCACATGTGCCAGAGTGATGTCTGGTTCTTTCTCTCTCCTATCTTTCTCATTAATAAACAAATAAAATCTAAAATAATAATAATAAAATAAAATTTCTCAGTTTTCTGCGAGACATTTTAACCTCTGCTTAGGTCCTCCTCCACCACTGTGTACCAGGACCTGAAAGATTCCCTTCCTCCATAGTCCTTTACTTTGGTGCAATACACTACATGTTTTATTATTTATTTTAATAATTGGTGGAGTGCATCAGAGCACTGCCCAGCTCTGACTAATGGTGGTACTAGGGAATGAATCTGGGACCTCAGAGCCTCAGGCATGAACCTAAGTTTAAAGATGTTTTTTTTTTCATAAATATTTATTTATTCTTTGTGCCCTTGTTTTATTGTTGTAGTTATTATTGCTGTCATTGTTGTTGAATAGGACAAAGAGAAATGGAGAGAGGAGGGGAAGATAGAGAGGGGGAAAGAAAGACACTTACAGACCTGCTTCACCACTTGTGAAGAGACTCCCCTGCAGGTGGGGAGCGGGGAGCTCGAACCCGGATCCTTAGACTGGTCCTTGTGCTTTTGCCACATGTGCTTAAAACCCGCTGCACTACCGCCCAACTCCCAAGTTTAAAGTTTTTAAAAAACAAAACCCTATCTCAGAGGTACAAATGAATCTGAGCATTTTACCTCAGAGATCTAACTCCTGTACAGAGTGAAAAGCTTCCCTGGCTCTGCCTAGGAAGGAAGTAGAGGCCTCTGTCCAAGTGACGACAGGTCTGTCAGCACCAAATTGAGCACAGGGGATGTTTTTAACTCATTCAGCATCATGAAATTGCCCTATTCGAATCATTTCTCCATTTCAGATTACACAGTGGTAGACTCTAGTTCTGGGTTCTGAGTAAAACTTTATAGACTTTGAAGGCTGAATGAGGAGTTGGGTGTGGGAAGAAGTCAGATGTGAAGACTGGGCTCTGATTCTAAGCTTTATAAACCCCGTGTTCGCAGCAGTTCAGGAGGAGAGCACACACACGACACCGAACCTAACAGGAGAACCTGCAACAATGATGATATCCCAGGGTCCCGCTGCCCGTGTGTGGGCGGCATCTCACCTCGGAAGCAGCCCAGCATGCACTGCAGGTAGGCATGCCTCACTGCTGAGGTGGAGGTTTTAAGGCTGAAGGCTTTCTTGAACCACTCAGTGAGCTTCTTGGGCACTTCTGTGGTGAAGCGATTACACCAGAGGGCCAGGACAGAGACGGCATGCACCAAGGTGCCTTCGTGAACTGTGGTGACAAGAAGTGCAGTCAGGCCGGGGTCTTACTCCTGCATCGAATGGCTTCAAGTAGCACAGACAGGGCAAGCCAAGAATACAAGGGAGGGGAGCAGTGATGCTTCAGAAGGCCGTACACCTTCAGAAGGGGTGTAGGGCAGTTCCATGACGAGTCAGTGGGGCCACTGCACCCTCACCATGCTGCACACACTTACCTTCTTGCTGGAGGAATGGGATAAACAGCTCCACCACAGTTCCGCTCAGGACCTGACTAGACGGCCCCGACACCACGTGATGACTGACACTCCCGATCCCTGGAAGGCAGCGGAGCCTGCTCAGCCCATGGCAGCACAACCCACTGCCACCCTCCAGTCTTCCTGTTGAGGCCCAGTCCCCAGCAGCAATGCCTCTCCTCCGGCCATTCCTGCGGAGGGTCCTCCACCAAACGTCCTGTTCTGCCTTCCAAAGAAGCCAGGCCTCCTGCCGCACTTGAGTGGGTCTAGCCAAGCAGGCAGGCCGCAGGGTGCTGAGAGCCAGGCTGGGATGCCCAAGACCGTCTCAGCAGTCAAGACACAAAAGATCTGACCCACCCGGTGGTCCTGTTACACCTCACCTACCATTACACCTCCCACAACGCATGGAGCATGCAGAAGAGCTGTACCTGAGAGGACACTGATCTTCTGGGCTACAATCGTTAGTTTTCCCTCCGAGCCTAAGAGGAGACATGACAGAGATTAAAAATTCACATCTGCCACCTTTCTCAAGGGGGCGAGTAATGCAGCCGCATACACATCTCGGGGCGCGGGGAGTGTGTGTGTGTGGGGGGGGTCATCTGCATGGTGGAGCAGGCTTACTCACCCCCAAGGATGGCAAACAGGTGCCTGGTCAGGGCTTCCATGGCCGAAGAGTCACTGCACTGGTGGGCCAGGTTCCGCAGGGCCAGCACGGCTTCATCCATCAGGCGGGGACTGTTGGATTTCAGCTGACCTGGACACACACACAGTCACTGCCTTCAGCTCAGCCTCTTGTCTTCATCATGCTCTTAATTCTTAATTCTTCAATTCCAGTTCTATGTTCTCATTATAAAGGGTCTCAAGAAAGAAACAACTCAAGTGTAGCTAGGGTAAGACTATCTGAGGGGCACTCTATGCCTGGTATACAACTGGGACAACATCAAAACACCAAGGTGTCATTCTAAGGGCAGGATACTCACCAGCCAGTCCTTTCACGATGTCCGGGGCGTACTGGCTGAGATCAAGAGTCACCGATGCCAGCAGACTAGAGATGGCTATGGTAGACACAAAACACTGGCTATATCAGTCTCGTAAGTGATGCCCGTTTTGCCCTGCTACCCAGAAAATGCCATCAGGCCTAGTCACACATAACAATGACCATTCTTTTTTTTTTTTTTAATGTTTTTTTCTCTCTCTTTTTTTCAAAGATTTTATTTATTTATGAGAAAGATAGGAGGAGAGAGAAAGAACCAGACATCACTCTGGCACATGGGATCAAACTGGGGACCGCATGCTTGGGAGTCCAAAGCTTTATCACTGCGCCATCTCCCAGACTACTCTCTTTTAATATTTATTTATTTATTCCCTTTTGTTGTTTTTTATTGTTGTAGTTATTATTGATGTTGTTGGATAGGACAGAAAGAAATAGAGGGGAAGGCAGAGGGAGGAGAGATAGACAGACACCTGCAGACCTGCTTCACCACTTGTGAAGTGACTCTCCTGCAGGCGGGGAGCTGGGGGCTCAAACCAGGATCCTTAGATCGGTCCTTGCGCTTTGCGCAACGTGCGCTTAACCCGCTGCGCTACCACCCAACTCCCTTTAAAAAAATTTTTTTTTTTTGGTAATTTTATTTATTTATCTTCCCTTTTGTTGCCCTTGTTGTCTTTTGATTGTTGTTGTAGCTGATGTTGTCGTTGTTGGACAGGACAGAGAGAAATGGAGAGAGGAGGGGAAGACAGAGAGGAGGAGAGAAAGACAGACACCTGCAGATCTGCTTCACCACCTGTGAAGCGACTCCCCTGCAGGTGGGGAGCCAGGGGCTCGAACCGGGATCCTTATGCCGGTCCTTGCGCTTAGCGCCACCTGTGCTTAACCCACTGCGCTATAGCCCGGCTCCTTTTTTAAAAAAATATTTATTTTATTTATTTATTCCCTTTTGTTGCCCTTGTTGTTTTATTGTTGTAGTTATTACTGTTGTTGTCATTGTTGGATAGGACAGAGAGAAATGGAGAGAGGAGGGGAAGACAGAGAGGAGGAGAGAAAGATAGACACCTGCTGACCTGCTTCAACCGCCTGTGAAGTGACTCCTCTGCAGGTGGGGAGCCGGGGTTTGAACCGGGATCCTTATGCCGATCCTTGTGCTTTGCGCCACCTGCGCTTAACCCACTGCACTACAGCCCGACTCCCTTTAAAATTTTTAAATTATTTATTTATTTTCTCTTTTGTTGTCCTTGTTTTTTATTGTTGCTTAGTTCTTGTTGTTATGGTTGATGTCGTCGTTGTTGAATAGGACAGAGAGAAATGGAGAGGAGGGGAAGACAGAGGGGGAGAGAAAGATAGACCTGCAGGTGGGGAACCAGGGATCCAACCGGGATCCTTAAGCCGGTCCTTGCGCTTCACACCACGTGCACTTAAGCCACTGCGCTACTACCTGACCCCCCCCACAATGACCATTCTTCATCTCTGTGGTCACACTTCTGCTGTATACTGCTGTTTCATCTCAGTCAGCAAACGATGTGCTTCCTCTTACCAAGACAAGCAGGGGCAGAGACTCAACCCTCCTGCCCTCTGGTTTCAAGTGCCACATCCACACCAAATTCCAAATGTTGAGGAAGAGGTTCTTAACCTGAATGTTCTCCAGAAGGTGTTTAGGCCTCTAAAACTGTACTGTACCAGTATTCTAAACAGATACACTTGAGTGCATTTTTTAGCAAGAAGGAGCCATGCTTTCAACGGTGTCTAAGCTCTCTTCCAAGGTCCCAACGAGATCCCTCACCCCCAACACTTTCTGGTGCCTCGTATCACAATGCAGCTGAGCAGACAATTCGTCTCCCTCCCATCATCCTGTCTGGCAGCCACCTACTTTCAATGACATTCTCTGGACTCCTCAGTAAGGACTTCTGAATGGTAGGCAGTATCAGATCCTTAAATTCTGAGTGGGACATGTACCGGAGCAGAGGGGCACAGTTATCCTACAAAGAGAAAGGAGTCAGGGGCATGGACAAAGTCCTACAGTAGCTCATAAGATTTGCATGGAAGAGGTTTGATCCCAGCACCATCAACTGCCAAAGCCGAGCAGCGCTCTGGTCAAACAAACAGTAACACAAATGTAAAAAGAGTCAGGCACCCAGCCATCTTAGGGATGGGCAAAGAACAGAGGAAAGTGAAGTCACAGAGTTTAAAATGGGATTTAGCTTGTCCAGGTGAGCAGGGCCCACTTCTCACTCACCAAAAGATACTTCTGAGGCTTTACTTTGCTCATCAAGATGTTCTTGACGTAGAAGTCCAGCAGGGCGCTCTACAGAATCCAAAGACCTGGTTAGACCCTGACATTCTGAAGAAACTGATCACTGGCCTAAGAGCAGATCTCTCTTGCATTGGTACCACCAAAAAACAGGGTGGGGTAGATAGCCTCATAGTTACACAGAGACTCTCCTGCCTGAGCCTCCAAAGTCCCAGCTTCAATCCCCAGCACGACCATAAATCAGAGTTAAGCTCTGGTTAAAAACAAAAAAACAAAAACAAACAAAAAACAGGTACCACCAAAAAATACAAAATCACTGCCCACAGTTTCAAGTACTGAGGTTCCAACTGATTATGCCGGTTCCCCGATATAAAGATCTCCCATGGCTTTTCACTGCTCGGAGATACGCCCACTGTCCCTGGTGTGTGGTTTAAAAAGCCCTACCGGGGCCAAGTGGGGGCACACCTGATTGAGTGTACACATTCCAGTGCACACGGCCCCAGATTCAAGCCCCTGGTCAATGAATGAAAAACAAATAAACAAAAGGCCCTAGCTAATGCCTGACTGGCTACACCTCACACCTACCCACTCTCACGACTCCAACCCCACAGGCCCCTCTCCTCTCGTCCCCACAGACTGCTCTCTGCCCACAATGCTCTTCCTCACCTTCTGACCTACTAATGTCTATCTACTCTTTAAGTTCCTTCACTCAAGATGTGTTCCCTGACCCACGGGCTAAGTCAGGTCCCCTGTCGGAGCAGCACAGCTCTCTGCAGTTTTTCCTGGCAGTGCTTATCATAGCTAGTTAATTAGATGACCATCTGTCTGGTGCCAGAATCCTCGGTTTCAGTTGTCTGAGGGCAGGGGTCACAGGTCCCTTGCTCACTGTAATACCTGGCTCAGTATCAGCTGTGGGAGAGTAAATGACTCTGAACAGGCAAACCATCATCACAAGAACTAAGCCAGGAATCACATACAACAACTTAAAATTTATCCACCATGGCAAAAGGCTGGGGTCTCATGGGAGAAAACCACTGAGCTTCTAATGAGCCGCAGCTGGGGACAGCAGGGCCAGACAAGGTCTCCCGTCTGCCTTCAGGGCGTCACTCACCTTGTGTTGGTTGACTACATCCATCTCCTTGTGGCCTGTGCAGAAGTGCACCAGGAGCCCCAACATGGCTGCATAATTCTGGTTGGGTTCCAGGCTGAGAATGGCTGACAGGTACTGTTCAACCAGACCTGGGTTCTAAAAGGAAAAGGTATAAATCAGGCAGGGCAATCAGGTGGCAGTGGGGGTGGCACAGAAGAATCAGGGCACACCACACAGCCCGGCTGCCACATGTCACCTCTTTCCACAGCCTGGTGAGCTTCTTCACAGCACCATCCACGGCATGCTTGTGGGAGCCGCCCAGCACTTCCAACAGGAGCAGGCACTGCACCTCCACCTACCAGGTGGGGAGGGACTGTGTCAGGATGTGAGGGAAGCAGGGCATCTGTGGCCCTCACTGCCTGCCCAAGACCTCAGACCCAGCAAGATGGGAGTTCGTCTCCACCAGGTCCCATCACTTGACTCAACCAGGTCATCTCGCCTTCAGCCCCAGCCAGCCTAGACCTAGAACTACCTCTGTTCACGCAAGTGTTTGGTTAATGGTTATTTATTTTTTTCTTTTTTATTTTTTTTTATTGGGGAATTCATGTTTTACATTCAACAGTAAATACAATAGTTTGTACATGCATAACATTCCCCAGTTTCCCATTTAACAATACAACCCCCAGTATGTCATTTATCATCCTTCATGGACCTGTATTCTCCCCACCCACCCACCCCAGAGTCTTTTACTTTGGTGCGATATGCCAATTCCATTTCAGGTTCTACTTGTGTTTTTGTTTCTGATCTTGTTTTTCAACTTCTGCCTGAGAGTGAGATCATCCCATATTCATCCTTCTGTTTCTGACTTATTTCACATAACATGAATTTTTCAAGGTCCATCCAAGATCAGTTGAAAACGGTGAAGTCACCATTTTTTACAGCTGAGTAGTATTCCATTGTGTATATAGACCACAACTTGCTCAGCCAGCCACTCATCTGTTGTTGGACACCTGGGTTGCTTCCAGGGTTAATGGTTATTTACTGAGCACATACTACGATTCAGACAATAAAAGCACAAGAGAAACAAGGCAGATATAAAAATCATTCCTTTTAGGGGCAGGGTGGTAGCACACCTGGTTGAGCGCATGTATTACAATGCGCAAGGACCCAGGTTCGAGCCCCAGGTCTCCACCTGCAGGGGGGAAGCTTTACAAGAGGTGAAGCAGGGCTGCAGGTGTCTCTCTGTCTCTCTCCCTCTCTATCACCCCCTCCCTCTTGATTTCTAGCTGTCTCTATCCAATAAATAAAGATAATAAAAAATAATAATAAAAAAATTTTTTTTAAATCATTCCTTTTTTCATGTTCCTTATAGGCCAGAGGGAGGGAAACACCCTAAATAAACACACAAGCGAATATGTGATTCCAGCAAGGGAAGCGCCGTGCAGGTACAGGATAAGTGTCCTTTTTCATACATTGCTTTGTTAGCCTTGAGCTTTCCTTCACGAAGGCTACAAGGATTTTCTGGGCACTGACTAGATGACAAGCATTATGCTGGGTACTGTGGGTCTGGAGGCAAAGACTGTATGATGAGGGCTGGGGAGGCAGCACAATGGTGCCGCAAGAAGATTTTTCAGGCCTGAGGATCTGAGGTCCCAGGTTCAATTCCCAGCACCACCATAAGTCAGAGCTGAATAGTGCTCTGGTGAAAAATAATAGCAATAATCCTGGCCTGTGGGGAGCTCAAAGTGAAGCATTTAATAGGCACTCAACTAAAAAAGTATCACAGACAGCTTTCCCATCACAAATGTCCAAGGTTGCTGGTGAGCAGTGTGATTTGACACTCAAGAGAATACGGACATGTTCAAGATGTCGGCTGATTTCTATTTGCTTATGACAAGATCACATGTAAACAAGGCAACTCATCACAGTGTTTTTGTTATTGTTTGCTTGTCTTTTTTTGCTGTTTGTTTTTCTGCCAGGATTTTTGCTGGGGCATCATAACTACATGATTCCACTGTTCCCAGTGGACTTTTTTTTTTTTTTCTCTATTTTTTAATTTATTTATCATTAAGCAGAGACAGAGAGAAATTGAGAGAGGAGGAGGACACAGAGAGGCAGAGAGAGAGAGACACCTGCTGCCCTGCTTCACCACTTGTGAAGTTTTCTCCCTGCAACTGGGGACAGGGGCTTGAACCCGGGTCCTTGAGCACTGTAGTGTGTGCGCTTAACCAGGTGTGCCACCGCCTGGCCCCTAGACTTTTTTTTAGGCATGGTGAGAGACAGAAAGGGAGAGAGAGGAGACAGCCCACCACTGCTCTACCACTCACGAAGCACCCTTAGCAGAGTGTTTCCAGGTGGTGGTTGGGGTGGAGGCTGTGTCCCTGCCTGTGGTAAGGTGTGCACTCTACCACAAGTGAGCTACTTCCCAGAGCCTAGTGGCAATGTTTCCTTCTTTTTTTCTTTTTCTTTCTTTCTTTATTGACTCCAGGGTTACTGCTGGGGCTTGGTGCCTGCACCACGAATCCACCGCTCCTGGAGGCCATTTTTTTCCCTTTTGTTACCTGGCTGTTTTATCATTGTTGTGGTTATTATTATCGTTGTTACTGATGCTGTCGTTGTTGGATAGGACAGAGAGAAATGGAGAGAGGAGGGGAAGACAGAGAGGGGGAGAGAAAGATATAGACACCTGCAGACCTGCTTCACTGCCTGTGAAGCGACTCCCCTGCAGGTGGGCAGCCGGGGACTCGAACCAGGATCCTTAGATCAGTCCTTGTGCTTTGTGCAACATGCGCTTAACCCACTGCACTACTGCCCGACTCTCCAATGTTTTTTTTTTTTTGTAATTTTATTTATTTCCCCGTTATTGTTGTTGTAGTTATTATTGTTGTTGTTATTGCTGTCATCATTGTTAGATAAGACAGAGAGAAATGGAGAGAGGAGGGGAAGACAGAGAGGGGGAGAGAAAGATAGACACCTGCAGACCTGCTTCACCGCCTGTGAAGGAACTCCCCTGCAGGTGAGGAGCTGGGGACTCGAACCAGGATCCTTACTCAGGTCCTTGAGCATTGCACCACGTGCACTTAACCCACTGCGCTACTGCCTGACTCCCTCCAATGTTTCTTATAATAGTGTAGGCAGGGGTAAGGAGCTAGGTCCCCGGGGAGGGAGCAGATTTTATCAGCTGGGAGTAACACAGTGCCAGGGGAAGGTCCACAAATGGTGGAGCAGTACTGTAGTCTAATGGGGTGGGGTCTCTTATGTAGTAATAATACCATATGTATATGTATATTTACTATATATTTTATTCATACACATGTGAATAAAAATCAGCCTCAAAAGTCATGAAACTGTGTATATGTGAGGCTAAGGAACTACTGAAAAAAGACTCTGAATACAAAAATGGTCATCACAGGTACCAGTCACAGGTACTGTGCTACATTTACTCAAAGGACTGGCAAACAAGCATAAAGATAAGCTCCTCGGGCTCACTGTTACAGCATGAGGGCCCGGGCTCGAAAGAAGAAGAAACAAATTCTAAGTCTGGCTAGAGGGAAAAAAAATAAAATGAAAGAAAAAAGTACATTTAGCATCCTTTGATATCTGTGGAATTTTAAACATCGACTTCTTTCTAAATTGAAAGAGTTTTAAAAGTGGCCTGGGAAACTAGCTTAGCTAGTCAAGCATAGAACTTGGATGCCTCGGGAATTGGGCGGTAGCGCAGTGGGTTAAGCGCAGGTGGCGCAAAGCGCAAGGACCGTCGTGAGCATCCCCACCTGCAGGGGGTTTGCTTCACAGGCGGTGAAGCAGGTCTGCAGGTGTCTATCTTTCTCTCCCCCTCTCTGTCTTCCCCTTCTCTCTCCATTTCTCTCTGTCCTATCTAACAATGACAACATCAATAACAATAACTACAATAACAAGGACAACAAAAGAGAAAATAAATAATAAAATATTAAAAAAAAAAAAAAAAGAACTTGGATGCCTCGCAAAGCACAAGGGCCAGCGTAAGGCTGCTGGTTCGAGCCCCCAGCTCCCCACCTGCAGGAGGGGTCACTTCACAAGCAGTGAAGCAGGTCTGCAGATGTCTGTCTTTCTCTCTCCCTCTCTGTCTTCCCCTCCTCTCTCTATCTCTCTGTCCTATCCAACAACAGTTATGACAACAATAACAACTACAAGTGCAACAAGGGCAACAAAATGGGGGAAATGGTTTCCAGGAGCAGTGGATTTGTAGTGCAGGCACTAAGCCCCAGTAATAACCCTGGAGGCAAAAATAAACAAACTAATAAAAGAACCTGCATGCCTGAGACTCCTGGTTATTTAATCCCTGGCGACTCATGTATCAGAGTGATGACCTTAGCTTCGCCCTGCATCCCTCTCGCACAGTTTTTTTTGGTCATTGCCAAGTCATTGCCAAGCTTCACTGCTTCATGCCAATATTTTCAGATTGAGACAGAGGGAAGCTTCTCTGCAGCATGTCAGGGGTCAGGCTCAAACCTAGTGTGCACGCACACATGGCAAATACCCTTTCAGATGCGCTACCTCGACAGCCCAAATTAAAGTCTCTAAAAATCTGGGGCTTTAACTGGGATCCTTACGCTGGTCCTTGTGCTTCGCACCATGTGCGCTTAACCCACCGTGCTACCACCTGGCCCCCCAAAAATAAAATATTTTTAAAAAGAAGCAGCAGCAGCTTAAGTGCACATGGCACAAAGTATAAGGACCAGTGTAAGGATCCTGGCTCGAGCCCCCGGCCCCCCACCTACAGGAGGGTCACTTCACAGGCGGTGAAGCAGGTCTGCAGGTGTCTATCTTTCTCTCGTCTTCCCCTCCTCTCTACAGTTCTCCCTGTCCTATCTAACAATGATCAACAGCAATAACAACTACAACAACAATGAAAAATAAGGGCAACAAAATGGAAAATAAATAAATAAATATTTTTTTAAAAAGTAGAAAGAAAAAAGCCAGACTTGAGACACAGAAAAGTAAAAGTTTCAAGCTTCTGATGCATTCTCCCCACAAAGGAATTCCATTCCAGTAGGCAGTTCAAGACTGAAAGCCTAACACAAGAAAGGAAATAATCAGTACAACCCCCAATGAAAAATAAGAATAAAAAAGATGATTTCTAGTCTTTTCTGGGTGGTTTGCTTCCTGGCTGTCTGCTGCGCTGAGCCATGGCATCTTCACCGTGTGTCATGAAGGCAGGGGCCATGTTCTTCGTGCTCGCGGCCAGATTCCCGGTGCCTCACACCAAGCCTTCCTCAGAGCAGCCCGGAGACATCCATGAGCAAACAGACGTTATTGTGTGCACTCATGAACTAAGTATGTAGCACAGAAGAGGCACTTGGACACACCCCAGCTCTACACAGGTAGCTGACCAGCATGACTCCCAAAACCCAGGGAACCTACCAATTTGTTCCAGATGTCTCCTTGCCTCTTGGCTCTCGAGGGGAAAACGATGCGCACCAGAAGGCAGGTCCAGGCCAGGGCCAGCAAGGCCGCCGAGCCACTGCTCTTACTGCAAAGGGGCAGGAAGGCGAGGGCAGAGTACAGATCAGCACCCAGAGGCCAAGTGCTTCCCCTGGTAGGTGAAAACCTCTCTGCCCTCCAGATAGGCAGACGCTGAGTCCAGGCCCTTATGAACACCATCTGTGACCACTCAGGACATGCCATCAGGTCTAAAGACAAGACGGCTTCCCCCACTCAGTGCCTGGTGGGCATTGCATTCCCCTCAAAAGGAGTGGTTTGCCAGTCATTTTCCTCAGGAAAGTGGCTTCTCCACTAGGCTGACCCTCCTGGACCCTCTCCTGTCCTGAGAAAGCAGGCTGATGGTACCACCAGAGCTGCAAAGGGGAAAGGGCCAGCCAGGCATGTTCACATCTGTTCCACCCACTTCTTCAGCCCAAGTTTCTCAGGAGTGGGCCACCACCTTTCCACCGCTTACCTGGGGACGCCCGATTTGGAACCAATGCCTGAAGACTGCAGAGAGTGCAGAAGGTTCTTGGCAGTGGCCTCTGGCTGGGCTTCAGCCAGCTGATGTATAGCGGCCTGTAAGGCCCTACGGGAGGCCGCATCTCTAGGGAAGAAGAAAGGGGTGCGGTGAACCAGCAGGGCCGTGGCTACCTGGGCTGGTCTTTCTCGGGAGAAAGGAACTGCAGGTGATGGGAGTAGAAGTCCACAAGGGCAAACCAGTCACAAATGCTGTAAGGATGGCGGTTCGTGGAACGGTTACTGCTAGTCTTAAACTGGGCCACAGGCTTTTACATTCATTACTAATGACAGCACATATGCCCAACCCTCAAAACACACAGGTCCTGTCCCAAGCACTTTCTACTCATTAACCACCACTTGTGAGGTAGACAACAGCATCACCCCCTTTTTGCAGATGGGGAAACTGAGGCAGAGAGGCTAGGTAACTTCCTCAGGATCCAACGGCGAGAACGGGACACAGTCCAGATTTGAATCCAGGAAATCTGGCTTTAAAACCCCAGGTTTAACCATTTATCACCCAATCCCACCTCCCTGAACAGAGTAGTCCAGACATGGGGCCTCGTTTGGGATTCACCTGTATCGGTGCAGCGTCAAGCAGAATAATTTGCAGAGCCCTTTCACTGCTCCCTCAGGCAGTTCTGAAACCAAGGATTATACAGAGGTTACTAGTCAATACAAACAAACTTCCGGAACATTCATTTGAAACGGGCCTGCTACCAGACACGATCTCTGCCCACTGAGCACATCTCGCTTGTGTGGGCAGAATTCCTGAGAGGAAAAAGCAGTGGTGAGACAGGACTCTCAGAAAATGCCTGGCACAGAGCTCCTCAGGTGGGCATGTATTAAAGGAATCAAACTGAGGCAATACAGTGGCCTGAGCACTTAACACGCCGGTGACTGGTAGTCCCTACAGGGCTGGGACTATTCTGCTTCCCAACCTGGGTGCTGACTGCCTGGGTGTGTTGGTCTTGTGCCGACTCCGTGAACTGTTTCCACGTGCTGTATGCACTTTCCTTTATGCACACTCTCTTCTTTGCTTCTTTATTTTGTTCTGACGCATTTATTTTGGATAGAGAGAAATTGAGAGGAAAGAGGAGGGAGAAGGAGGGAGACACCTGCAGCCCTGTTTCATCTCTCAGGTGGGGACTGGGGGCTTAAACCCAGGTCTTTACACACTATACTGTCTGTGCTCAGCCAGGTGAGCCACCATCCAGCCCCTATATATACATATATATTTTTTTTTGCCTCTAGGGTTATCACTGGGGCCCGGTGCCTGCACTTTGAATCCACTACTCCTGGAGGCTATTTTTTCTCCCCCACCCCTATTTTTTCCATTTTTTTAAAAAAATAATTTATTTCCTTTAAATTTTTTTTATATTTATTTATTTTCCCTTTTGTTGCCCTTGCTGTTTTGTATTGTTTTTGTAGTTGTTGTTATCGATGTCATCATTGTTAGACAGGACAGAGAGAAATGGAGAAAGGAGGGGAAGACAGACGGGGCAAGAAAGATAGACAACTGCAGACCTGCCTCACCACCTGTGAAGTGACTCCCCTGCAGGTGGGGAGCTGGGGTCTCGAACTGGGATCCTTACGCTGGTCCTTGTGCTTCACGCCACGTGTGCTTAACCTGCTGCACTACCTCCCGACTCCCCCTTTTTGTTTAAATTGGATAGGACAGAAAGAAATTGAGAGGGATGGAAAAGACAGAGAGGGAAATAGACAGAGAGACACCCCCAGACCTGCTCCACCACTTGTGAAGCACCCCCCCTGCAGGTGAGGAACTGGGGGCTCAAACCGGGGTCTTGCTCGGTTCCTTGGGCTTCAAACTATGTGTGCTTAACCCAGTGTGCCACTGCCCAGCCCCCGTCCCTATGCATATTCTAATAAAGTTTTTTAAAACAGAACAAAATTAAAGTACTCTGAGCCAGGAAAAGGAAGAATGCCTACTACTGCAATGGTTTCTGAAGGTTGTTTTTTTTAAAAATCATTATCTTTATTTATTTATTGGATAGAGACAGCCAGAAATCAAGAAGGAAGGGAGTAATAGAGAGGGAGAGAGACAGAGATATCTGTGTCGCTTTGCCGTGGCGGGATGCGGAGGAGAGAGAATCCAAGCGCAGAGGGAACACAATCCTTTATTCGCGCGGGCCCCTCAGGGTTGGGTCCGAGTGCAGTGGTTCCAGCCATGTGGAGCTAGCCAAAAATGGCCGTCCCCCGCTACCCGCATCACCCTTCCATCCCTGAGGTAAAAAAACCACCGGGGGGGGGGAGAGAGGGAGAGAGAGGGAGAGAGAGAGAGAGAGAGAGAGAGAGGAAGTAGGAGGGCTATTTATAGGGCAACAGCCAGGAGTGACTTGTCGGGACAGGATTGGTTGGGAAGAGGACTTGAGGACCTGAGGGGACATCTGCACAGCACACCTGCAGCACTGCTTCACCACTCATGAAGCTTTTCCCTTGCAGGTGAGGTCTGAAGGTATTAAGGATACAGAAGTTTGGCCTAGAGGGAAATGGAGAGAGAAGGAAGCACCTGCTAAGTGGTATCAACACCAGCAAAATATAGGGTTAAAGGTGCAGAGAATGCTCAGAGGATGCAGTGTTTCCTGCTATGTCTGAGGCCCTGGTATCTGACCCTGGCACCACATGGAAGCACCAGGAGGGTGGAGCAGAGACTGCTCGGAGGATCCAGTGTGTTTCCTGCTACTCAAGACCCTGGGTTTGGCCCTGGCGCCACATGGGAGCACCCAGATGGTGGAGTAGGGTTTTGCCTCTCCCTTTATTCCTCTTTCTCCTTCCTTTTTTTTTTTTAATATTTATTTATTTCCTTTTGTTGCCTTTATTGTTTTATTGTTGTTATTGATGTCGTCACTGGATAGAACAGAGAGAAGTGGAGAGAGGAGGGGAAGACAGAGAGGGGGAGAGAAAGATAGAAGTGGGGAGCATGGCAGGTGGGGAGCCAGGGGCTCGAACCAGGATCCTACGCCAGTCCTTGCGCTTCACTCCACGTGCAGTTAACCCGCTGTGCTACTGCCCAACTCTTCCTTTTTCTAAACTTACCTCAGGACGTGGGAAGGGAAGGAAGCGTTTTAGTAACACCCAGCACTTAGTGCTCAAGGGTTCTGTGACTGCTCTGAGCATTTCACACAGGTCAATTCATTTAGTAAGTTATATACTTTTAAAACTTACTTTACTTTTTAATGAGGTAAAAAGAGAGGAGAGAGAGATATCACAGCAGTGCTCAGCTCTAGTTTCAGATAGTGTTGGGGATTGGAGCCTCAAGTATGAGAGTAGATACACAATTTAATTATTGCTAGTTGTCATTTTATTATAAAACTAGTATCATTATATTAGAACAATAATTATCCTGATTTAATTTCATTATCCTGATTATCTGTCCAAACAGAGATCTTTCATTATTTTCTCCCAGTAAGAAAATTATAAGGTGGGAGGCCAAGTGCTGAGCTCCTCTCTGTCTCTCTTCACTCCCCCCCCCCACGGCCATTCCTCTTGATTTCTGGCTGCTTCTATTCAATAAATAAAGATAATTAAAAAAAAGAATTTTCTTTCTTTTTTTTTATTTATTTTATTTTATTTATTTATTGCCCTTGTTTTATTGTTGTAGTTATTATTGTTGTTGTCGTCGTTGTTGGATAGGACAGAGAGAAATGGAGAGAGGAGGGGAAGACAGAGAGGAGGAGAGAAAGATAGACACCTGCAGACCTGCTTCACCGCCTGTGAAGCGACTCCCCTGCAGGTGGGGAGCCGGGGTTCGAACTGGGATCCTTATGCCGGTCCTTGTGCTTTGCGCCACCTGCGCTTAACCCGCTGCGCTACAGCCCGACTCCCAAAAAGAATTTTTTTTTAATGATAAAGTGGTATGTCTCAGAAGTGGTACATGGAGTAGATCAAGTGTCTGACTTTCAACTATGAGGTCCCAGGTTCAATCCCGGCACTGCAAATGACAGACTGCTATTCTGGTGTGGGTGTATTCGCATTCTCTCTCTCTTAGTTGATCTTTATTTTATTGAGAGACAGAGATAAAGAGAGACCAGAGTGATACTCATCTCTGGCTATGGTGGTGCTGGGAACTGAACCTGGGACCTCAGAGCCTCAGGCATGAAAGTCTTTTGCATAACCATTACAGTGTCTCCCCAGTCTTCTCTTTCTCTCTCAGTTGCTTTATCTCTCTGTTCTTCTTTCTCATTAACAAATCTTCAAAAAGAAAATTATAGGTCGGGGATAGATAGCATAATGGTTTTATGCCAACAGATTCTTATGCCTGAGGCTCCAAGGTCCCAGGTTTAATCCCTCGCACCACCATATGCCAGAGCTGAGCAATGTTCTGGTAAAAAAAAAATAGTCTTTTTTGAGACATAATTTAGACCCTCAATAAACTGTGAATTTTTAGAAAACAGTGATACCATGCAGAAAGTAGTTAAAATTCATCCTCAACCTGGCTACTGAACAGTTGACAAATATAACTCATCCTGAATTGTAGAATTTCAGGATGATCGATGAAAAGATAGTTCGAAGTGGTCCAGGAGGTGGTACAGTGGCCAAAGCACTAAGCTCTCAAGCATGAGGTCCTGAGTTCAATCCCTGGCAGCACATGTACCAAAATGATGTCTGGTTCTTTCTCTCTCTCTCTCTTTCCTATCTTTCTCATTAATAAATAGGTCAAATCTTAAAAAAGAAAGAAAGAAAAGGTAGTTCATAAACTTTACCCAAAAATGACAAAGTCCCTACTCCATAAAGTAGGGGAAGTTGAAATATCCAGCAGTTATACAGCAGAGTTGACCACATTGAGGAGGTGAATACAGCTACTATCCAGTCACACGGTAGCCTTTTGCAACTAGCTTATTGAGAAAAGTGGACCATAGGTGGAGGTAGATAACATAGTGGTTATGCAAAGAGACTCTCATGCCAAAGTCCCAGGTTCAATCCCCCACACCACCAGAAGCTAGAGCAGAGCAGTGCTATAGTAAAAAGAGAGAAAGAATAGAAGAGAGGAAGAAAGGAAGGAAGAGAAAAAGGGAGAAAGAAGTGAAGAGGTGCAAAGACTTATGAAGGTGCCCATAAAAGTCATAACTAAAGCATTGTCAAACGCAGGGGAGACTTTCAGAAGTTCACCAACAGTAACTTACATAATTATAAAGCATGTGTAGCCTTTAACAAGCTTGGGTATGTTACCAGTGATGGCAGATCAGAAGCAGCAATGAGAAGCGGGCAAAGAGTGGTAAGAAGTAGTCTCTTTCACACATGGGAAGTACAAGGCGACAGACAGTTCTGATGCCCCAGACACAGGAATCACCCAGAGGGCTTGCCAAAGCTAAGGTATCGAGCTGCACCTTTTGAGTTTCCAAACTGTAACTGAGAACTTAGATCCCCAACAGATCATGATGCTGCTGGACTAAGCACAACATTGCAAGAATCAATTCTGTCTAGTAAAAACACTCCAGGGGCCAGGTGGTAGCACAGCTGGTTGGGCGCACATGTTACAATGCGCAAGGACTTGGGTTCAAGCCCCGTTTCTCACCTGCAGAGGGAAAGCTTTTTGAGTGATGAAGCAGGGCTGCAAGTGTCTCTCTGTCTCTCTCTCTCTCCATCACCCCCTCCTCTCGATTTCTGGCTGTCTCTATCCAAATAAAGAAATAAAGATAATAAAAAAAAAATTTAAATAATAAAAACATTCCAAAGGAGAAATAAAATATGAATCAGGATTGGGCCAGGAAGACAGTATAGTAATTACGCAAAGTTTTCATTCCTGAGGTTCTGAGATCAGGATCAGTCCCCAGCACCACCATATGCAAGAGCTGAGCAGTGCTTTGGTAAGGAAAAGTAAAATGAGGATTAAGTGAGCAGTAGCAAACTAGTAGTCCTACAGGCCCCAAAAAGTCACTGAGTCGTCAATTACCAAGACATCGAATCAATATACCTGTATGTGCTCAGAACCTTCCAGTCTGCCCCACCAGCCACCAGCCAGGAGGTGGCACTGCAGCTAGAGGGACGGGTCTACACACAGGAGGCCCCAAGTACGGTCCCCAGCATGGCATGTAGCTAAAGTGACAAAGAAAATGGTTTCGTTCCCAGTAAACCTCTCAATAAAGACTGTTGGTGCCTTTCAGAAGTATTTTAAGGCAGGGGTAGATAGCATAATGATTATGCAAAGACACTCTCCTGCCTGAGGCTCCATAGTCTCAGGTTCAATCCCCCGTACCACCATAAACCGGAGCCGAACAGTGCTCAGGTAAAAAATACAAAATAAAAATAAAGTATTTTCACTCAGGCTGAGGAAACAGCATAAGGGCTCTAACAAAAGACTTTCGTGCCTGAAGCTCTGAAGTCCCAGCACGACCAGCTGATCTGTCTCTCTCCCTCCACCGTCCCCTTCATTAGAATAAAATAAAATAACATTCTTCACTCAGACAGCTAAAGCTATACAAGCTTTGGCACATAAATGGACACACTCCCCACTACCCAACTGTTTTAATACTCCGGTAAGTAATAAACAAACACAGAGAGGGAAGGCAGACTTTGGTGCAATGGGGGAAGGAAGATCATGGCTCCAATCACACTTTGAAATGGAATCATCTCCAGGCTATGAAGATGGGAAATAAATACCTTTTCCAGAAACACACCTCCCCAGCTCACTGAGGATTTCTCTGCGCTCCTTCACACTGGCTGTTGTCACCTTCCCTGCAAAACGCTTTAGTGTCTCCGAAACCTGTGAAGACCAAGCCCACAGAGAAAAAGTCATCAGCAGACTACAAAATGACAAGCATGTACATGTGCTGGGGGAGGAGACTCATGAAGGTTTCTCTAACACATGCTCTTGACACTCTAGGCCTCACGTTTTTGTGGGTGGGGGCCGTCAGAGGATTCTGGGCAGTTTCTCGGCCTTGGCTTCTTGGAGGCCAGCAGATGCCCCACCTGTTGTGATATAAAGCCAACTTGTCCCTAGACTTTGTCAAATGTCTCCTGGGAGGCAGAATTATCCAATTAAGATGGACTGTTTTATTTTATTTTTGATTTTTTTGTATTTATTTTCCCTTTTGTTGCCCTTGTTTTTTATTGTTGTAGTTATTATTGTTGTTGTTATTGACGTCATTGTTGTTGGATAGGACAGAGAGAAATGGAGAGAGGAGGGGAAGACAGAGAGGGGGAGAGAAAGATAAGACACCCGCAGACCTGCTTCACCACCTGTGCAGCGACTCCCCTGCAGGTGGGGAGCCACGGGCTCGAACTGGGATCCTTACACTGGTCCTTGCGCTTGGCGCCTCGTGTGCTTAACCCACTGCACTACCGCCTGACTCCCAAGATGGACTGCTTTAATGTAACCACTCAAGTAGCCAATACCCCTTACTTAATTTGGTCAAAAAGAGGCAAAGCTAGGCTGGGGGGGGTGGGGGGGGTACTTTAGTGGTTATACAAAAAAGGCTTCCATGCTAAGGTTCTGAGGTGCCAGGTTCAATCCTCAGCACCCACATAAGCCAAAACTGAGTGGTGCTGTTAAAAAGGGCAAAACCCTCAAACCTGAGGATAGAAGGATTACATAAAAATCAGTGAGGGCCTACTATGTACTGTTCCCTTCAGATTATACAGGGGCTTCAGTGTCCTGGAAAGTCATTAGCAGAGCATAAACACAGTGGCTACAGGGTGAGAGACTAAGAGATCAAACCCCAGTTTTGCCTCTTGCCAGCTGTGGATACTCAAATTCTATCAGCTCCACGACTGTCTCTCTCCACCTGTAGCAGGCCGGTAATGGCACCCGCCTCATCTGACTGAGCATGGACTCTGAGTTCTAGAAAAGCTTCATCTAGGGGCCAGGTGCTGGCGCACCTGGTTAAGCACACACATAACAGTGCTCAAGGACCCAGATTCAAGTCCCTGGTCCCCACCTGCAGGAGGAAAGCTTCACGAGTGGTGAAGTAGCACTGCACGTGTCTGTCTCTTACCCTCCACAATTTCCTCTCTAATAAATAAATATTTAAAAGAAAAACATCTATCACCACCAAGACTTCAAAGTAGGTCTCCCTGCTCCCATTTACAGAGGGTGAAGGAACTCAGTCCAGAGAGAGCTGAGTCCCCCCACCCCACCCCAGCACCTGCATACAGGAAACTAAACCGGAAACCAAACAGGTCTACAAACAGGCTAGCAAAGCCTTAGCTCTCAACCACAATCCACCTGGCCACGCCGCAGGACCCAGAGAGCAGCAGTCCGCAAGTATTCCTGAAACTGTTCCTCAGCAGCGCTGCACAGATGCAGAAGCAATAGGCTAGGGTATGAAAGACCCAGTAAGTAACATCCTGGTGCCATCCACTATCTTTTCCTTGTGAGGACACTTCACAGACAGAACTTTTCGGTAGAATAAGATTCAAGGATGCATAGAAAAATAACGCTGTTTTTTTCTTTTTCTTTTTTTTTTTCTTGGCTACCTGGGTTACCACTGGGGCTCAGTGCCTGAATGATAAGTCCACTGTTCCGGATGGCCATTTTTTCCTTTTTTGTTTGTATCATTTAATTCATTTATTTTTGATAAAGACATAGAGACACCTGCAGCACTGCTTCACCACTCAGGTGGGGGCCAGGGACTCCAACCCAGGTCCTTGGGCACGGTGATGGGTGTACTCTACTGGATGTGCCACTGTCTGGCCCCTATTTTTATTTTTCCTTTTTATGATAGAAATAGAGAGAAGTAGGGGGTCGGGCGGTGGCGCAGTGGGTTAAGCGCATGTGGCGCAAAGCGCAGGGACCGGCGTAAGGATCCCGGTTCGAGCCCCCGGCTCCCCACCTGCAGGGGGGTCGCTTCATGGGCGGTGAAGCAGGTCTGCAGGTCTCTCCCCCCCTCTCTCTCTGTCTTCCCCTCCACTCTCCATTTCTCTCTGTCCTATCCAACAACAAAGCAACGTCAACAATGGCAATAATAACCGCAACAAGGGGAGTCGGGCTGTAGCGCAGCGGGTTAAGCGCAGGTGGCGCAAAGCACAAGGACCGGCATAAGGATCCCGGTTCGAACCCCAGCTCCCCATCTGCAGGGGAGTCGCTTCACAGGCGGTGAAGCAGGTCTGCAGGTGTCTATCTTTCTCTCCTCCTCTCTATCTTCCCCTCCTCTCTCCATTTCTCCCTGTCCTATCCAACAACGACGACAACAACAATAATAACTACAACAATAAAACAACAAGGGCAACAAAAGGGAATAAATAAAATAAAATATTAAAAAATAATAAAAATAACCGCAACGAGGCTGCAACAACTAGGGCAACAAAAAAGGGGGGAAAATGGCCTCCAGGAGCGGTGGATTCATGGTGCAGGCACCGAGCCCAGCAATAACCCTGGAGGAAAAAAAAAAAAGAAAGAAACAGAGAAGTAAATAAAGATAATGGAAGAGAAAGGCAGACACCTGCAGCCAGCTCCACTGCTCCTGAAGCTTCCCCTCCCCACCGCAGGTGAGGACTAGGGGCTTAAACCCAGACCCTTGCACTTCACCAGTTGCACCACCACCGGACCCCAATTATGCCTAAATCCCTGATATATTCTATTGGCAGTGGATATGAATAAAGATATCCAAAACTGTCTTTTAAAAATTATTTTATTTATAGGGTGGGGGGAGAGAGCATAATGGTTATACAAAGAAACTTTCATGCCTGAGGCTCCAAAGTCCCAGGTTCAATCCCCCGCACCACCATAAGCCAGAGCTGAGCGGTGCTCTAGTAAATAAAACAAAATTAAAAATAAATAAATAAGAAATAAAAATTAAATATATATATTTTTTTATTTATTAATAAGATAAGAGGAGAGAGAGAGAAAGAACCACTGGTACATGTGTTGCCGGGGGCTGAACTCAGAACCTCATGCTTGAGAGTCCACTGCTTAATCCACTGTGCCACCTCCCGGACCACTCCAAAACTGTCTTTCTATAAAAAAAATATTTTAAGGCTAGGGAGACAGCATAATGGTTAAGCAAAAATGCTTTCAGGCCTGAGGTACCAAAGGTTCCAAGTTCAGTCCCTGGCATCACCCTAAGCCAGAACAGAGCAGTGCTTTGGTAAAAATAAATAGGGGAGTCGGGCGGTAGTGCAGCGGGTTAAGTGCACACGTGTAAAAATCCCGGTTCAAGGTCCTGGCTCCCCACCTGCAGGGGAGTCACTTCACAGGCGGTGAAGCAGGTCTGCAGGTGTCTATCTTTCTCTCCCCCTCTCTGTCTTCCCCACCCCTCTCCATTTCTCTCTGTCCTAACAAGGGTATCAATAACAATAACTACAACAACAATAAAAAAAAAACAAGGGCAACAAAAGGGAAAATAAATACAAAAATAAATAAATTTGCTTTTCTCATCATCACTAGTATTGTACCCACCCAGACAGGCACATAATTCAAGAGCCAACGAGGCCAGGCAGATAGCCTATTACAGCACCAACTTGTATGTGCGACACCCCAGAGGCTACAAGACATATGCAGTGCTGAGCAGTGCTCTGGTTCACTCTTCTAAAAGTATTTAAAAACAAACAAACAAAAAAAAGCTGGAGTCGGGTGGCAGTGCACCAGCTTGATCACATGTTACAGTGCACAAGAACCCAGATTCAAGCCCCCGGTTCCCACTTGCAACAGAGAAGCTTTTCTAGTGGTAGAGCTGTGCTGCGGGTATCTCTGTCTCTCAAGCCCCCTCTCCTCTCTCAATGTCGATCCAATAAATGAAGAAAAAAAAATTACTTAAAAAAAAAAATGTCAAAGAAGTCTGGAAGGTGAAAAATAACCCTTGCCATCATTCCCCACAAAGGATACCTTTGGCCAATTTTAGATTTCTCCACATCTCTACATAACTTGCTTGTGCTACACCCTCTTGACTTTTCGGTCTTTCAACCACAGCTGTCCTTATCAATGCCACCACTTAGCCTCTCCATGTCCCCAATGTAATTTCTCAGTTTCCCAAAGTGGGCTCCTTCCGTTTCACTGTTTATCCTCTATGTAGACAGATAGCCTCCAGCTTCCAGGTTTACTATCCTGCACAGGTTTTTATTATTGTCTTCAGGGTTCATTGCCTTTTCTACCTCACTTCAGTTTGCTCTTTGTGATTATTATTATTTCTTTATTGGGGGATTAATGTCTTACAGTTTGGTTTGCTGTCTTATCTACCTTACTTAATAACAGAACCCCAAACTTCTCATGATGTGTCTTTCAATACGTTTAGGCAGACCAGGTATCCTGCCAAGTTTCGGCTTCTGGAAGAGGCTCTGACAGGCAGACGCCCCGCCCGAGGCAGCAGGTGGTCCTCTCCAGCTGGGAAGCAGTATTGCTCCCTGAAGATGCTCTTTTCCTGTTTGGGTCAAGAAAGTTCTCTATTTCGTGAACTCCTTGACAGTTTACAAATATTTTAGCCTCATACTTGATTTAATTTGTTCTCGGGAGTCGGGCAGTAGTGTGATGGGTTAAGCACACACGGCACAAAGCGCAAGGACCTGCGTAAAGGATCCAGGTTCGAGCTCCCGGCTCCCCACCTGCAAGGGAGTCACTTCACAGGCGGTGAAGCAAGTCTGCAGGTGTCTGTCTTTCTCTCCCGTCTTCCCCTCCTCTCTCCATTTCTCTCTGTCCTATCTAACAATAACGACAACAATAGTAACTTAAACAATAAAAAGAAACAAGGACAACAAGAGGGAATAAATAAATATTAATAAATGAATAAATTTGTTTGCATACAGAATTCCAGGTTAAAATCCTTTCGGCTCTATAGTTGTTATGAAGCCTAACAGTATTAGCTTTTCTCCTTGGATGCTTCCAGGCTCCTCTCTTTGTGAAGGGATCTAAAATTTCAGGCTCTGTACCCCAAGTGTGACCCAGTGCTGTGTTATTTTTTTTAATTTTGCCTCCAGGGTTATTGCTGGGGCTAGGTGCCTGCACTAGGAATCCATTGTTCCTGGAGGCCATTTTCCCCTTTTGTTGCTGTTTATCGTTGTTGTTGTTGTTATTGTTGTTATTGCTGGACAGGACAGAAAGAAATTGAGAGAGGGGAGACAAAGGGGGAGAAACATAGACATCTGCAGACCTGCTTCACCGCTTGTGAAGCGACCCCCCCTACGGGGTGGGGGACGGGGGCTTGAACTGGGATTCTTACACTGATGCTTGCACTTCGTGCCATGTGCTACTGCCTAGCCTCCCACTTTTTTTGTAAATTATTTTTTTTAATTTATTATTTTTTTTTACCAGAACACTGCTCAGCTCTGGCTTATGGTGGCGTGAGGACTGAACCTGAGACTTTGGAGATTCTCACACATGAGATTCTCTTTGCATAATCATTATGCTATGTACACCTGCCCCTCCTTTTTGTTTTTGTTTAAGATTTTATTTATTAATGAAAAAGAAGAGAAAGAATCAGACATCACTCTGGTACACTTGCTGCCAGGGATAAGAACCTCATGCTTGAGAATCCAATGCTTTATACACTGCACCACCTCCTGGACCTCAAATGCTGTTATTTTTTTATCTAAAGTCAGCCCAGAACAGTGAAGCCCTAGCAATGGCCAAAAAAGTTAAATTAAAAATTAAAAAGTTCAGGGGGCCGGGCGGTGGCACACCGGGTGGTCAAGCACATACAGTACAAAGCAAAAGGACCTGCACAAAGATCCCGGTTCGAGCCCCCTACCTGCCAGGGGGCTGCTTCACAAGCAGTGAAACAGGTCTGCAGGTGTCTACCTTTCTCTCCCTTTCCTCTCAATTTCTCTCTGTCCTATCAATAAAGTAAAAATAAGTGTCTTTGGTCCGGAAATACATCCTTAGTGTGAAAAAAAGTTTCTCGGATTTTTTGTTCAAGAGTTCCAAGATGTCTCACTCTCTCCTAGCCCTTTCGGTGATTATAACACTCTTCCAGAGGAAAATTTCCAGTCTTCTACTAAAGTGGAGAAAGTTCCATTTGAAAATAGCTTTCAAGCATCCTAACTTACTCTTCCCATTCACCCACCCTGCCAGAGGCTGTCTCTCAGAAATTCATTTTCCTTGGGTCAGCTAAGTCCTTCACCACTTATCATCACTTTCTAGCTTCCCAAAGTTTGCTGTGGCATCTTTCTCACTCTTAAATAAAAAGAGGAGGAGGAGGAGGAGAAACTAAGCCCAGAGTGTCTACTCAGTGATAACATGCATATAAAGACCCTGTGTTTTAGCAGCATTAAAAAAAAAAAAAAAAAAGGTATCCATTAGAGACCGTACAAAACTGAGAAAGCGGGGCTAGGTGGTGATGTACTTGATAGAGCACACATGTTATAATGTACAAAGACCCGGGTTCAAGGCTCCAGTCCCCATCCGAAGGGGAAACCTTCACAAGCAGTAAAGCAGTGCTATAGGTGTCTCTCTCCCTATCTACCCTTTCCCCTCTCGATTTCTCTCTCTCTCCAATAAATAAATGTAAAATAGTAAAAAGAAACCGAGGAGGAGCAAACTAAGATCCTTCTGAAAAAAGCCATCTGTTGGGCAAATCAGAAGCAGACATTTTTAGACTCCCAGGCGTCTTCTTCTTCTACTAGAATTACACTGTCCAGCGGAACTTTAAGTGAAAAGCCGGCTGTTTCTCTCCACTGTCCCAACACAGGAGCCTCTGGTTACACTGCACTGCAACTGAAGTGAAGCTACACAGCTGGGGAGGCTTTTTTCACATTAACCATGCGTATGAATCATGCAACGTGTAAGCCCCCCCCCCCACCACCACCCCCAGAAATACTTTAGCAATACTCTTTCCACAAGGACCGGCATAAGGATCCCGGTTCCAGCCCCCGGCTCCCCACCTGCAGGGGGAGTCGCTTCCCAGGCGGTGAAGCAGGTCTGCAGGTGTCTGTCTTTCTCTCCTCCTCTCTGTCTTCCCCTCCTCTCTCCATTTCTCTCTGTCCTCTCCAACAACGACGACAACAACAATAATAACTACAACAATAAAACAACAAGGGCAACAAAAGAGAATCAATAGATAAAATAAATATTTCTAAAAAATCAAAAAAATAAATTAAAAAAAAAAAATACTCAAGGCCTCAATTCATCTCCTCACCCTGGAGACTCAAGTGGAAGCTGCCTGAAACACCTGTTACGTCTCCCTTTCGCATCGTCTTTCCACGCTAAAACACGGCTACAAAGAGGCCGCGGTGGAAGGAGCAGCGTTTCCGAAATCCTTGCCAGAACTACAACTGACTACACTGGGAACGCGGACAAACTCATTCATCTGCCTGGGTGGTGACGGTTCCTCTCTCTCACCCTGGATTTGACGATAACCACCAACATACACGGAGACTTCCTTCATGCGTGAAGACTCACAACACCCATGCCTAACACTTGTTATTTCACCTCACGTTGTGCATGGGAAAAGCTCGGGCGCGACCCTAAGCGACTCGCTCAAGAATCTCGCAAACTTCCACGGCCCAAACTCAAGATCTGCGTGACTGCAAAGATGATGTCGTTCGCCCCTGCACGGACTTGGGTGCTGAGCAACATTTGCTGAATGTCAAGTTTCGGGGGAAGGGCTGGCGTTGGCCCGGGCTCGTCGTCACAGGGCTAATGAAGAAGCAGGACTCCGAAAAGTGAACGCGGGCGACTCTCGGGCCGGGGAGGGGGGGCGGGGGAGGACTGACGAGCAAAGCAAAGCGCGACCGGAGCCCGGAGCCCGGAGCCCGACTCGAGCGCTGGCCGGTCTGCGCCGCGGAGCCGGGGGCTGGGTGGGAACGGAGCCGCGAGGGGCCGGCTCGAGGTGGCCCGGGGCTGCGCCCTCCGCAGCCGCCGCCCCCAGCACTTTGGGGGTCCCCAGAGGGGCGGTCTGCCCTCTTCCCGCCCGCCGCCGGCCGCGCCCCGTCACCCACAGCCTCGGCCCCGCGGCCAGCCGCCTCACCTGCGTGTCGGCCGCCATCCTGCCGGCGCTGACTCCGGAACTGCTTCCGGAACTGCTTCCGGGTCACGGCGCGCACACGCGGCAGGGCGAGTCCGAGAGGCTCCTGGTGCTCCGGCCTGGCGTCCCCGGGCGGAACGGCGGCCGGGGCGTGATGAGACCCTCCGCCCCGCGCCCGCTCTTCGCCCCTGGTGGCCGCCGCCCTCCCCGGGACTCCTGAGGGACGAGCGGCCCCGAGGATCCGGAAGGCGGAGTCCGCCCCGCACGCCCCGCGGCCCTTTGCTTTCCTGAGCGAACCGTAGCTCGGGGGGGGGGGGGGGGGGGGGGACCGGGCCTGAATTTCATAGATGGCTCCTTCTCCTCCCGGTGGCCCTGGCTCGTTGGGGAGGTGTTTCCCAGTGAATATTCTAT
The DNA here is from genome assembly GCF_950295315.1 of Erinaceus europaeus. NCBI lineage: Eukaryota > Metazoa > Chordata > Mammalia > Eulipotyphla > Erinaceidae > Erinaceus > Erinaceus europaeus. Next base: position 6,512,033 of record NC_080167.1, on the reverse strand, counting down.
TGATTCACTTCACCGGGGACGGCCAGGCTCCAGAAAAGGCAGGGAGGGGCCCCGACGGCCAGGTCACGGCCACCAGCACCGGAAGTGAGCGTGTAATGGGAGGTCCCGGGCAGGGGCGAGTCGGGGTCCTTGGCACCGGAAGTCTCCAAGATGGTGGGACTTTTGTCTCTTCCTGAATTCACAGAAACGACACCTCGCAAGCTCCCTTGGAATGATTGGCCGGCCGTCAGGTACACGGCAAAGCAGTGCACTCTGCAGCTGAGCTGTCTTCCATCCGTGAGACATGGTGGATGACAGCTGCAAGGCCAAATACATTGCTGCTCCTGTGATAAAACAGCTCATCCTACACTCACGACAACCTCCGAGATGCCTCCTCCGAACAAATCCTACTTCCTACCTAAAAAATGTTTTGAGGACCAGCAAGATAGCCTAATGGTTATGCAGAGCCTTGAGGCTCTCAAGTCCCAGGTTCCATCCTCCCTTACCACAGGCCAGAGCTGTACACTGCGTTAAAAAAAAAAAAAAAAAGTTGATTGTGGGCCTGGGTGGTGGCTGAGCACAATGTGCAAGGACCCAGGTTCAAGCCCCCAGTGCCCACCTGTTGGGGGAAAAAGCCTCCCAAGTGGTGTAGTGCTGCAGGTCTCTCTCCGTATCACACCCATTCCCCCTCTTGATTTCTAGTGGTCTTTATCCAATAAAGGTAAATTTTTAAAAGTTTTAAGAGCCCAGTCCCCACTGCATTGAAGCTTTGGTGCTGTGGTCTCTTAAAAGGAGGGTAGATAGCATAATGGTCATGCAAAGCACTGTCATGCCTGAGACTCTGAAGTCCCAGGTTCAATCCCCAGCACAAGCTGGAGTTGAACAGTGTTCTGGTTAAAAATTTTAAAAAAAGGGGGGTCAGTAACGCAGTGGATTAAGTGCATGTAGCAAAGTTCAAGGATCTGGGTTTGAGGGCCCACTCCCCACCTGCAGGGGAGTTGCTTCACAGCCTGTGAAGCAGGTCTGCAGGTGTCTTCCCCTCCTCTCTGTTTTCACCCTAACAACTACAACAATTAAAAAACCAAGGGCAACAAAAGGGAAAATAAGTAATTAAAAAAAACCTCAATGTCTTAACCATAAGACTAGAGAATAGTCTGGTGCAGTGGATAAAGCATTGGACTCCCAAGCATGAGTTCAGTCTGTGTGATATCTGGTTCTTTCTCCTTTTCAAATTTTTATCAGAACAAATATAAATAAAAACACCTTTAAGCCAGACTTCAAGTTTTCTCATGTTAATGGTTATGACTTTTCCATCTCAATTCCATCACCACCCAGTGATGACTGTATCTCAACATTGTAGAGGAACCCAGGTCAGTGACTAGATAAGCCAAGGAAACAATCCTAGCTTTGTCCTTCTAGCCTAAATGTCAATTCCAGATAAACGTCTATGGTTTTATCTTCTAATACACTGCACACTGGAAGTACATAAAATGAAGACTCCAGACTCTTAAAGAGAAAAAGCCTTTATTTCCTTGTCTCACAAATAAAGCTGGCTTATTTTGCTTTCTGGTGATTAGTCAAAGAGACCAAATCCCATGTCCTCGTCCGACTCTTCCGACTCCTCCTTTACTTCAGCTTTGGCCGGAGCCGCGGCAGCAGGAGCAGCAGTGGTGGCGGCGGCGGCCACCGGAGCAGCAGCCGCAAATGCAGACGGATCAGCCAAGAAGGCCTTGACCTGAAGGGTGAAAGCAGCCAAAATGATCATCACAACTCCTAAATCCCAAACGACCCAAATCCCCCTTTAAAACATTTGTAAAGCTCTAGTTTATTGGTAAACTACTTCTAAGCCAGTGTAGTCTAACAGTGGCTAACCAGGAACAGCAGTGTGGGATGGCTCGATGAGCTTATTTCCACATCTGACCTTGTTAGCAAACCTCTTTCAGGACGAGCTAACTGCCACGTTCACTCCAGTTCCATCGGCTTACCTTTTCAGCAAGCGGGAAGGTGTATTCTGTCTCCACAGACAAGGCCAGGACTCGCTTGTACCCATTGATGATAGAATGAGGCACAGAAGCCACAGTTGGGTAGCCGATCTGCAGACACACACTGGCAACATTACGAACACCCTGGAAAGAGAAAGTTACTTTAGGTGACATGTCTTATAACAGAAGAAACTGGCAGGTAAGATTATTGCTAGGCTCGCTTCCCACAGGATACTTCCTCTTAAAAGCTTCCAGCAGAGCAATTCAGATCCTCTCTCATTTATTAAGTCCTTTAACAATAGTATACTGTTACTGCCATTTCGCAGACAAAAAACCTGAGGTGAGCAGATCCCGGATTAGAGCTGCCGGGCCAGAATGTGGGATGGCAGTGACCGTGCTCTACGGTGCTAATGGTTGAAAGGCCTGGAACAGCAGCACATACCTCCAGGAAGCGAGAATGCAGAGCTTGCTCTGTGATGTCCAGCACTTCGGGGTTGTAGATGCTGCCATTGTCAAACACCTGCTGGATGATCAGCCCAAAGGAGAAGGGGGAGATGTTCAGCATGTTCAGCAGAGTGGCTTCGCTGGCTCCCACTTTGTCTCCGGTCTTAATCAGCTGCACATCACTCTGCAGGACAAGAACGGGCAGTTAACATCTGGACACCCAACAAGAACGCCCCCACCACTTGCCCCTTTGGCACAGGTCTGCCCAGCCCACTCACCAGGATTTCAATGGTGCCCCTAGAGATCTTAGTGGTGATGCCCAAAGCCTGGAAGAAGGAGGTCTTCTCGGGCCCCAGGCCGGTGTTCTGGGCTGGCACGGTGACCTCGCATGGGGCAATGGCACCAGCACGGGCAGCAGCTGGAACCTAAACAGAGTCAAGATGCAGTGAGAAGTCATCAACTCGAATACAACCTGGTGCAAGTGGTCAACTGAGGGAGCTGGACTGAAGCACCGGCGACACTCGTGCTCCCCTCACCTTATTGGCCAGCAGCATGTCTCTGATCTCAGTGAGATCCTCCTTGGTGAACACAAAGCCTACGTTCCCGCGGATGTGAGGCAGCAATCTGCAAAGTTGACAGGAGATGGTTGTCTTTCACAGGAAAAGGGGCAAGACACCGCACAAAGCCCCTAAGAGACACTGACTTCTCCAGGGCAGGGTTGTTCTCCAGGTGCCCGCGGATGGCCTTCCGCATCATGGTGTTTTTGCCCATCAGCACCACGGCCTTGCCGCGCAGGGACATGCGGATCTGCTGCATCTGCTTGGAGCCCACATTGTCTGCTCCCACAATGAAGCATTTCGGGTAGTCATCCAGAAGTTGCTGTAATTAAAAAAAAGATAAAATAAATCTCATCAGAATGCTACACCGGGGTAGCAATCTTAGGGGAAGATAAGGGCTGTCCATCAAGACCCAGATACAAGATGGAAAACAGCAACAAAAGGCATTCAGAAGTAGAAAGAGGTATAGGTGTGACTTAGGAAGGGAAGGCAGGACCACAGAAATACACGGGCAAATACATATACACATATAAACAGTGGTCAACCTGGGACCCTGGGGTAGCTACTGCCGTTTCCGATGGAGGGAATGAGGACACAGAACTTTGGTGGTGGGAAATTGTCTCAGGATTTTGTAAACCATTATCAAACCACTAGTAAGTTTCCCAGTTACAAAATGTGTTTCTGATTAAATCAAACAACTAAACAGAACCTAAGAAGTATGTCGGGGAGGGGGGAGCATAATAATTATGGCAGACTCTCATATTTGAGGCTCTTAATTTCCAAGTTCAATCCCCCTCCTGTACCACCATAAAGCAGAGCAGACCCAGTACTCTGGGTAAATATTTAGACAGACACCAACAAGACTAAATTTACAGCATTAAACCATAACATTTATTAAGTATGACAAATTTGTATAAGCTAGGTTGAGATTAAAAATAACGTGTGTATGGTGGGGGTAGATAGCATAATGGTTACGCAGAGACTGTCATACCGGAGGCTCCAAAGTCCCAGGTTCAATCCCCCGCACTACCACAAGCTACAAGCTGAGCAGTGTTCTGGTAAAATAACAACTTGTGTGCTACTATCTTGGTGAAAAATAGATGAAAGCCACCATGCAGCACCGGGCCCAAGAGTAGCATTATTTCCAAATTTAAGTCCCAAACCCAGTGTGATCCACACCCGTCAAAAAAAAAAAAACAACAACATTGGGCCAGGTGGTGGCGCACCTACTTGTGTGCAAGGACCAGGGTTCGAGCCCCCTAGGTTTCCACCAGCAAGGGAAAAGCTTTGCAAGTGGTGAAGCAGAGCTGCAGGTCTCTTCCCCTCTCTAGTTGCCCCTCCCACTACAATTCTGGCCCATCTCTGTCCAACAAATAAAAGATAAAAAAAAATAAACACTGCCCGTCAGGGAGGTGGCGCAGTGGATAAAGCATGGGACTCTCCAGCATCAGGTCCCGAGTTCAATCCCCGGCAGCACACGTACCAGAGTGACGTCTGGTTCTCTAATATTTAAAAAAAAAAAAAAAAAAAAAAAAAAAGGAAAAAAGGAAAAAGGGCCAGGTGGTGGTGCACCTGGTTAGGTTATGTGCTCACATGACAGTGTGCAAGGACCCAGGTTTCCAGTCCCTGGTTCCCACCTGCAGTGGTTAAGTAGGGCTGCAGGTGTCTTATCTTCCCTCTCGATTTCTGGCTGTCTCTATCCAGTAAGTAAACATAACAAAAAATAAAAAATAATAATAATAAATAAAATGAGACAAGTCATCGTCCTAAACCAGCAATAACTTGCCCGGCACTTTGAGTCACCTGCCTGCCATCTTCCCAGAGATGGCGGCAGAATCCGCGTTAAGGGACATGAGCGGCTCAGCCGGTCTGTCCACACGGGGGGGGGGGGGGGGGGGACACGACGACTGAGCCCCGAGCAGAAATGCAGGACTTACGATGATCTTCAGGAAGTAGTTGGACTTCCAGGTCGCCCTGTCTTCCCTGGGCATCACGGCGGTGCGTCAGGGATTGCCACGCAGGGTTTAAAGACGGAGTCACTGCGGGGAGAGAGGAGCTCAGGTCCCGGGACGCACACGCGGCCCCGCCGGGCTCCAGGCCGCAGGCCCCGGGGCGGGGCAAGCCATGTCGACCGCCGCCATCGTCCCCCGGGAACAAGAACCATCGCAGCCGCTGACCGCCCGTGTCCAGCGCCGCGACCCACCCCACCTACCCCCGGGACCCCGCGACGGAAGCCAACCCACCCCACTCCACCCCCGACACCCGCCCGGCCGGCACAACAGCACACGAACCTCCCACGAGGACGCCTGGCGAGAAGAGGGCCACGCGCGCGTGCGAATCTTTTATATGCACACGAAGCAGCCAATCGGAAGCCGCAGGCGGTGCTCAAGCCTATTGGTTGACGCCAATGCCTGTCTCGGGAAAGAGACCGAAACTGCACACCCATTGGGTGATGTCACTGCCACTCTAGCCAACAAGAAACCGCCTTTAAGCCGGGTGGTAAAGAAGGGCGCGGCCTTGTGTTGGAGGAGCTTGCACAGGTTTACCTCCCTCTGCTGGGCCGGAGGTGCTTTGCCTCAGAGACCTGGCTTCGGTCTAGAGGTGGGGAGATTGCGTCAGCCTTGCATGCATGAGGTTCCTGGTTTGACCCCTGGCGGCGCATGTACCAGAGGGGGCTCTATCTCATGTGACAATTTATCCCTCATCTATATACTTAGAAAATAAGCCTTAGGAGAAGAATTAAAGCCTAGGGGCCGAGCGATGGAGAACCTGGTTGAGCTCATACATTAGTTTACAGGGTTCCGGGTTCAAGACCCCAACCCCACCTGCAAGAGGGAAGATTCACAACACGAAAAACATATTATAGGTGTCTCTCTCCTTCCCTTTCTCCCTTCCCCTCAATTTCTCTCTATCTCTATACAAAATAAATTAAGAAGGAAAAAAAATAGGGGGGCAGGTGGTGGTGCACCTGGTTAAGCGCACATATTACAGTGCTCAAGGACCCAGGTTTGAGCCCCTGGTCCCCACCTGCAGGGGGAAAACTTTGCAGGTGGTGAAGCAGAGCTGCAGGTGTCTATCTGACTCTCTCCCTCTCTATCTCCCACTTCCCTCTCAATTTCTGACTGTCTCTATCCGATAAATAAATAAATTTAAAACAAATTAAAGAATTTAATGGCTGGAGGGGTAGCTCTATGGTTATGCAAAAAGGCTCATGCCTGAGTCTCTGCACTCCCAAGTTCTCCCATCCAAGTATTAGCCAGGCCCGACCCTGCTTAGAGACCAGGACTGTCCACAGTGGTATGGGGGTAGACTGAGCTCTCAGATTCAAGCCTTGGCACCACCATAAGCCAGAGCTGAGCAGTGGACAGGTAAAATAAATAAACACGATCTGTTTGTTTTTTTTTTTAAAGAAAAATCACCTAAGTTGGATCATTTCCTCTTCAGCTCAAAGTTCTTCAAAGGACTGGAGAAGTGACTCTTCTGTTGACCTCCATCAAGTTTTGACTCAAATATCACCTACTCAAGGAAGCCTACCTTGATTACTCAACTTAAAATTATATGAAGGTCCCTAGTAGGTGACTCCCCTGGTAAACTGTATCTTTCTTTCTTTCTTTTTTTTTTGGTTTCCAAGTTTTATTCAAGCACTCATACAAAACATTGCAGATAAAAGAGCTCTCATCTTCATCTTCCTCCTCTTCTTCATCTTGGTTAATCTGGAAGTAACGCAATTCATAGCTCTCTTTGCTGTTAGCAACTACGCGTAACCAATCACGCAGATTATTCTTCTTCAAATATTTTTTGGTGAGATATTTCAAACACCTTCTGGAGAAAGGCACCTCAGCAGTCACAGTGATCTTGCTCTTGCTTCGTTCAATGGTCACAACCTCACCACCGAGATCCCCAGCTTTGCCATTCACTTTGATTCTCTCCTGAAGAAACTGCTCAAAATCAGCAGCATCCGTGATTCCATCTTCAACAGGGTGTGTACAATCAGAACTTCAGAACCTGCTTCTTTTTTTTGCCCCCCTTCGCCACAAGTTTTTCCACAGGCGCCACTGCCGCAGCCAACTCTGTATCTTTCAAGTCTGGCTTGATCCAACACAGGAAAGAGAACCATGGACAAGACCCAGGGAGCTCCATTGATGGATCTCTCCACCTCTCTAAAAATAAATTTTAACGGTTCAAGCCCCCGGCTCCCCACCTGCAGGGGAGTCGCTTCACAAGTGGTGAAGCAGGTCTGCAGGTGTCTGTTTTCCTCTCCCCCTCTGTCTTCCCCTCCTCTCTCCATTTCTCTCTGTCCTATCCAACAACAACGACATCAATCATAACTACAACAATAAAACAAGGGCAACAAAAGGGAATAAATATTAAAAAATAATAATAAATTTTAATTGAGCCTTGGGCGGAAAATAGTAACTTAGGGAAGTGGCTCAACCACATCACACATGTGAGACCCTGGGTTCAATTTCCCAGGACTGCATTAAAATTACATATATCCTGTGGCAAGAAAGGTACATTCCCTCATGGAGCCCAAGCCTGGGCTAAATCCCTGGCAGTACATATAACCGAATGGTCCTCTGGTCTCTTTTTAGCTTGTCCGTCCATGCCTAGGTGTGCTAGTTTTTTGGTTTTTTTTTTTTGCCTCCAGGGTTATTGCTGGGGCTCAGTGACTGCACTATGAATCCACTGCTCCTGGAGGCCATCCCCCCCCCCTTTTTTGCCCCTGTTGTTGTAGCCTTGTTGTGGTTATTATTATTATTGTTGTTGATGTCATTCGTTGTTGGATAGGACAGAGAGAAATGGAGAGAGGAGGGGAAGATAGAAAGTGGGAGAGAAAGACAGACAACTGCAGACCTGCTTCACCGCCTGTGAAGAGACTCCCCTGCAGGTGGGGAGCAGGGGGCTCCAGCGGGGATCCTTAGGTTGGTCCTTGCGCTTTGTGCCACGTGCGCTTAACCTGCTGCGCTACTACCTGACCCCCTCTTTTTTTTCTGTTTCTTGCCTTCATGGTTATTGCTGGGACTTGGAGCCTGCACTACGAATCCACTGCTGCTGGAGACCATTTCCCCCCCTTTTTGTTACCTTGGTTGTTTAACGTTGTTGTTGTATTATTGTTGTTATTGCTGTCCTTATTGTTGGATAGGACAGAGAGAAATGGAGAGAGGAGAAGACGGGGGAGAGAAAGACAGACACCTGCAGACCTGCTTCACTGCCTGTGAAGCGACTCCCCTGCAGATGGGGAGCCAGGGGCTTGAACCTGGGGATCCCTACGCCAGTGCCAGTCCTTTCACTTTGTGCAGTGTGCTTAACCTGCTGCGCTACCGCCCGGCCCCTGCTAGTTTCTTTAATAAAAAAAAAAAAGTAGGCTCCCCACCTGCAGGGGAGTCGTTCACAAGCGGTGAGGCAGGTCTGCAGGTGTCTGTCTTTCTCTCCCCGTCGTCTCCTCCTCTCTCCATTTCTCTCTGTCCTATCCAACAACGACAACATCAATAACCACAACAATGTTAAACAACAAGGGCAACAAAAGGGAAAATAAATAAATAATTTTTTTTTAAAAAGTGTTGGACTCAAACATGAGGCCATGAGTTCAATGTCAAAGTGATTCTCTGGTTCTTTCTCTTCCTCTCATAAGTAATTTTTTTTTAAATAAAAACTTTTTTTTAACAAGATCACACACATTCAAAAAACTCACTCTCTGCCACAGGCGCTGCCATGCGAGCTGCCTGACATGGTACCAACTTCGCAGGAAGTTCAGCAGGGCTGGACTCTCCAGGCCAAACTGAAACCATCTTGCCTTTTGCCATGGATAGGGCTTGGGATTAAGCTCTGTGTGGTCTTAATAATATTTACCTATGGCCAGGCTCAGAGCCTGACCAATGACAAAGCCTACACTGGACTCTGTAAGACTGATCATAATGGAATAAGCAATGATCAGTAACGCAGAATTTTTCAGGAGGCTCCAATAGGAAAAAAATGTTTCCCCCTTTATCTACACTACTTCCTTTAGTGTTCCCCCTAAAATATAGAGAAAGATTGGTGGTTCCCGCAGTGGAGGGGCCACCTGACATAGCATAATTAATACATGGAAAGTTATGGTATCTGCCTAGATGCCTTTTAATCTGCCACCCACCACTATGCTCCCACTTCCTTATGCAGGAATAGCACAGGAGAACCTAGGTCACAGAGTGAGCAAACAAGGAAGATAGATTCCAGCTAGAGAGCTTAACTTTATGGAGAGGCTGGCCAGGTCAGCACCACCTTGGTGCCTTCTCAGTATGGAACAAAACGAAACTCCTTGATCAAACAATGGAACAGATTTTATGAAAAATGGGCTGTTCAATTTGTTTAAGGCCCCTAGAAACAGAACAGAAACAGAAAGCTGGAACTTTCTATGAACCATAGCTTCTGATGCATAGGGGCAAGAGAATGGCATAAACATACAGGTAGAATATTAATATTATTAATCAATAGGACATTTGCCTAACACACAGGTACAGGAATAACAAAAGACACAGAAACTATGATGTGATCTCTAGGGAGAAAAGTGCCCCTGGAATGTGAATGTTCCACAAAGCAGGTGTTCCCTACCTGTGCTGTTCTTACTTGGGGATTTTTGTTTTAATAATCAAAGCCTTGGTGATTTTTGTATTAGCGACCAAAGCCTTGGTGGTTTTTGCTATAGTAATCTATACCTTGGTGATTTTTGTTTTAATGATCTAAGCCTTATGAGACTATAAAAATAAAATTCTGCTCAAGTGTGACAGAGGTGTCTGCTGGAGCTTGATTCAGTATCAACTCACTCCTCTCTCACTCCTTCTTCGCCGACGCCCCTCCTCCTCCAGAATGCCCTAATCACCTGCTGGAGCTGCCCCCTGGAAACCCTTCCACCGTCTTTTAAAACTTTTTTTCTGTAGCAAACTTTTTTGTTTTCTTTATTTTAGAGAAGAGATTCTGAGATAAAAGAAAAAAACACAGGAAGACCTGAGCACTGCTTAATTCTTGCTTATGAACCTGGGAATGAACCAGGGACCTCAGAGCCTCTTTTTTTATTTTTTAAGAATTTATTTATTTATTCACGAGAAAGACTGGAGGAGAGAAAGAACCAGACATCACTCTGCTACATGTGCTGTCGGGGATCGAACTCAGGACCCTCATGGTTGAGAATCCAATGCTTTATCCACTGCGCCACCTCCTGGATCACAGAGCCTCAGTTTTAAAAGCCTTTTGCAGATCCATTATACTATCTCCCCAGCCTTTAGTTGTATTGTTGTCTCTCTTTCCCAGCAAAAAATCACAAGTTCCTCAAAAGCAGAAATATTTTGTCTTGTGCCTAGTATATAGTAAGTTATAGTTTGAATGAATGGTACGGAGATCGCAGTCAGATGGCCTGGATCTACTGGGATATGACCAAACAGTCCTATCCTTATTCTGTCACTTTCTAGCTATATCATCATAAAACATGCTTTAGCCTGGCTCTCTGTTCCCTTCTCTGTAAAGCATAGGTAATAATCATACACACATTCTGGAACTGTTACAAGGATTAAGTGAGATCTGTGTTAATACTTAACACAAAGATCTGGGTGGCAGCACACCTAATGGAGAGCTTTCGTGACCATGTGCAAGGACCTCTGTTCAGGCTTCAGGAATGTCTCTAGCATCCCTTGCCCTTGCAACTTCTCTCTGTCCTATCAAATAATAGATACTTAAAAACACAGTTCCTGAAATGTAGGAGGAACTTAATAAATGTTAACTTCTCATATCTTCATTCATTCCACACTTACTGCAACAATGTTTTTTTGTTTTGTTTTCTAACGAAAGCAGATGCTAGCACAGGTGGGTTTTCTTTCCCCTCTTCCCTATCACCACCCTTTTTAGATGATCTAGTTAGAAATGTCTGTGTTTTGTTTGAAAAATCGATAATCAACCCATGGGAAGCTCTCAGAGTTGGCCACTGCTGAGATCTCTTTTCCGTGGCAATACACTCACCATTGTGCTAAGCACCTTGCACATACTACAGCTGTTAATTTTTGCAACACCCCTAAAAGTTTTAATATTCCTACTTCCGTTTTGTCACTGGGAAAATTGGCAAACAGGTCAAATAGTTGCCCCAAATCCAATATGAGCTGAGAAAATCCACCAGATAGTTACATCTGGGTGTGGGCTGCAAGCGATTTCCACTTCTGAGCTCCCTGTGAAATAATCAGGGTTTAGGAGGGCGGGCAGTAGCGCATCGGGTTAAGCACACAGGGTGCAAAGTGCAAGGACCGGCATAAGGATCCCAGCTTGAGCCCCTGGCTCCCCACCTGCAGGGGGGTCGCTTCACAAGCAGTGAAACAGGTCTGCAGGTGTCTCCCCGTCTTCCTTTCCTCTCTGGATTTTTCTGTCTTATCCAACAACAACAACAACAATGAACAACAAGGACAACAAAAGGGGGGGAAATGGCCTCCAAGAGCAGTGGATTAATAGTGCAGGCACCGAATCCCAGCAATAACCCTGGAGGTAATAATAAATAATAATAATAATAATCAGGGTTCAGACTAGAATTCAACGTCTGCTGAGAAGCCACAGCTCGAGACTAAAGCACCTGACAGAGGCCTGGCTGCAGGGGAGGTTCAGACCAGTCAGGAGGAAGGCTGGAAAGCGGACATGACCGCCAGGGGGCAGTAATGACTCCCTTAATAGCAAATTCAGCACCTTCCGTTTGGGAAGATCCTACACCGAAGATGCTGTGCCAGCAGCCGCGTGGGGTGGGGGTGGGGTGTTAGGTCCAGGTGAGAACACAGGCAGAGACAAGCTCAGGGCTCATATCCTGTCTGCATGCTGAGGACTGCCTTGCACGTGTTGATTTTGCTTTCTTTTTTTTTTTTTTTCCTCCAGGGTTATTGCTGGGCTCGGTGCCTGCACCATGAATCCACCATGAATCCACCGTTCCTGGAGGCCATCTTTTTCCCCCTTTGTTGCTCTTGTTGTTGTAGTCTCGTTGTGGTCATTATTATTGCCATTGTTGATGTTGTTCGTTGTTGGATAGGACAGAGAGAAATGGAGAGAGAGGGGAAGAGAAAGATAGACACCTGTAGACCCGTTTCACCGCCTGTGAAGCAACTCCCCTGCAGGTGAGGAGCCGGGGGCTCGAACCGGGATCCTCACACCGGTTCTTGTGCTTTGCGCCACGTGCGCCCATGATTTTGCTTTCTTAAGTTCCTTCCCTGCCTACTAGTATAAGGCCACCCACAGACCTATGAGCAGACCCTGGGTGAACCCCAGGAGAGCACCCAGGGCAGGCCCAGCAACCCTGCTCCCAGTCTCCCCAATCTCCAATCTCCCCTAGGGACAAGTGAGAGAAGGGAATCCCATGCCCAGGGCTGTTTGTCTCAAGTAAATGAACTTCCAGGATTCCCTCTCAAACTAGGTTCCAGGTAAGTCTGGGAGGGATGAAGCATTCCTTCTTGCTCAGATTGCCGTCAGCTCAGGCCATGGAGAAAAAGGCCCCAGCACAGGTGAAAATAATGGCAAACTTTATTGGCATAAATCACAAGTATTGAAATGGGAGTGGGAAGCCAGGTTAGACATTTGCAGAAGGAAAAAAAAAATCATCCAATAACCATTGACCCAGAGGTTAGGAGCCTTGTAGCCCCAGTCCGTCCCTGGCTGGGGCCTGGGATGGGTCACTGTAAACAGAGCGATAAGGCCTCTCTGTGTGGAAGCAGAGACAGAAGGGGCTAGGCTGACCTCCCCAGACCAGTGCTGCTCTCAGTCCTGGCCACAGACAAGGGCCTTCTCCAGAGACAAAGTGCTCTGAGTCCATCATGAGGCTCGCTGAGTGGTCGAGGTCTGCCTTGTCTTCAACCCCAATGCGGCACCTTTCTGCCCACCACAACCCCCAGGCCTGCCGCAGGGCTCCTGTTTCACCTCTGGGGTGAACTCTGGAGGTTTCCATTGCTTCCTCAGGATTCTGTCCTCTCCGCCCCCAAGTCCCATCAGGCCCCCACGAAATAATCTGGACTCCCTCCACACCCTACCGCCAGAGAGCCCCAACTGTAAGAGGAAGAGCCTGAAGTCAGTCTGTGGGGGGAAAGGGGGCCAGATGAAATCAAGATCTGTGGTCAAAATCAGATCCCAGATTCCTGAGAAGGCAGGACCAAGAGCCCCAGGCATGTGAGGGGTTGAGAGCATCTAGTGGGTTCTCTCTGTTGCCAGGTTCCCGGGGGAGCAGGTGCTCCCAATGGCTTTCTGAAGAGGGAACAGCACCCTCAAAGGCTCCATTCCCCTCTTTCTCCGTTAGGAACATGATGGATGAGGTTCAGAACTCTAGGCCCAAAAGGGCAGAGCAGACACCCATGGCCAATTTCAGTGAAAAGCTTGCTGGCCTGGGTAGTAAACAGGAAGGGGTTCAAAATACAGCAGTTTACAAAAAACAGTCCTAGAGAGCCATGAAGTGCAAGGGGGTGGGGGTGAGGGGTCACAGAGCCGCTCCCAGTTCACCTGCTTATGAGAAGAAAAAAGAAAAATACAAGTTGCTTCCCTGCCCCTCAAAGCCCCCAAGACAAGGCAAGCTCCGGGCCTCAGGCACTGAGAAGACCAGAGGCGGCAGGCCCAGAGGAGAGTACAAAAAAAGGAGCATCTTTAAAATCTCTTTAAAAAAAGTCACTGTAGAGAGAAGTAAAAGCAACTGGAGACGCTAGGAATTCAAACCTCAGTGTAGAAATCTACCAAAGTCGGCACAGTGCCCTGGCATCTCGCGCCCTCCCTGGCGACGGAGGAAGTGACTAGAAAACATTATTGCTGGAGAGGCTTTCTCAGTAGAACCAGAGTAGTGGTGGGGTGCAGGGTGGGGGCAGTCACCCCGGTCTGCGGAGACCGGAGGGAGGGCAGGGGAACACGAGGAACCTTCTGAGATCCCTGGGACACACCAGCCCTGGGAAGGAAGGGATTCTGCTGGCATTGACTAGGGGGAGCTGGGTGTCCCCCAATACTCAGAACAAGGATGATTAGGGCAGGGGAAATAAGGATAAAAAGCCCCACATACCTCGCCTGCCCTTCCCCCCGACTCCACTGCCAAAAGTTGAGTAGGAGACGGCTCCAGTGTGGGGTGCTGGCCAGGCCAGGTGGGCTCATGGGGACACATGGGGGACATCCTCCAGGAGGATGAAGAGTTGGCAGCCTGGCGGGGAGGGGTGAGGAGAAGCAGGAGGGTCCCCCGAGGCCCCCCACCATCCTGCACCCACTGATCACAGGAGGACACGGGTTCCAGTTTCAGTGGGGTGGGCCCCTTCACCCAGGGGGCCTCTGGGTCACAGTGGCAGCTGGGGAAGCTGGGCCAGGGAGGGGCCGCTAAGGGGCTGGGCACCTAGCAGAAGAGCTTGAGGAAGCAGTTCTGACAGTAAGGCTTGTCGTTCTGCTCCTTGAAGGTGCCCTTATTGAGCTGCTTGAGGCAGAAGGCACAGACGAAGTGCTCGGGATGGAACTTCTTGGCCATGGCGGTGATGCAGCGGCCAGTGATGGGCTTCTGGCAGCCGGAGCAGAGCGAGCCGCGCCGTTCGTGGTAGTGCACCTCACAGTAGGGCTGCCCGTCGTGCTCGAAAAAGCTGCCGTTGATGAAAGGCGTGAAGCACTCCTGCCGAGCAGAAGAGGGGCAGCCAAGGAAAGGGGGCTCAGCCTAGGCAGGGCTCTGAGGCAGCCTCCCTTCCAAAAGATGGCAGTCCTGCCCCGCACCCTCTATTTCTGTAGCGTGCACTCAACCACATGCGCGACCACCCAGCCTCGCCACCTGTTTTTTTTTTTTTTTTTTTTAATCACCACGAAGGTTATCACTGGGCCCTGCTATTGGCACTATGAATCACCAGCTCCTAGTGGCCTTTTTTTTTTTTTCTGCTAGGACAGAGAGAAATTTTTCGGGAAAGGGGAGGGAGACAGTGGAAGAGAGAGAAAGACAGACACCTGCAGACCTGCTTCACTGCTTGTGAAGTGTCCCCCAGGCCGTTGTGTGTGTGTGTGTGTGTGGGGGCAATGCATGCACTCAACAGGTGCACCACCAGCAGGCAGACTGACACTCTCCTAACCACTCCCACCTGCTAAGCATCTTCTTTTAGAGAGGAGAGAGGGAAAGGCAGAAAGGGAGACACCACAGCACTGCTCCACCATCCATGGAGCCATTCCGAGTGCTCTCACGCAGTGCCACAGCTGAAACTCGGTCCTTGGACACAGCAAGATGTGTGCTCTGAGGGGCGAGCCACCCTGTCTGTTCAACACCTACTAGGCTCTCCCGCCAGGGGCCACTGTCAAGTAGGTGCCATGCTCAGAATCCTACAACCACCAGGTTGCAGAGCTGGGTTCAAAAGCAGGTCTGACTTCAGGGCCCGTGACCAGGTGGTGGGCCCAGCAACCCCAGAGCCAAAAAGCAAGTCGTGCAGAAGCACCTACACACTGAGATGGGCGAGTCCTGCAGTTAACAGTGTTCCCCAAACTCATCTGGTCAGAGAACCCTTGCTGGGCCCTAGTAACACCTGTGGGCTCGTCATGCAGCCCCCGGCAGAACGCCTTTTCGAAAATCCTCCGTTTCCGTGGAGGTTGTTCAACCTTTGCATTTAGTGGACTCGTGCTTCTCCCAAACACGACAGTCTCCACACTGCCCCACATGGACAAGACTAGGGGACACGCCTGCTTTGCTATGGCTTCTCATGTTAAGCCCTGGACCGGCCGGACCTCACGAGGTGTGCCCCTGCCCTTCACGCCCCTAGTGGGGCCTCCAAGTTCGATCCACAAGACACAGAAAGAGGCTCTCCCCTGCCTAGTTTCTGCTCATAGTGCCTCCAGACGAGGGGCTAGGGTCCTTACCCGGCACACAAAGCACTCGGGATGCCAAAGGGTGTTGAGGGCCGAGATGTAGTTCTCCAGGATGGCCCGGGCGCAGCCGCCACACTTGGGCGCGAACATGTCAAAGTAATCCTTCCGACAGTAGGCCTTGCCGTCTTTCTCGTGGAACCCTGAGCAGCAGGGATTTGCAGGGTGCAGAGTTAGGGGCCCCAGAGGTGGAACCAGCCCGACACCAGTGTCAGCAGAGTCTCCTGCCCCCTCCCAGCCCCTGTCTGGGGTGGCCAGAGAATGAGACAATCAGCTGGTACCTTCAGGGCCGAAGAAGGCTCCGCACTGGGCACAGAAGAAATGCTCGGGGTGCCACGTCCGGTCCAGGGCGGTCACCACTTTCTGCGAGAGCCAAGTGGGGGTGGAAAGGTCAGAGTCAAACTGCTGCCTCACTGGACAGAGCCCACCACAAACTCCCAGGCAAGAATATTCTGCCCTGCACCCCCAGTCCCATTCCCTAGGAAGAGTGGCCCACCCCTGATTATGCTCTGAACACCACTGAGAATGCTGAGCTATTTTTTTTTCTTCTTCTTCATCTTTATTTTTTTGGTTTTTTTTTTTTTTTTGCCTCCTGGGTTATTTCTGGGGCTCGGTGCCTGCACCATGAATCCACTGCTCCTGGAGGCCATTTTCCCCCTTTTGTTGCCCTTGTTGTTGTAGCCTTGTTGTGGTTATTATTGTTATTGTTGATGTCGTTTGTTGTTGGATAGGACAGAGAGAAATGGAGAAAGGAGGGGAAGACAGAAGGGGGAGAAAAAGACAGACACCTGCAGACCTGCTTCACTGCCTGTGAAGCAAGTCCCCTGCAGGTGGGGAGCTGGGGGCTCACCGGGATCCTTACGCAGGTCCTTATGCTTTGCGCCATGTGTGCTTAATCTGCTGCACTACCACCAGAACCCCCCCCCCGGGGGGGGGGGGCCTGCTCTTTTTTGAAGAGATTGGGGAAATAGCATAATTGTTATGAAGAAGACTTTTGTGGGGCGGAGGTAGATAGCATAATGGCTATGCAAAACAACTCTCATGCCTGAGGCCGGCTCTAAAGTTTCACATTTAATCTCCTGCACCACCATAAACCAGAGCAGAACAGTGCTCTGGTAAAAAAAAAAGAAAAAAAAAAAGACTTTAATGTCCCAGGTACACGCTCTGACACCACCATGAGCCAGAATAGTGCCCTGGTAAGAAAGAAACTAACAAACAAATAAATAAATAGGGCTTGGGCATTGGTACATCCAGTTAAGCGCACATGTTACCATAAGCAAGGATTCAGGTTCGAACCCCTGCTCCCCACCTGAAAAGGGGATGCTTCATGAGTGGTGAAGCAGGTCTGAAAGTGTTTATCTTTCTCTCTCCATTTCTTTTCTTTTTTTTAATTGTTGTTGTAGTTATTGTTGTTGTTATTGATGTCGTCGTTGTTGGATAGGACAGAGAGAAATGGAGAGAGGAGGGGAAGACAGAGAGGGGAAGAGAAAGATAGACACCTGCAGACCTGCTTCACCGCCTGTGAAGCGACTCCCCTGCAGGTGGGGAGCCGGGGGCTCGAACCGGGATCCTTCCGCTGGTCCTTGTGCTTTGCGCCATGTGCACTTAACCTGCTGCGCTACTGCCTGACTCTCAACTATGCTCTCTTCTATCTGCTCTTTTTTCTTTAAAAATTTTTTTCTTTTAATTTATTTACTTGTAGTGGCCTAGGAGGAGGCCTTGTGAATAAAGCACTGGGCCTTCAAGAATGATGAGCAGAGACCAAAGCTCAGAACCGGGTGCCTGTGTGCTGCTCCAGCTCTCTCCCTCTCTCTCATAGACCTTTAAAACTAAAAAGATAAAAGAAATGTTAATGCACAGCCATCTCTCAGAGGACCTTTTCTTTTTCTTAAATACTTTTTTTTAAATTTATAAATATATTTTTTATTAACCAGAGCACTGTTCAACTCTGGCTTCTGGTGGTGCAAGGGACTGAACCTGGGACTTTGGAGCCACAGGGACGAGCATCTCTTTTTTTTTTTATTTTTATTTTATTTATTTATTCCCTTTTGTTGCCCTTGTTGTTTTATTGTTGTAGTTATTATTGTTGTTGTCGTTGTTGGATAGGACAGAGAGAAATGGAGAGAGGAGGGGAAGACAGAGAGGAGGAGAGAAAGATAGACACCTGCAGACCTGCTTCACTGCCTGTGAAGCGACTCCCCTGCAGGTGGGGAGCCGGGGTTCGAACCGGGATCCTTATGCCGGTCCTTGTGCTTTGCGCCATGTGCGCTTAACCCGCTGCGCTACAGCCCGACTCCCCAGGGACGAGCATCTCTTTTGCATAACCATTACACTATCTACCCCTGGCCTTTTAAAAATTTGATTGGGTAGACACAGAGAGAAATTAAGAGAGGGGAGGGAGATAAGAAGAGAGAAAGAGAGACACCTGCAGCACCATTTCATCACATAGGAAGCTTCCCCCCAGCAGGTGGGGACACATGGGAAAAAGACAGAGCTGCCACTGAGTGTCATTTATCTGGGCAGGGACCCTAACCACAGGGAGGAAGTCCCCACAGACAGAATTGGGGAGCAGAGGAGGGAGGGAGGGGCGGCATTAGCACGTTAGGGCAGCCTTTCAAGCTCAGATGTATGGCGGGACCTGTGACCTCAGAGGGTGTGGCTGAGGGTGTCTCCCCGTGGTGCTCGGGCACTCACGTCCAGGATGGGCCCGTTGCAGTAGTGGCAGCGCGGGGAGAAGAGGCTGTGGTAGTCCTTTGCACAGTAGGGCTGGCCATCCCGCTCAAAGAAGTTACGGGATCCGATCTCCTCCTGGCAGTGGGTGCAGACAAAGTGCTCCGGGTGCCACGTCTTGCCCATGGCGGTCACCACCTGTGGAGGAGGCCGGAGGGAGGCTCAGGCCTGAGGCCTGCATGTGCTCTGGGGCAGAGGGGTCCGCGCCTGCCCGCCCCCTGGTCGTCACCTGCCCGGCGATGGGCTTCTTGCAGGCCCCGCAGACCCCTTTGGCGACCGTGGCGACCCCCAGCTTATTCAGGTCAGACTGCAGGCTTCCCAGCATGCTGTCAAGCTGGCTGCCGGGCTTTGGGGGTCCCCCTGGGGGAGAGCTGCTTCCTGTCTTCCCCTGTGCCATGAACTGTGGAGACAGAGAATCTCAGGGACTAAGGCCAAAAAAAATGTTTAAAGCAACCTTTTCTGGGGCCTCCAGAGCCTGGGGGATGCGGGTGGCATCCACAGGACAGTCTGGAGGCTCAAGGGCTCACACAGGGCCAGAGAAGGGGCGCAGGTACTACAGGCCTCCAAACCCCCAGGAGAACACGACAAGCAGGACACAGGGCCCTGGCCCTGGCACTGACCCCTCCCTCATCCTGCCCTGAGGGGCTGCTCTCCCTGCGGTCTGGAGGCCAGCCTGCTGCCCAGCACAGCTCACCATCCACTCTCTGCTCCGGGCCCTGGATCCAAAGGAAGGAAACGAGCATAAGACACTGTTATCAAGAAGTCAAGAAGAATTAGAAAACTTGCAGGAAGGCTGGGGGGGGGGGGGAGTGTGTCATGTCACAAAAGGGAACTCAGGATGAGATAAAAGGATTGTCTGGCCAATGACAGACAGTTTCGAGAGCAGGAGAATAATATCCAGGGAGAAGCAACCTGGGGAGAGAAGCCCAAGGAGAGAGGGAGAGAGAAGGTGAGCAAACCAGACATGGTCCTGGGGAGATGCTAACACCCAGGCCCAGGGCTCTGGAGGAGCCCCACAGGGAAGCTGGAAGACAGCTGGAAGGGGGGGAATAGGAGAATAGATACCAGCTGAAGTGAGAGTCTGTCTCAAGGCGAGGCCTGAGGAGGAGCTGTGTGTGCCCAGCTAGAGCATGAGGGAGGGGGTGCCAGGGTGGACAGGTCACACAAGGCCAGTGTGTGGGGCTGGGGCAGAGGCCTGCCTGCACTGGGGGGAAGAGTGAGTCCTCCTCCGTCTGGCAGCCCACGGACCTCACAGTGTGGGGCGCAGCAGTGGGAGGGGTGTGGCCCTGCATGGCCCCTCCCCAGGGCTCTGCCCCAGCACCCGGGCCCCCAGGAGAAACACAAGGGACAGTGGAGGGCCTCAGGGTAAAGGGGGAAGGTGTGCTGGGCTGGGGAGAGGAACTGCCGGACGCGGTGTCTCTGCGATGCTGGAGCAAAGGGACAGGAGGAGGAGAAGCCAGAACAGAGGAAAGTCTTCTCAGGGGAATGGGAGAGCCAGGAGGGAAGACAACCTGGGGAGAAGGGGGAGAGAGAGAGAGAGAGATGAGAGACACCAGTGGGGGCGGGGGGACAAGCACATAGGGCAGGGGTGTCCCCAGGCTGCTCTGGGCCTTCACCAAAAAGTGAAGCCAGAGCCCGGGAGGTGGCTCAGAAGAGCCTGTGCCTTGCATGCATGAGGCCCTGGGTTCCATAAACAGCACTGCAGACATAATAAAATAATAATAATAATGCTGGCTTCACAAGACCCCCACCCCCCCAACACACTGAATCACCCCTCCAGCTGCCACTGTAACCAGGAAGAGGCCAGGACACTCAGGTCCCGCCCCTGGCATCCCGCTACCTTGTCTCCGAGCTGCCCCCCAGCCCGCCTCCCTGGAGCTCGAGGCTGCACTGTGATGACGATGCCCTCAGTCAGCCAGTCCTCGGCAGGTGTCCCCGCAGCCCCCTCGGCCTCCGGCTGGATGCCCAGCCGCCCCTGCAGCTCTGCGATGAGCCACTCCTGGGAAGGGGTCCTGCTCAGGGTGGCGGGGTCCGGCCGGCGGCGAGGGGAGGGCTCCCGGGACATGGGGTGCGCGTGGCCGGTCTCCCGGCTCCTCCTGATCACAGAGCGGATCTGGAGGGGAGGGCGGAGGGAGGGGGAGCCGTCAAGGTCCCGCTCTGACCTTGAGCAAGGCTGCTCAATCCACACAGGCATGCCCGGGGTGGGGAAGGCAAGAAAACCCCCAAGGAGCTGAGCTGAGTGAGATGAGGCCGGGGGCAGAGTGGACACCCGCCACTCGGGGCTCATGTCCACACAGCCCCTGACCTCCAGGTCTCAGCTCTTCTCCATCTTTGAAATGGGGTGAGCATATTCTCCCAGCTGCCTTGAGAGACCAGGGTAAGAACTGTTTGAGAGGATGTACTACATGGCCATTCCTGTGAATGGCCATAGGCTCTTTTATATATATTTAATATTTATTTATTCCTTTTGTTGCCCTTGTTGTTTTAGCCTTGTTATTATTATTGTTGTTGTCACTGTTGGATAGGACAGAGAGAAATCAAGAGAGATGGGGAGACAGAAAGGGGGAGAGACAGACACCTGCAGACCAGCTTCACCGCTTGTGAAGCGACTCCCCTGCAGGTGGGGAGCTGAGGCTCAAACTGGGATTCTTATACCAGTCCTTGCACCGGTCCTTGCCTTTGCACCACAGTGCGCTTAACCCGCTCCACTACAGCCTGACTCCCTTATATTTTTATTTTTTATTACCAGAGCACTGCTCAGCTCTGGCTGATGGTGGTGCGGGAGATTGAACCTGGGATTTTGGAGCCTCAGGTATGAGTCTTTTTGCATAAGCATTATGCTAGCTACGTAGCCCTTCCCAGGCTTTTTGTTTTTTTCTTTGTGCTGCACCGTGTGCACTTAACCCGATGTGTTACTGCCCAGCCCCCTAAATAAAAAAAATTTTTAAAGCTACAGGCTTATTTTAACATTATTTAAAAATATAAGTCTAGGGGCCGGGTGGTGGCACACCCGGTTGAGCACATTCATTACAATGCGCAAAGACCCAGGTTCGAGCCCCCGGCCCCCACCTGCAGGGGGAAAGCTTTGCAAGTGGTAAAGCAGGGCTGCAGGTATCTCTCTGTCCCTCTCCCTCTCTATCACCCCCTTCCCTCTTGATTTCTGGCTGTGTCTATCCAATAAATAAAAATAATAAAAATTTAAAAATATATATATGTATATAAAAGTCTGAGAACACTCTAGGCAATACTATAAGCATTTGTCTCTATAAGAAAACATATATATGGAGAGTCGGGCGGTAGCGCAGTGGGGTAAGCGCAGGTGGCGCTAAGCACAAGGACAAGCGGAAGGATCCTGGTTCGAGCCCCCGACTCCCCACCTGCAGGGGAGTCACTTCACAGGCGGTGAAGCAGGTCTGCAGGTGTCTGTCTTTCTCTTCCCCTCTCTGTCTTCCCTCCTCTCTCCATTTCTCTCTGTCCTATTCAACAACGACATCAATAATAACTACAACAATAAAACAAGGGCAACAAAAAGAATAAATAAATAAATAATTAAAAAATAAATAAAAAATAAAGTTAAAAAAAAAAAAGAAAACATATATATGGGGAGTCGGGCTGTAGCGCAGTGGGTTAAGCACACATGGCGCAAAGCGCAAGGACCGGCATAAAGATCCAGGTTCCAGCCCCCGGCTCCCCACCTGCAGGGGAGTCGCTTCACAGGCGGTGAAGCAGGTCTGTAGGCGTCTGTCTTTCTCTCCCCATCTCTGTCTTCCCCTCCTCTCTCCATTTCTCTCTGTCCTATATAGCAATGACATCAATAACAACAATAATAACTACAATAAAGCAACAAGGATGACAAAAGGGAATAAATAAATATTAAAAAAAAGAAAACATATATATAAAACAGGTGGGGAAAAATGTATTGTAGGTGGAGGGATAGCAGAATAGTTATGCAGAGACTCTCCTGCCTGAGGCACTAAAGTCCCAGGTTCAATCCTCTGCATCACCACAAGCTAGAGATGGGCAGTGCTCTGATAAAAACAAAACAAAATAACAAAACAAAACAAAAAATGGCCACTGAGAATAGTGGAATTGTGTAGGCATGAAGCCCCAGTGATAACACTATTTCCAGGAAGGAAGGAAAGGGGGGGGAGGGAAGAAGAAAGAGAAAGAAAAAGAAAGAAAAAAGCAAAGGGGGCTAGGAAGATAGCTCAGAGGCAGAGCAAATGACTCACACTGCATGAGGTTCAATCCCCAGGGGAAAAAAAAATAAGAGAGATTTTTCCTGTTTCTCCTTACCTATATTACAAGCCACTTGCTTGTAGTAGTTCTGATTTTTCAATTTAGGAAAGGGCATAACGTTTAAATCAAGCCATCACTAATTAAGGACCGTGTGACACATACCACGTGGTCTCCACGACCTCACCTACACCTACAGTCCTGAGAAAGGCAGTTCACAATCACCCTCATTTTAAAGATGAGAAAACCAAGGCCATGGCCACCCAGGCCACCCAGGTAACAAGTGCTGGAGGCTGGCTGGTGATTAGTTCGCCTGATTGCAAAGCCCATGCTTGTGACTGTTCCGTGCACATCACACCTGGCTGCCAGCAGCAGCTCATCAAATGGGGAAAGCCATGACCAGGGAGACAGCTCAGCTAGTCAGAGCACAGGACTTGCATGCCAGAGACCCCAGGCTCAATCCCCGGCACTACCTTAAAGCAGAGCTGAGCAGTGCTCTGGTCTCATAAAAATGACCGAGTGGGGGCTGGGCAATGGTACGCCAATGCACAAGGACCTGGGCTCAAGCCCCCAGGTCTCCACCTGCAGGGGGGAAGCTTCACAAGTGGTGAGGCAGGGCTGCAGGTCTCTCTCTCCTTCTCTATCTCCCCCTCCTCTCTCAATTTCTCTGTCTTTATCCAATAAAGAAATATACTAAAAATATATTAAAAATGGGGCGGAGGGTATATAGCATAATGGTTATGGAAAGAGACTCTCGTGCCTGAGGCCCCAAAGTCCCAGGTTCAATCCCACACCACCATAAGCCAGAGCCAAACAGTGCTCTGGTTGAAAAAAAAAAAAAGAAGAAATATATATATAGTAAAAATGAGTAAGTCGATCTAAGGGGGGGGGGGGGAAGCCCTTGGCAAGCAAGAAGCAGGCCATCACTAAAAGGAGTTCTTGGGGAGCCTCTGTGGCCCGTCAGGATTTGCTGGCTAAGCAGACAAGCATTGGGGGTGGAGGGCACATGCGGTTAGCCATGAGTAGCCCACACTCAGCTGAGCGAGCTTATGCCTGCCTGGCCAGAGGTGGAAATCCTCCCGGTGGCGCTGGGCATGTCAGGTGGAAGTGCCAGCTGGTCCCTCTCAGCCTCGGTGGTGCCCTGTGGCGTCCCGGGGGTCTTGGTGGCTTCCTGGGCTGGTCGGGCCAGGCTGCCCATCCCGGGCTTCTCTCCATCTAACTGATCCTCCTTCCCCGGGGAAGGACAGGCAGTCTTTGGCCCCACCAGCTCTGGCTTTGCCATCTCCTTCCGGAACTGCCTGAGCTCCTGCTCGAGACTCCAGGTATCCGGGAAGATAGCCTGCCGGTCCACGGCCACTACAGGTGGCTCAGCTGCTTCCTGGGAGCCCGGCACAGTTCTGCAGGGAGCCTCAGGCCTGGCCGCCTCCGAAGCCCACGGCTGCTCCCATGTTGCAGCTACGGCCTCCTCTGGGCTTACGAGGTCCCTCCAATCTTGAGCCTGGCTCTTGGGGCCAAATGGCCCCTGGGAAGGCTCTGCAGAAGGGGGTCTGGAATCAGGGGTCCCTGGCGTCACCCCTAGGCCAGCTAAATCAAGCCAGCTGGGAGCCTTCTGCCCATTCTCCTCCTCAACGCAGAAGCCCTCCAGGGTGTGCCCAAGGCCTGGGGGGAAGGACTCATTAGTGGATGGCAGGAACACTGAGGGCCCAGGAGGTGGAGGAGAAAGTATGTGATGTGGGCGTGAGCTGGGCAGCTGCCCTGGAGAGCTCAAGGCCACAGCAGAGGAGCTGGTCTGGAGGAGGAGAGAGAGAAGCAGAGGGGGGAGAGAGGTACAAGGGGTGACAGGAAGCTCACGGAGGGGTGGACTCTGAGAGTCACTACTGATACTGACCCAGGGAAGCCAGAGCAAGGGGACCATCCCACCCCACAGGTAAATAAATAAACGTTCTGGACTTCTTGTCCTCAGCCTCCATCAACCCCAGGCAGCAGAAAGCAGTCACTGCACCAGGCCTGTGGGGGCCCAATCAGAGTGGGGAGCGAGGGGAAAGGCTGGGCAAGGAGACAGGCACCACTCCAGGGGAGTCAGTCTCTGAAGCATGAGCCAGTCGCTCTGCACTGTCCTGGATAATCCCAGCTGTTCCTGACACCTCCAAGACCTAGCTTTGGGGACCCAGCCAGAACCAGGGCAGCTTCTCACAGGGCATCAAGACAGCAGCAGCTCAGTCAGACAGCAGCAGCTCAGTCAGACGGCAACAGCCTGACACCTAAACCCAAGGCCCCCTGCCCCAGTCTGGCTGCTCAGGGCCACTGTGCAGAACTGCAGCCACAGCACAGCACAGGGGCCACAAGCCCAGGTTCATCTCACCCCCAGCCCTGCTCCCTCCCCAGCCCAGGAAGCCCCAGATCACTAAGTACCCAGATCACTAAGGCCCCCTTTCATTTTTCCCTAAGTCAGGTCCCAAAGGCCTTGCTGACGACGTAGGAGAGTGAAGTCAGCAGTTGCTGGAGAGTTCTGTCAATATCAAACCCATCCCAGCACTGCAGCCTCTAAATAAAACATCTCGGGGTTGGCAAGCCAGAGAAAGAGAGAGAGGGAGTGAGAGAGTGTGTGTGGGACGAGCTCAGTAGCCTGGTGTGAAGGTTCCCATGGGCAGAAAGAACTGGGGGGGCTCAGAGGCCCCGGAGGAGAGAGGGAGTGTGGATGGAGACCTGCAGGTTCGGGAGCCAAAGACAGTAAGAAAGAAAGAGGATGTGCTGAGGGCAGCCAGCGTGGGAGATGGGACTCCGGCAAATAACCTCTAGGGCACAGGACCTGAGTCCCTGCCCTCCCCCGCAGGGCCAGCCACCAACACAGTGTCCTTTGTCCCCGTGTCCTGATCCCCTGGCTGGGTGGCTGAGAGCTAGGGCTCCCAGAGGAGGAAGGAATGTCCCTGCTGAGCTGTCCTTGCCTTCATAGGCTCCAGAGGCCACCCTCCCTCCCCCCATGCCCTGGCCAACTGCTGCCGGGGGCTGTGCTGGGCTCGGTACACAGCACCCAAGTTCCAGCCCCCCGCAATGAGGTATAGGAGGAGGAGATGGGGGTGCGAAGGGCAGACAGGTGCAGAGCAGGGACCACTGAGCACCTTAAAGTCCGACAGGGAGGCCATGAGCTCGTCCAGCTCCCTGGTGGCAGAGGAAGCCGAGATGCGTGTCTGCTGCTGGCTAGAGGTGACCCGCTGGGGGCTGTCGGGATTCACAGTGATGGTGGGGCTGCAGGGGCACAAGGCATTAGTCAGTGGGGTCCCCCGAGTCCAGCGTCGTGGTCCCCCAGGGGATCGTAGCTCTGACACTGCCCCCAACCCTGGGCAGCATGTCAGCTCTGCTGGCGACCCTTGGCCGGGGGGGGGGGGGGGGGGCTGCTGCCGGGAGGCAGGTACAGAGCTGTGTAGGAGCCGAGGGGACAGCTCATGGCGCCTTGGCCAGGATGCCTCTGGCTCCCCAAGTCCCAGTTCCAACCCGAGCGCCCTAGGGAGCCTCCACACTGGATGTGCATGTGAAATTAAGTCAGAAGCCCTGCAAGGACCTTTTCTGTGTTTTGGGGTTTCACTCCTCTGAGCCACGTGGCCTATGCCCCATACCCTCTGGTCCCTGGCTCCCACTTGAGCAGGAAAAACAGGGGCGTTAAGTGGTGGCACTAGGTAAGACCCGAGCCCAGATCTGCTCCCAGCATGGGCCCAGGTCCTGTGTTGACAAAGGACAAACACCACTGGGGGGGGGGGGGGCGGCACAGGTCTGCCTCAGCTGATGGCAAGGGGCTCACTAAAGGCTGGCAGCTGACCCTGTGACCTGACCTTGTCCCCCAGGGCCTGACAAGCAGCAGGCACTTGAGAGGGGTGGGTGACATGGGGCTGACCCAAGAGTGTCCCATGCCTGGGGCAGCCCAGGGCTACTCACACGGGGCTGGGCACGGAGCTCTCCAGTTCATCTAAGAGACTCTCCACACTGGGTCGCACGTCCTCCAGGCCCCGGCCCCCGTTGCGCTTGGGCTTCTCTTTTGTTAGGGGGCCAGCTTTGACCCCAAGGGAGCTGTTGTTTTCTGAGATGCCATAGAGGGGGCTCAGTGCCCCAGGCAGCGGGGGACCAGAGTTGGCATCATCTGGGAGAGAAAAAGGGGCTACTGGAAACCAGGTCCTCCAGGAGGCCAGAGGCTGGCTGGGACAGACGGGGGCAGGCGGCCAGGCCTACCTGTGGGGAAGCCCGGGGGGCTATGCTGCACAGCATTCAGCTCCAGCAGCAGGCGGTCGAGCTCGGAGAGGTTGCTGCCCAGCGAGGAGCTCATCACGGTGGGGGAAGGCTCGGCTGACTTCTGCTTGTTGGGGAAGCTTGGGGGAGGCAAAGCAAACAGCCGGTGAGAGATGCTCCCCAGCCTTGGGCTGGCTTGGCAAACTCCCAAATTCTCAAAGTGAACAGGGCAGAGGGGGACAGCCCTTCACCCCCGCCCCAGCAGGAGATTGAAGAATGGGAGAGGATGTGGTAAGCTGAGGAGAGGAAGGAAATCTTGCCTCAGTTCCTCAGCCCACGGGAGTGACATGACAGCCCGATAAGGACAAGGGACAGAGAGAGGTGGTGCTGGCAGTGGTGGCCAGGAACCTCAGGATCCTCTGCAATTTAACATTTGCTCCTGGAGGCAAAACCCCACCTGGAGCCAGTCATCATACCTCACCGCTGACCCCAGTAGGTGGCAGGAGGGGAAGGTGCCAGGGGAAGGGGAGGGGGTGGGTGGAGCATACTACCTGTAGACGTGTTCCTCCTCTGCAGCTCGGAGACCCAGCACGCCGCCCCCGTCGTCCTGGGGGATGGGAGCACCGGAAGCTTTGGCACTGGAGCCGTAGACGGGGGATGGAGGCTGGGGGTGGTGGAGGAGGACACTCAGAGAGAGGCCACCCCCCTCCCACCCACCCCATGGAGGAAGGGAACAGTCGAGTCAGCTCCGAGTCACCTCTGGGAGGCTCCAGGGCTGGGGAATTTCCAGGTGATTAACACTTGGTCAGTGTCCCCTCACATGGCGGGGGCCAGCCAGACAGCTCAGGGCTCATGCTCCAGACCCTTGTCCCCATCCCCACCTTACCTGCTGGTGGGTGAATCGGGGTGCACTGGGCTGCCACTGGTCTAAGGGGTCAAGGACGGTGCCATTCAGGGCCTCGCTGGATGGGGGTGGCGGAACGGGGGGCGGGACGGCAGTCTCCTGGTAGGTATTGTTTCCAGTTGGGTAGGAGTAGGGGGTCTCCTCAGATAAGAACACGGGCCGCTTGGAGATGTGGGAGGTGGTGGACTCCAAGTCCGCTAGCAGGGCGTCTGTGGGGAGAAGGGCAGGGAGCAGGTGAGACTGGGGTTCCAGGGAGCCCTGTATCAGCAGTGCCTGTCTGCCCAAAGTGGTGGGCTCGTGCCTGAGCACCTGCCCCACCCAGGGCAGAGAAGATGGGGCCTGGAATGACAGACACCAGCGGCAGCAGCCTGGTTAAGACCTGGCTCCCCAGGTCTCTTATGCCCAACCCAAGACCAAAGGTGCTCGGGATGCTCTTAGGGTGCCAGTGGGGCTCACCTACCTCTGAGAGCGGGACACCTGGCTCTGTGTCCCCTCCAGAGCTGTGCAGTTAGCTGGGAGTTAGAGCCGCCTGCCTGGAACTCTGACACCGCAGGGCAAGGGGGGGGGGGGGAGGGCGGGAGGGGCCCCACGTCACGGGGAGGGGCCCAGGCAGTGCCAGGCCCCACATCAAACTCAGAGCACAGGAATCCTCAGCCCCTGAACTGGAGGGGCCCAGGGGTGTCAGTGCCTTCCTAAGCAGCCAGGAGCAGAACTCCAGGCTAGAGGGTGAGGCTGGGTGGGGAGTCAGGGGCTAAAAGGAGGCTGGCCAAGAGGGGGGGCAGGACTGCTCTATAGGCTGTTTCTATGGAAGCCTGGCAAGCAGCCTGGCCTGAGGCTCCAGGACTCAGCATTTGCTTTTAACAGCAGCAAGGGAGCCGAGTGGGTGCTGAGTGCCAGCTGCCAGCAGCCTGACCCCAGTGCCCAACAGGGGGCCCTGGATCACCCCAACCTCCAGATAACAAGATCACACCTAAAAGGGCTGATTTCCAGCCCTCTTGGGACCCTCAAGAGCCCCACAATTCAGGGTGTCTGGCCCTGGTTGCCACACCCTCATTCCTACCATGCACGGGGACTTACCTGGGGGAACCATTACCAGAAAGCAAGGGGACCCAGCACCCTCCTAGGCCCAGAGCACCAGAGATTCCAGGAAGCAGAACCCTCATCCCTCCCCTTTACAGAGGGGAAGGGGCTTTGGGGAGCAGCGGGACTTGCCCAAGGTGACAAAGCCAGTAAGCAGAGGGTCAAGTCCTCAGACACCCCCCCCCCCAAAATGGCCCACAAGGGCCTACTCTGATCACAAGATGATGCCACATGTGTGATATATTAGTATTTTACTTATTATTTACTGGATAGAGACAGAGAGAAATTGAAAGAGAAAGAGGAGATAGAGAGGGAGAGAGAGAGAGAGAGAGAAAAAAAAAAAAGAGAGACACATGCAGCACTGCCTCACTGCTCTTAAAGCTTCCTCCTGCAGGTCGGGACCAGGGGCTTGAACCTAGGTCCTTCCACAGTGTAGCACATGCACTCAACCAGCTACACCACCACCCAGTCCCTTTATTTATTTATTTATTTAACCAAAACACTGCATTTTTTTTAAATTTAACCAAAGCACTATTTTTTTTTTAACCAAAGCACTACATTTTTTTTTTTTTTAATTTAACCAAAGCACTATGCAGCTCTGGCTTATGGTGACTGAACCCGAGACCTTGGGGCCTCAGGCACGAGAGTCTCTTTGTGTAACCATGATGCTATCTCCCCCGCCCCATTTTTCATGTTTCTATGAGTGAGGGACAACAAAGCTCCATTCTATCGCTGGTCTCTCCCGCTGAGCCACCTCCCCAGCTCCGATGCTACATTTAAACAATACAACTTCCTGAATGCCATGGTCCAGCCTCAGAGGACTGTGAACATCATCCTTCCTTGTGGTCAGTCCCCATACCCACCCCTTCTGGAAAGAGAGAAGCAAGATCTTCGCCCAGGGCCTTGGCCTGGGTGTAGGAGGGGTTGGGAGTAGCGCACACGGATACAATGCACACCTTCTCCCAGCTACCTGTCCTCAACTCCTGTCCCCCAGGCCAGACACACCTACCCCCAGCTCCTACCCAGCTGGTCAGCAGGAAAGTTTGTGCCAAGGTCCAGGACACCGGCCAGCAGCCCAACACACGTCTCCTGACTGTGAGGAGGGCACTTCCTGTGGCGCCTGCCCCCGAGCCAGTACAAGAGGTCTGGCTTCCTGTCTCCAGAAAAACCGGAACTAGATGGAGTCAATGAGTACCTTGGTGACCATGGAAAAGGAGTCCGGGTCAATCCAGGAGGCCTCTCAGCTGCCACACCTGCTACCTAGGCTTCATGCACTAGGTGTGTCATTTCCTCAGGACCCAACCCAGCAGGGGCAGGTCCCTCCTTTACCCTTGTAGGATTCCCCAGAGGTGTGTGTGTGTGTGTGTGTGTGTGTGTGTGTGTGTGTACACACAGTGTCAGGAATGGCTGCCATTCTGGACGCTTCACCAGTGTGACCTCCCTCACAACAAAACTGGTGCAGAATCACATCCTTGGGCTGCCTGAGCTGTCTGAGGTGACAGCTAGGAGCTGAACTCGGGGACTCCAGATAGTCACAGAATACCCTGTATCCCCAGACAACCTTCCCCTCTGCCTCAAATCCTCCTCCCTTCTCAGAGACCCACCCTGGCGTACAGCTGAGTAGCCTGGATTTCTTCCTTTTATGTGGGTAGAATCTGGGCAAGGAGGAAAGATGACCTTGGAGGAAAAAAGATGACCATCAGGAGGAAAGATGACCTTGAAGAAAAAAAGTGAGTGGGGGTCCGGGTGATGGCACACCTGGTTGAACACACGTGTTACAATGCTCAAGGACCCAGGTTAAAGCCTGGAAAGCTCCATGAAAAAAGCTTCATGAGTTCTGGTGTCTCTCACTCTCCCTCCCTATCACCTCCTTCCCCTTGATTTCTGCCTGTCTCTATCCAATAAATAAATAAATAAATAAAGACAATTAAAGAAAAAAAAAAGAAAAGAAAAAAGTGAGTGGCTCTGAAAGTGGTGCAGTGGCTAGAGTGCTGGACTCTCAAGCATGAGGTCCCACGTTCAATTCCCAGCATCATATGTACCAGAGCCTGATGTTCCCGCCTGATCTCTCTCCTCTCTAATTAATAAAGTTTGAGGGGGGAGAAATAAGAGTTCCAGGCCAGGTGGTGACACACCTGGTTGAGCACACATGCTACAATGTACAAGGACCCAGGTTCGAGCCCCTAGTCCTGACCTGCAGAGGGAAATCTTTGTGAGTGGAAAAGCAGTACTACAGGTGTCTGTCTGTCTCTCTCCCCTTTCCCTGTTGATTTCTGACAGTCTCTATCCAATAAAGATAATTTAAAAAAAATTAAAAACAAAACAAAAAAACAAGAGTTCCCTTAAAGAGAAGAGAAAAGTGAAGTAATAAGGTGACATTTGAGAGCCTGGCTGTCGAGGAGAAGGCACCTTGCTTTCCAAACTTGACTCGCCGAGTGAGAGAAGCAGCCCAGCAACGGTGGACACAAGCAGGAGCCTCTAGTGTCCCCCACACCCCCTCAGTCTGTGCTCAGTGATTTGGACGGGGCTTACCCAGCCACTGTCCCCTAAGCCCCCATGCTCAGGGAGGAGTATGGAGAAAACAGGAGGTGCGCCCTGACCCCCACTTTGGATCCTGCTATCGCCCCACGGGCAGCAAAATGGCGACAGGCCAAAGTCCCCCTGCGAGCTCATCACACTCCCCTGCTGACTGCATACAACGTCAGGTGGAGCATGGTGCTGAGGTGCCCCTGGCAGGCAGTGGCCCTGGTGTCAGCTCTACTACCCCAGGGACAGGCACAGAGAGCCTCAATTCACCCCACAAAGACCCGGTCGGAGAAAACAGTGCCTGCTGGGGCCTGCCCACCATAAGTGGAGATGCAGCAAGTGGAGCAGCCAGGGCCCTCCCTCAGGCTGGGGAAAGCGCAGGCTTCTTAGCATCTCTCTGCCAAGCCTGAGCCACAAGAGGAAGGGAGCTGTCTGCCACTTCCAGATGCAGGAGGTGCAAAATGTCCAGCAGTCTTGGAGGCAAAGGCAGTCGACCCCCAACAATGTAGGAATTCAAGCTGTCCCCACTGCCCACCAGAGGGCGCTGTTGGCCTGCTGCCTCCAGCACGGGGACGAACCGGCCGGCCAACCTTCAATCACAGAATTTTCCAGCTGGGGAAGACCCGGAAGCCCCCGGCTGTGGGGACGTTTCAGTGCCCACAAAGCCTGACTGAAGTGCAGGGGCTGGGCAGGCTACAAGGAAGAGCGCGAGGCAGGCGTCTGGGCACCAAGTCCCGGCCGGTGCCTGCTGCCACTGTCATTCGACACCGGTACATGCAGAGGGCTGACCCCCACCTGCTCCTTGGCGGCGGTGGGGACCCTACAGCCAGCAGCTTCAGGCTGGAAAGCCACCCCCCTTCACTGCCCCCAGAGGGAGGGGACCAAGGGCCGGTCTGCCCACATTCCAGGGCTAGTGCTGCAGCCAGCCAGGCCCCTTGCATCAGCAAACCTGCCCTGGAGCCCAGGACCTAGAAAGCCCAGAGTCTCCTTTGTGCCTGGACTCCAGGATGTCCCCAGCCAACAGCTGAGGGCTTAGGCCACAGGGCATCCAGAAAGTTAGAATCAACAAAGCCCTTCCACCTCCACACGCAAACAGAGCACAGGAACGTAGAAACAAGTCAGAGCTTTTTCATGAGCCCAGCTTCCGCCCAGGCCCAGGACCATCTGTCAAGGGGACTGGGTAGTGACACACCAGGTTAAGCACAAGGACCCATGCAAGGATCCCAGTTGGAGCCCCTGGCTCCCCACCTGGGGGGGGGGGGTCACTTAGAGAGATGCAGAGAGACACACAGAGAGAAACACCAGAGCACTGCTCAGCTCTGGCTTATGGTGACGTGGGAGATTGACCCTGGGACTCTGGAGCCTCAGGCAGGAAAGTCTGTTTGCATAACCATTATGCTATCTCCCCCGCCCTATTTTTATTTTATTTTTGTAAAATATTTTATTTATTTATGAGAAAGATAGGAGGAGAGAGAAAGAACCAGACATCACTCTGGTACATGTGCTGCCGGAGATCGAACTCGTGACCTCATGCTTGAGAGTCCAAAGCTTTACCACTGCGCCACCTCCCGGACCACCCTATTTTTATTATTTAAATAATTATTTTTAAAAGACGTATTTACTAGTAAGACAGAAAGAACTAGAGTATTTGCTCTGGTGTATGTGGTACCAGAGACCCCATGCTTCCAAGTCCTGTGCTCTACCCACTGTGCCACTTCCCAGGCCATTAAAGGGCTGTTTTTAAGAGACAGTAGCACACAGGCCTTGCCATGCACCTGGTCCTGGCACCATCAGGAATGCCATGACACTGAAGGCAGTTCTAGTACTGTGTGGTGTCTCTCCCCCTTGCTCTGCCCCTCTGAATGAAAAAGCAACCCAGGAATGCTGCAATCACATATAAGCGAGAGAGAGAGAGAGAGAGAGAGAGAGAGAGAGAGATCAGAACACTGCTCTGCTTTCACACATCCAGTGCTGGGGATCAAGCCTGTGACTTCATACATGCAAGCCCTGCGCTCCACTCACTCAGCCACCTTCCTTGTGTCTGTTAGCCCTGGTCTCAGGTCCTCAGATAGGAAGATTAGATCCTCCCAAGGCTCACTTACTCACCCACCTTTCCGCAGGCAAGGCTGGCTCAGCTTCCGTCCCCAGAAGTAGGAGCTGGCAGCGGTTTCCTTGGGAAGCAGCCACACTTCCCCCCAGCCCAGGCCCAGCTGTGGGTCCCTGCCATTCACCGGGGGTGTCTGACTGACAGCTCCAGCCCTCCAAGTACCTTCCCCGTGGCCTGTCTGCCTGCCCCACGGAGCTCAGAGCTCAGGGTATGGGGGGCTGTCTGGCCCCCTGCTGTTCACCTGGTGGGCTCTCAGGTCAGAGGACAGGCAGCTGGGCCTCTTTAGGGGAATCTGGGGAGGTAAGCAGGGAAGGCACCCTGCCCTTCCCAGGGAAGGAGCTATGTAAACAGCAGGAAGGCTCTGGCTCCTGGGGGATGGTCTCATCTCAGCCCCTTGGCTGAAGACTCTTCCAGATTAGGAAGGAGAGCAGAGCAGGGCAGGGCCGGGAGGCGCAGCTGCCCCCTCCCCCAGCCTGGAGCCAGAGGTAACCTAATCCGCGGGCAGCGGGGTACTTTTACTCGGTGAGTAACGCCCCAGGAATGGGGAGCTGGGTATATTTATCCTGATAACCGTCCTGGGAGGGAAGGCAGAGACTTCTGTGAGTTGTGAGGACCGATCTGCAGCAAAACCAGTGGGCTCTGTCCCCACATGGCCTGGGTCTGGCCTGCCGGAGGGAGGGGTCTTCCCGCCGACCCATATTCTCCCCTCCAAAATTTAAACTCTAGAGAGCAGGGGCCTTGCTGGGTGCCAAGTTCCCATTAGCTCGAATGAATGAATGGCTGGAGGCTCCAGAGACCCTTAGCAGGAGGAAAGTGCGGAGGCGAAGGAGAAGGAGGGTGGGAGGAGGCAGGCAGCTGTAATTCCAAGCACCTCTGCTCAGTTGTGCCACCTCGCTGGGTAGAACCCAGCATGGCCACCCCGCCTGTCGACAGGTTGGGAGACTTGACAGAGCGACTCTCCTGGAGTTTAGATCCAAGCAAGATTCCCTGTAATCCCAGACCGGATACTGGGCTCCCCCAGGGAAGGGCAGAGGATCAATCAGTGCTGTGGTGTCATTTGAATATTTAATGGCTGTGCCTGCAGATTCTGACTGAAGCCTCAGCCACCAGTCAGTCCCCCAGCTGACTCACTCCATCGGAACTGCCATTTTGCTCTGACTACCCTGAAGGAAGGAGGGGTGACACATAGGGAGGGGCGGGGGCCCTGGGGTGAGCCATCTCTTCCCCAGTGCTTCCCACGTGCTGGGGGTGGGGGAAACTGCCTTCCTGTCTGAACCCCGCCTGGCAGGGTGGCACCCGGTGAGTGTGCTGGCACTTTCGATTTCTCTACTGGGTGCCTGACTTGTGCCCAAGGTCACAGAGTAGCTGAACCTGAGCTCTGGGCAGAAGCCCAATCATGCCAGGGCCCCTCTGCTCTAGGCCCCCACATGGGGCCCACGATCAGGCCTCTGTGTGTGTGTGGGGGGGGGGGAGCATGGGACAGCAGCAGCAGGTCTGAGGAGCACACCTCCACTCCCCAAGGATACGGGGAGGGGCGGGCAGGCCAGGTGGGCAGTCTCTTCTCTATTGTAAATGAGTCATCTCTCAGCCCTGCCCTTCCCCAGAAATCCCAAGCACGTGGACGCCTGGCATTGGTCAGAGTTGAGCGGCCTCTTCAGGTCACCAGGAGACTGGCCTTGGCCGGTCAAGCCCTTTGGGCCCTCAACCCCCGGCCTGTTCTGAGTCCTTCACGGAGATAAACACGGGTTTAAACCCACATAGACAAGACAGCCCGGGCCCCTGGAGCCTCTAGTGCTGAAGTGATCTCGCCTTTTCCAAGCCCATCCAAGCAGTCCGGGAAATGAGAGGGAAGTTGTGTGCTGCAGGCAGGGCGGCTGCGGGGGCCTCTCACCCCTGCTAATCACCAGCAGAGCTTAGGAGGGGCTCCGAGTTGAGTCATTCACCCTCCAGAGACCCAAGCAGAAAGTTCAGTCGTTTGCCTGTTCCAGGAACGAGGCTGCAGCCTTTCTCTTTTCTGGATGTTTGTGGATTGCACAGCACGAGTTACCTACTCTTTGCCGATCAAGCTCTGACTAATGAGCCCAGCCCAGGATGACCAGAGGCCGGCCAGCCAGTGTCTCCCCAGCCCAGGCTGCTGGATCCTTTCCCTGAGTCTCGCTTGCCCTGCCCTGTGGTCCAATGGGAGCTTTAACTCTCACATCTGGCAGGGGCTGTGCCGGGGTTGAAGCCGCACCTCACAGGGCCCGTCCTGCACTCTGCCTGCACTCTGCCGTCACTTCCTGGAACTCACAGCCCTTTCACTTGCCTGCAGCACCCCAGCAGCCCCTTTGTGCAGACACCAGCAGTCTGAACTGTGTGTGAGTTCATCTTTTCTTGCGGTTTGACTGTCACCGTCTTTAGCAAAGTCCTACCCATCACTCTGGCCTCTAGTTCTGTCCCTGTCCTTAGACACATTGCACAGTACCTTCTGTCTTTCCTACAGTTAGTGGGTGTCAGCCAAGCACAGAAGAGTCACAAGAAATGCTTTGCCATGGGTGGTGGGATGGCCCTCTCAGTTTGTAAGGTCGGAATGACCCAGGAAAATGGCTCAGTGGGTAGAGCACAGGCCTTGGAGGCCTGAGGCCCCAGGTTCAAGACCTGTGCTTTGGCTTCTATGAAATAAGTCTTTCATGAAATAAGTCTTGTAAAAAGTGAAAAAATAGGAGTTGAGTGGTAGCACAGCGAGTTAAGCGCACGTGGCTCGAAGTGCAAGGACCGGCATAAGGATCCCGGTTTGAGCCCCCGGCTCCCCACCTGCAGGGGAGTCACTTCACAAGCGGTGAAGCAGGTCTGCAGGTGTCTATCTTTCTGTGTTTTTTTTAAGTTTTTTTTTTTTAAAGATTTTACTTATTTATTCATGAGAAAGATAGGAAGAGAGAGAGAGAAAGAACCAGACATCACTCTGATACATGTGCTGCCGGGGACTGGGCTCAGGACCTCATGCTTAAGAGTCCAATGCTTTATCCACTGCGCCACCTCCCAGACCACAGGTGTCTATTTTTCTACCCCCTCTGTCTTCCCCTCATCTCTCCATTTCTCTCTGTCCTATCCAACAACAACGACATCAATAACAACAACAATCAAACAACAAGGGCAACAAAAGGGAATAAATAAAATTTTTTTAAAGTGAAAAAATATGGGCCAGGCAGTGGTGCATCTATCTGGTCAAGCACACAAATTGCCAGGTGTAGGGAAAGCTTCATGAATGGTGAAGCAGCGCTGCAGGTGTCTCTATTCCTAGCTCACCCTCCTCTCTCTTTTTTTTTTTCTTTCTGTTCTAGCAAAGAAAGAAAAAAAGGGGGGGATGGTTGCTAGTAGCAGTGGATTCCTCTAGTGTAGGCACTAAACCGCAGCGATAACCCTGGTGGTGAATATATATATATATATAAGAAAAAAGATAATGGGGCTAGGTAGTAACACACCTGGTTAAGTACACGTATTATCACGCACAAGGACCCAGGTTCAAGCCCCTGGTCCCCACCTGCAGGGAGGGGAAAAGCTTCACACGCGGTGAAGCAGGACTGCAGGTGTCTCTGTTTCCCTCTCTAGCTCTCCCTCCCCCCCAATTTCCTTCTGTTCTATCAAAATACATACATACATAAATAAATTTAAAAAGAAAAATATATAAGCTGAGAACTCCTGGGGCTGGCATTCTGGTGTGAGCTGAGCTTCTCAGAATATCTCTGCAGTCACGTGTGCCTTTATTCACAATACTGGGCATGTACCGTTCAGCACCTTCTACCAGGTACCCATGTCTCCAGGGACCTCAGGATGAACCCAGAACACCTTCCAAGGATTAAATAAACTCAGAAGCAAGAACTTTAGACCCCAGGGCCCAGGAAGTGACGCAGTAGCAGCAGCCTGAGCTTGGGACTTAAAAGCATGAGTTCCTCAGTTCAGATCCTATCATTGCATAGGCCAGAAGGATCTCTGGTTTTCTCTAGTGTTAGTAATTTTTTGTCTGTCTGTCTGTTTGCTTAAATCCTTGCCTTTAAAACAAGCCAGGCTGGGAGTTGGGCAGTAACGAAGCGGGTTAAGGTGGCACAAAGCGCAAGGACCAGTGGCTTAAGGATCCCGGTTTGAGGCCCCGGCTCCCCACCTACAGGGGAGTTCCTT
This sequence comes from Erinaceus europaeus, assembly GCF_950295315.1. Classification (NCBI taxonomy): domain Eukaryota; kingdom Metazoa; phylum Chordata; class Mammalia; order Eulipotyphla; family Erinaceidae; genus Erinaceus; species Erinaceus europaeus. Next base: position 6,474,275 of record NC_080167.1, on the reverse strand, counting down.
CACAGGTGGTGAAGCGGGTCTGCAGATGTCTGTCTTTCTCTCCCCCTCTCTGTCTTCCCCTCCTCTCTCCATTTCTCTCTGTCCTATCCAACAATGACGACATCAATAACAGCAACAATAACTATAACAATAAAACAAGGGCAACAGAAGGGAATAAGTAAAAAATAAATATTAAAAAAAAAAAAGCCAGGCTACATTATGGAGTCAAATGCAAAAGGATTAGAAGACAAAAAGTGAGGCTTCATTAAAAAAAAAAAAAGTGGGGGCTGGGCAGTAGCACAGTGGGTTAAGTGCACAAGGCGTGAAGTACAAGGACTGGTGTAAGGATCCCGGTTTGAGCCCCCAGCTCCCCACCTGTGTGGGGGTCGCTTCACAAGTGGTGAAGCAGGTCTGCAGGTGTCTACCTTTCTCTCCCCCTCTGTCTTCCCCTCCTCTCTCAATTTCTCTCTGTCCTATCCACAACAACAGCAATAACAATAACAACAATAAAGGTAAAATAAATGGGAAAAAATGGCCTCCAGGAGCAGTGGATTTGTAGTGCAGGCACTAAGCTCCAGTGTTTTATGGGGTGTCAGGAGGCTACAGGGGCTGCAGGCATGGCAGTCACATCCCCAGCCCCAGACCTGTTCTCAGGGCCCCAGCCCCAGATGTGTTCTTGGGGGCCCTTGGTGAGCAAGGTTAAGTAGCTCCACAGAACCATCACTGTCCCCCCATAAAGCCATTCCTGTTCTGTCCTCACTACAGATTTGGCTGCTGGTGGGGCTGGGAGCTGGGATGGCCACATAGCCCTCTGTGTCCCCTTCTGACATTTGTAGACCCACAGAGGGGGAAGAGCAGGGCCTCTCGGCAATACACACACACACACACACACACACACACACCTCCCTGGCCTGGGTGGCAGCTGACATGGGAGCCTCCTGGAGCATTGTGAGTCATCAACGAGGAGACCGTGAAAGCCACCGCCTGCCCAGGGAACACCTCCTGTCCTCACACTGGGACAGAGATGAGATGCTGGGTCAGTGACTCCACATCAGAGTCTCATCTCTCCAGGGGACAGCGCAGGCAGGGAGAAGTCAGTCGGGGACTGCAGCCAGGGATCTTGGAAGCTGTGACAGGCCCATCACTAACTTGGGCCTCCTTGCCAAGCAAACCACTGACCTCACCCCTCCATGCCTCGGGTTCATTCCAAGTCCTCCCTGGGAGGACATCAGCTGAGCCCAGAAGCCTCCAACTGACTCGCTTCCTAGCAAGGTCAGAGAGAGAGTGAGAGGGAGAGAGAGAAGGAGGGAGAGGGAGAAGCTGCGGGGCTCCAGTGCCCCTCACCCCCACTCAGGCTCTACTGCCTGCAGGGAAGTCACAGCTGTCAGCAAGCCCAGTAGCTCTGAACCTGGAATCACGCAACAAAAGGGACTCCCCCAAGTTCTACTGAAGCTCCCAAAGCAGCAGAGGGAGCTGGTCATTGAGCTCTGAGCCCAGTGGAGTAGCACCAAGGAGCCCAGAGGCAGGGCAGAAAGAGCAGGAAGGAGCTGGGGGGTGGGCAGCAGATACGGGCTAGCATAATAGTACCGTATACACAGGTACCGTATACACAATATACACAGTACCGTATACACAGGTACCGTATACACAGTATACACAGTACCGTATACACAGGTACCGTATACACAATATACACAGTACCGTATACACAGGTACACAAGGAGACCTCACATCCCCATTCTACAGATACACACCTGGCTGTCACCATTCTCCAGCTGCCAATGTGCCTGTTCTCAGAGCCCCAGAAGCAACACAGAAAGGCTGGCTGTTGTCACCATTGCCTCTTCCAGTGCCCTAGCTCTGGTCCTCCCTCTTCCCCTCCCTACCCTCTTCCTTAGGGTCTGAGCCCCTGATGAGCCCCTGATGGTGGCTCAAGAATTTAAAGATGGGGGGGGTGCCTGGCATAACACACGCAGTTGAGTGCACACATTACCTTGAGCAAGGATCCGGGTTTGAGTACCTGGCCCCCACCTGCAGGTGGAAAGCTTTTTAAGTGGTAAAGCAGGCCTGCAGGTGTCTCTCTTTCTCTCTCCCTACCTCCCCCTCCCTTCTCAATTTCTCTCTGTCCTATCAAATAAAATTGAAATCTAAAAAAAAGGGGGGGGGGGAATGGCCACTTGGAGTAGTGGATTAGTAGTGCCAGCACCAAGCAATAAATAAATCTCTCACTTTATCTCTAGCCTACCCAATGAAATGGGAAAAGATGGCTTCCAGGATTCCTAGTGCAGGCACTGAGCCCCCGAGATAACCCTGAACCTTGAAAAAATCATGTTGAGTGAAATAAGTCAGAAACAGAAGGATGAATATGGGATGATCTTACTCTCAGGCAGAAGTTGAAAAACAAGATCAGAAAAGAAAACACACGTAGAACCTGAAATGGAATTGGCGTATCGCACCAAAGTAAAGGACTCTGGGGTGGGTGGGTGGGGAGAATACAGGTCCAAGAAGGATTCAGAGGACCTAGTGGGGGTTGTATTGTTATATGGGAAACTGGGGAATGTTATGCATGTACAAACTATTGTGCTTACTGTTGAATGTAAAACATTAATTCCCCAAAAAAAAAAAATATGAAAAAAAGAATCTAATTTCCTTTCTTTTTTTTTATTTTACTCAATTTATTATTGGATAGAGACAGAGAGAAATTGAGAGAAGAGGGGGAAATAGAGAGGGAGAAAGACACCTGCAGCTCTATTTCACCATTCATGAAGCTTTCCCCCTGCAGGTGGGGACCAAGGGTTTGAACCCAGGTCCTTGCACACTATAGTGGGTGCACTTAACTAGGTATGCCATCACCTGGCCCCACCCCATGTGCATTTTTTTGTTTGTTTGTTTTTTACCAGAGCACTGTTCAGCTCTGGCTTGTGGTGGTAAGGGGGACTGAATCTGGGACTATGAGACTCTTTACATTATGCTATCTATCCCCGCCCCCCTAAAGACTTATTTATTTTTATTTCTTAAGAGATCAGAGCACCACTTGGACACATGCAGTGCCAGGGATCAAACCCTGGATCCTACACAAGCAAGTCCTGTGCCCGGCCAGCTGAGCCCCCTTCCGATGCATTTACACACTTTCCTGAGAGGAACTGAGCAGTGTGCAACACCCCTGGCCCACCTCAGGAGGAAGGATTGGTAACACATGATCTTTATCAGTCGTGGTTGAACACAAGTTGGGACCACTATCTGTCCAGAGTCCAGAGTTCTGAGAAGAAGGGGCAGGGGAAGAGGAAGAGAGCTGGAGCTGGCCCCCCTCCACACTCCTCCAGCTGACTCAGTGACACTTTCTGTATGTTTCTTGGGCTCGTATGTTCTAGAGGCATCTGCTTAGTTTAGAGTAGAACAAAGTTCTCCCCTTGGCTCCACTTGACAGCTGGTGTCTCTCGACTGACTGCTAACATATTCTGAGAAATGGGATGGGAGTGGGTGGGAGGGGGCACACAGAAGCCCCAAGGTATGTCCCCAGCCCTCCTGAGCTGCCCGGTCTGCCACAGCAGGCCTTATCTGAGCCCCAGCCCTGTCCCTGAGCTCCCAGGCAGATGCTCTGGCCCCTGTCCTGAGGAGGGAAAGATTTCTCCTGAGTCCAGCCCCTTGCAGATGCTCACACTAGGAAACCGGTCTCTTTCTGGATGGGGAGGGAGAAGGCTAACTCAGGTTAGCCACCAGCTCTGGCTAACCTGAGTCCCATCGGGAAACCAATAAAAAAAGAGGGATGGACAGACAGACAGACTTCCCTGGAACAAGAGGCATCCAAGGAGACTGTGGATTCATGTGTAGGAACCTCTGACAGAGGAGGGGGTGGGAGTGCAAGCAGAACTGAACCCTGAGGCCCACCTGCAGGAGGCCCATCCCCACAGCTAGACAGATCTATGCCTTGTGGAATTAAAGCAGGTGGTCAGAGGGTCCCAGGGCTCCAGCTTCGCCTGCCCAGCCGGTCACAGCAGGAGACTGATGGGGGGGGGTGTATCCTTCTCTGCCCTGGTTTGGGTTTGACAGAAGACACTCTGGGGCTCTTTCCCAGGACAGATGTGCCCAGCCGTAATGCCCCAAATCATCCCACAGGAAGTCCCCAATGTACACATAATGGAACATTCCAGAAGTGTTTATAAGTTGGATCTGGGGGAGTCGGGTGGTAGCGCAGCAGGTTAAGCGCAGGTGGCACTAAGCACAAGGACCGGCATAAGGATCCTAGTTCGAGCCCCCGGCTCCTCACCTGCAGGAGTCGCTTCACAAGCGGTGAAGTAGGTCTGCAGGTGTCTAGTTTTCTCTCCCACCCCATCTTCCCTCCTCTTTCCATTTCTCTCTGTCTTATCCAATAACAAAGACATTAATAACTACAACAATAAAACAGCAAGAGCAACAAAAGGAAATAAATAAATAAATAAATAAATAAACATTAAAAAAAGGATTTGGAACTTTGGAGAAGGTCTTCTAGTAGAAACAGCATTCAGAGGGAGAGGCCTGGGTGACGTAGACCTTGTGTCCCCCTCGGCGGCTAGCCTCGACACTACATCTGGCTGTGTTTTTTGGGGCTGTTTTTTGGGGCACATCTCCTCACTCTGGGTCAGAAAGGAGGGCCAATGTGTGGGGCACAAACCAACAGCACTGCACCCTCACATCTCCACTCACAGTGCCTGCTCTGTGCCCACAGTGTGCTGTGCTGGTGCGTGGGGGTGCAGCTACCTGGAGACCCCTGGCCTATTCTTCCCCACAATGAGGTGCTTTTGCCCCCCACTCCTTCCCCCCACCCCACCCACCCACGTGGCTGTACTGAGAACCAGGGAGGCTCGGGTGGGAACAAAACTGCCAACTGGGGCTGCTGCCTCTCTTTCTGTCACTCTGTCCAGGCAGGAAGCAGCCACCAAGGAAGTCATCAAGCTGACCAAGTGCCACCCTTTCTGATGCTGCCCTTTCTGACCCCATTCACTTCTCCTTTGAAAAGTGGAAGTCTGCCCTGCTCCCCCTCCCTACTGTGTCCCAAACTGCAACATCTTCCTCTGTGGGCACCGTGAGGCAGGAACTGGGGTGTGGAGCCAGATCTCACTGACTGTGACTGTGAGGAGGAGAAATTTCAAAGTCCAGCATAGCAAGTCTGCAGCCACTGCCAGGGTGTCACATCCTGTGGCGGGGTGGCCACAGGGGGACAGAGTGTGAAGGCCCTCCAGCTCGCTGGGGGGGGAGAAGGGTGGGGGCAGGGCCAACCTCAGACTCCAGGTGCAGGTTTTAGTTTCCTGAACCACCTCCCACCTCCGCGCCCCCCCGGCTGTTGGCTTTATCTGAAACAGGAACCACACCAGCTGAGGGTTGGCCCAGATAATCATCCATGAGCTCTTGCAGGGATGAATTGATTCTCCTCCTGCTGGAGGGGGCCCCAGGGGCGGCAGGAAAGGGGAAAGGGGCGCTGAGGCAGAGGTCATCGGCACATGCCTGCAGGCTGCTCCCACCTCACAGAACGGTGAGCTAGCGCATCAGTGCTTTCCGGTAAATCTGGTCCGGCTGCAGCTCTGCGGGCATTCTCTACCCTCAGGACCTCTGCCTCCCAGGAGCGCTCAGCAGAGCGGGCAGTACTGGCCGGCTTCCATGCTGGTTGAAGGATATAACCCCACTCCCTGCCTGTCCTGCCCCACTTTACCCACTCACAGCCCCGGTGGCCTCAGCAACAGCTTGGAAGCTAGGTTTTGTCGTTGCACAAGGTGGGTTCGAGTCCCGGCTCTGGCACTTGCTAGTCTGTGCCTCTCTTAGCAGGTGTGACAGCCCTAACATTACGGGGCAGCAAATCTCAGAATTCTGTCATGCCATCTGGGGGCGGGGGTCAGCAGATAACAAAGATAAGGCCAGCCTGGACCATCAGAAGCACGGGGTCGCTGCATGTCATACGTGCCTACCTCAACAGGTGACACACGGGCCGTGTGCCGGCCCACCCTCAGCCGACACCCCTGATTGGCCTCATCTGGAGAAGAGGCTGTGACAGGAGACAGGTGGGCCACATGGCCACACTGTCATCCAACCAGGACTGCAGGGCTGGGTGCTGCCAACAAGGAGGGCTTGGCTTATGGCTGCGGAGGTTCTTGTCGGGAGAGCACAGGACTTTCACATGTGAGGTCCCGAGTTTGAACCCTGAAACCTCATATCCCAAAGTGATGCTCTGATTCTCATGAGCAATTTTTTTTTTAATTAAAAAGGCTTTTAACTAAAAATTAAAAGCTGACAGACTTAGCCTGGCTAACTAGCTCACTTGGACAGTGTGTTGCTTTGTGGTGTGCATGACAAAGGGTCAAGTTCCACATTGAAGGAAGTTCCAGTGCTGTGGTTGGTCTCTTTTTCTCTCTCTCTACCTCTACAAAAAAAAAAAAAAAAAAAAAAAAACCTGACAGACTTGTGCATGACCCAACCAAAACTCCCATGTCTCCTCTCTCCCCGAGTTCAAAGCCATCTTCACGTTCAAAGGGTCTCCACATACAAGGCCAGCAGGAAGGGCTCTACTGAACCTCCCGGGATTCTGGTCCAAAGGCCAACTTCCAGCCCCGCATGCCATCTGCTCCTAAGCTCGTGCTCTGAGGAACTGGGAGTCCAGGCACAGTCTGGGGGCCCCCACCCCATGTCTAATCCTAACTCAGAGGGAGCAGCAGTGCTGGGCAGATCTTGGATTTCCCCCAGAGGCCCTAAGGGCTGGATATGACCTGCCTCCCTACCCCCTTCCAACACAGGCTGGGAAAAGAGAAGCAAGGAGCCCCCACAGCCAGGGGGCTTGACAGGGAGCTTAACTTTATCTCAGCAGTTGAACCCAACACGCAGAGTCTAGAGGATCCCTGTAGGGGATGTGTGGACACCCTGAAATGGCGCACACAATGCCAAGCGTGCCCACCACACGATTCTAGGGAGACAGCTCCCTGCACCCATGTCCGAATGAACTGGGAGTCTGCAAGGCAAAGCACTGGCTGAGTGTGGCCTCCCGTACCTCAACTCACTGTCCTGTGCATACGTGTTAGAACAGAGCCGCGTGCATTCAGAGAGGCAGAGGCACCACACATGAGAGCTTCCTCTCATTTCCGTATTTCCGTGGGATGCCGGGGTTCGACCCTAGGCTGTGTGACCATTGCTCCCATCTGACTGCAGGTGAAGCAGCCTCATCTCTGCCTCAAATTACAGGTGGCGGAAGTTTCTGGAATGAGTCCTACTGAGCACTGACCCAGGCAGCACACAGTTCTGCCCACAGAACTGTGAGCACCAGAGGCCCACAGTGGCAGGCACACTGTTCAGTGTGACCTGTCCCTCCTGCCCCCTGCAGCCCAGCCATCCTATCCCACTCATAGTGCCGCCTCAGGCAAGAGTCCCAAACTCCACACTGGGCTCTGGAAAGGCACATCTGTCCCCGGGAAACACTCACTAGTAGATGGTCAAGAAGAGGGGGCATCACTGACACATACAGTGGCAGAGACTCAACTTGGGACCTCCTGCTCTTGGGTCCTACCTTTAGCCACTTCCTGGAATACACAGAGCTTTCTGGGTAGAAGCAGCAGCAGAAGTGAGAAGCGGCCTGGAGGTGAGAGGAGGCCAGAGCTCAGTGGACAAGCCTCAGCTTGGCTGCAGAGGAGCAAAGACCCAGGGCTGCTGGGAACCTGGACTCACAAGGGCACAGCAGGGAGGCCACAGGCCGGCAAGAGGGCAGGATGGGACCAGCGCACTGGCTCCATCCAGCAGGAGGCGGGGGTGGGCTTGACTGGAGGAAGACTAAGAGCGCCAAAGTTTGAAATAAAACTAGGTAAGTTCAACCAGACCTGGTAAGGGTGGGCTGTGGGGGGAGGGGGGGAGGAAGACTCCCACTGTTTGTTTCCTGTGGGAGGGATGGAAACCACCAGATGAGATGGGAGAGGAAGGAGCAGCAGGTCTAGAGAAGGAAGGAAGGAAGGCAGTTACAGGGCTCCCCGTTATCCCGGCCAAGCCACTAAGGATCCTCTCAGGGGCTCAGAAAGTAGTGGTTTGGGAACTGATCCAAAGACCCACCGGCCCTTGGAGGAAGCTGAAGGAAGTCGGAAGGCCCTGCATCCCTTCCTCTGGCCGCGCTCTCAGCACTGAATCCAGACACACCATGAGCCCCACTCCCAGCAGCCCCCTCTGCAGGATGAGGGGCTCGGTCCAGTGCTATCACAGGAACCAGGTCCTTCCTGCTTACAGGGACACAATCTCAAGCCCCCAAGTCGGGGGGAGGGGGGGAGAGTGCCTTTCAACCTCAGGCCCTGCTCCAGCTAAGCCCCAGGAAGGGTCTGCAACAGACACCACTCAACATCTGGCTGCAGGGTAATCACCCTGAGCTGCTGCCACAGCAAATCCAGCTCACTCAGGCTGAGCTTGTCAAGCAATCTGGAGGGTGCAGGGGGCCAATGAACTCAGAGCACATGCAGGCCTCCCCCGCCAGGCCTTTGCATACGCTGTCCCCTCTGCCTAGAACCCCTGGCCGTGGATGAAAACTCCTCACACTTCAGTTTCCTCTTATACTCTTGTGCAATGGGAGGAAAAGAAGAATCCACTGTGTTTAGTTAAAAAACAAACAAACGGGGGTCAGATGGTAGCACAGCGGGTTAAGTACACATGGCAAGGATCCCAGTTCTAGCCCTCGGCTCCCCACCTGCAAGGACCTGGGTTTGATCCCTGGTCCCCACCTGTAGGGGGAAAGCTTCATGAGTGGTGAAGTACTGTTGCAGGTGTCTCTCTGTCTCCCTATCTATCACCCCTTTCCCTCTTGATTTCTAGCTGTTTCTACCCATAAGTAAAGATAATTTTAAAAATGAGTTCAAGGGGAGTCAGGCGGTAGCGCAGAGGGTTAAGCGCAGGTGGCGCAAAGCACAAGGACCGGCATAAGGACCTCGGTTCGAGCCCCGGCTCCCCACCTGCAGGGGAGTCGCTTCACAGGCGGTGAAGCAGGTCTGCAGGTGTCTATCTTTCTCTCCTCCTCTCTGTCTTCCCTATCTCTCTCCATTTCTCTCTGTCCTATCCAACAATGACGACATCAATAATAACTACAACAATAAAACAAGGGCAACAAAAGGGAATGCATAAATAAATATTTAAAAAAAAAAAGACTTCAGGGGGGCCGGGTGGTAGTGCAGCGGGTTAAGCACACATGGCACGAAATGCAAGGAGCAGCCTAAGGATGCTGGTTCAAGCCCCAGGCTTCCCACCTGCAGGGGGGAAGTTTCACAGGTGGTGAATCATCGGGTCTACAGGTGTCTATCTTTCTCTCCCCCTCTCTGTCTTCCCCTCCTCTCTCGATTTCTCTGTCCTATCCAACAATAAGAACAGCAATGGCAACAAAAATGGGGGAAATGGCCTCCAGGAGCAGTGGATTCGTAGTGCAGGCACTGAGCCCCAGCAATAACCCTGGAGGAAAAATAAATAAATAAATAAATATAAAATAAAAAGGAAGTGGTCCAGGAGGTGGCACAGTGATAAAGCTTTGGACTCTCAAGCATGAGGTCCCGAGTTCGATCCCTGGAAGCACATGTGCCAGAGTGATGTCTGGTTCTTTCTCTCTCCTATCTTTCTCATAAATAAATAAATAAATAAACAAACAAAATCCATGATCTGGGAGGTGGCGCAGTGGATTAAGTATTGGATTCTCAGCCATGAGGTTCTGAGTTCAACCCCTGGCAGCACATGTTCCAGAGTGATGTCTGGTTCTTTCTCTCTCTCCGCCTGTCTTTCTCATGAATAAATAAATAAATAAATTCTTAAAAAAATAAAGACATAAATAAAATCTTTAAAAAATAAAAAGGAAGTGAAGGCAAGAATGTAGAAAAATAATCAAAAACATAGTTATGGAAAAAAATGAGTTCAGTGTTATTTAAATTAAGAAATTATTGGGGGCCGGGCGGTAGCACAGCGGGTTAAGTGCACAAGGCACGAAGCACAAGGACAGGCATAAGAATCCCGGTTCAAGCTCCTGGCTTCCCACCTACAGGGAGGTCGCTTCACAGGCAGTGAAGCAGGATTGCAGGTGTCTATCTTTCTCTCCTTTCCCCCTCTCTGTCTTCCCCTCCTCTCTTCATTTCTATCTGTCCTATCCAACAACAATGATAAACAACAAAGGCAACAAAAGGGGGAAAAAATGGCCTCAGCCTCCAGGAGCAGTGGATTCCAAGTGCAGGCACTGAGCCCCAGCGATAACCCTGGAAGCAAAAAAAAAAAAAAAATTAAATGTATTTTTAAATTCCAATATCATTATAGAAATCTTCAATATCTACACAAAGGATGAAAGTGTAGAACTTTCCTAAATGTCAAGATTCTAATTAAATGCACAGAAAAAAAAAAAAAAAAAAAAGGTCAGCCTACCTGCCTCTGTCTCACCAGCCCGTGACAGGGCAGGGGCCGCCGTCTTCATTCACGGCACCCTCCTTAGAGCACAGCCTACTGGCTGCTGTCAGGGAATGAGTGGGGGTCCTTACCAGGCTTATCTGCTACAGAGGCTGCCTTCCAACTCCGGTGCTGGCCCCCCGAGAGCCCCTAGCCCTCACTACACTACACACAAGGCTCATGTGTGTGTGGCTAAGTCTCCCTCCAACTCCATCCTGGAAATACCCCCTTCTGTCATCTGGTCTCCACCACCTCTCCCCAGCCAGCACCACTTCTACCCACTAAACAAGTAGTAACAATCACCAGGGGCTGGGAGACTGCTCACCAGGCATGCTGCTGGCCTTACCATGTCTGAGGCCCTGGGTTGGAGCCCCAACATCACATGGGAGCATCATGACACCGGGGAAAGCTCCTTGCCATGGTGTCACACCTCCTTCTCTCCCTCTTATTCTTCCCCTCTCCATTTGTTTTTTTATTAAATCATACTTTATAAAAAATTTTTTGCCTCCAGGGTTATTGCTGGGGCTCGGTGCCTGCACTACAAATCCACTGCTCCTAGAGGCTACTTTCTTCCTCCTTTGATTGCCCTTGTGGTTTTATCGTTGTTGTGGCTATTATTATTGTTGTTATTGATGTTGTTGGATAGGACAGAGAGACATGAAGAGAGGAGGAGAAGTCAGAGAGGTTAGGGTCACCTGTGAAGTGACCCTCCTGCAGGTGGGGAGCCGGGGGCTCGAACCGGGATCCTTCGGCTGGTCCTTGTACTTTGCACCATGTGTGCTTAACCCGCTACACTACCGCCCAACTCCCACTTTTTAAATTTTGTTTTATTTAATGAGAGAGAGAGAGAGATCAGAGCACTGCTCAGCTCTCACAGATGGTAGTGCAGGGGATTTAACCTGGGACTTTGGAGCCTCAGACATGAGTCTCTTTGCATCACTGCTAAGCTTATCTCTCCCATGTTCTAGCTAAAAAAAAAAAAAAAAAAAATTAATATTTATTTATTCCCTTTTGTTGCCCTTGTTTTATTGTTGTAGTTATTGTTGTTATTGATGTTGTTGTTGGATAGGACAGAGAGAAATGGAGAGGGAAGGGGAAGACGGGGGGGGGGGGGGGGAAGAAAGACAGACACCTGCAGACCTGCTTCACCGCCTGTGAAGCGACTCCCCTGCAGGTGGGGAGCCGGGGGTTCGAACCGGGATCCTTACGCTTTGTACCATGTGCACTTAACCCACTAAGCTATTGCCCGACTCCCTATGTAAAATTTAAGATGAAACTTTCCATAAGTCCTTATGGTCAGGGCATATCAGTCCCCTGTGGGGAGTTCATGGCCTGCCTGACTTGCTTGGGAGGTCAGAGTGAGGCTGCAGGGAGGCCTGGGGGGGCACTTTCACTCATTTCTGGAGGACAAAAAAGATAAGGAAGGAGGCCGGGGAAATAAATAGTTCAACAGGAAAGCATTTGACTGGCATGCCTGAGATTCTTGGTTCGATCCCTAGCACCACATGTAGCGGACTGGTGCTCTGGCTTTTCTGTCTCTTTGTCTCAGGCGAAACACTCTCTATGTGATAAACAAAATAAACTAAAAAGAAGAAGGGAGGCAGTAGAGGAAGCATGGCAGCCCTGTCGTCCAGCAGTCCCACCACACCTGCACCTCCGGCCAGGTGCAGAGGCGGGCAGGAGCAGTGGGCCGGAGAGTAACAGGTTTTGTGAACTCTGCACCACTGAAATGTGTTAGCGACACCAGCTATGGGGTCCTGTGGCCCCAAGCTGCTGATAGGATCATCGATTATGAGGACGCGGCCAAGACACAGGAACCACGAAGCATACAGGCAGATTAGCCTCGTGAGGGAGGCTGGGACAGGGAGAGCCCGCCAAGGAGAGAGAGGAAGACAAGGCTGGGGCCAGAAACTGAAAGGGAAAGACTCACGTCCTGCTGACATTTCTCGTTAATTTCTTTAGCCTTTAAAAGGCTCTTTTGACAATGGCACAGAGAGCGCCAGGAATAGTGCATTTGTGGGCAAAAATAAAAGACTAGCAATGTCGTGTGGCTTTTACGATATATGGACAAGTAAAATTTATGACGATCACACAGGCCGGGAGGGGGCGTGGAGCCAGACTGCTGTAAGGTTCTGACTTTATACACGAGACAATAAGATTTGAAGGAAATGTGATAAATTAATCTTGTAAACTATACAGCAACCACTTGAAAAAAAAAGTAGGGAGTTGGGCAGTAGTGCAGCGGGTTAAGTGCACGTGGCACAAAGTGCCAGGGCCGGCGTAAGGATCCTGGTTCAAGCTCCCGGCTCCCCACCTGCAGGGGAGTCGCTTCACAGGCGGTGAAGCTGGTCTGCAGGTGTCTATCTTTCTCTGCCCCTCTGTCTTCCCCTCCTCTCTCCATTTCTCTCTGTCCTATCCAACAACGACGACATCAATAACAACAACAATAATAACTACAACAATAAAACAACAAGGGCAACAAAAGGGAAAATAAATCTTAAAAAAAAAAAATCCTAAAAAACCAGTCAACAAATCCCAAACACAGAAGGAAGGAAGGAAGGAAGGAAGGAAGGAAGGAAGGAAGGAAGGAAGGAAGGAGGAGGAGAGAGAACAGATGGCAAATTTGAAGGCAACAGGGAAGATGGGAGAGTACCCCTCACACTGATGATGACTCCTTTAAATGTTAGGAAGCTTATATAGGGATATAGGGAGTCGGGCAGTAGCACAGTGGGTTAAGCACACGTGGCGTGAAGCACAAGGACTGGTGAAAGGATCCCGGTTCGAGCCCCCAGCTCCCCACCTGCAGGGGAGTCGCTTCATAAGCGGTGAAGCAGGTCTGTAGGTGTCTGTCTTTCTCTCCCCCTTCTGTCTTCCCCTCCTCTCTCCATTTCTCTCTGTCCTATTCAACAACAACAATAATATCTACAACAACAATGAAAAACAACAAGGGCAACAAAATGGAAGATAAACTTAAGAAAGAGAGAAAGAAAATATAGTCCCAGTAAAAGGTGGAGGTTGTCAAATGGGATAACAGACATAGCATCCATATATGTTGTCTATATCTTTTAAACTTTTTTTTAACCAGAGCACTGCTCAGCTCTGGTTTATGGGAGTATGGGGGGCATGGAACATGGGATTTTAGAGCCTCAGGCATGAGAGTCTCTATGCATAATCATTATGGTATCTACCCCTACTTTTTTCAACACTTTTATTTATTTACTTATGTTTATTTATTTTTATTATGTTTTTATTTACCAGAGCACTGCTCAGCTCTGGTTTATGGTGGTGCGGGGGATTGAACCTGGGACTTCAGAGCCTCAGGCATGGGAGTCTCTTTGCATAACCATTATGCTATCTACCCCCACCCTTATTTCTTTTTCAATTTTATTTACATTTATTTATTTTCCCTTTTTGTTACCCTTGGTTTTTTTTATTATTGTTGTAGTTATTATTGTTGTTGTTGATGTCGTCATTGTCAGGACAGAGAGAAATGAAGAGAGAAGGGGAAGACAGAGAGGGGGAGAGAAAGATACCTGCAGACCTGCTTCACCGCTTGTGAAGTGACTCCCCTGCAGGAGGGGAAGATGGAGAGGGAAAGAGACAAAGAGACACCTGCAGCCCTGCTTCATCACTTGTGAGGCCTTCCCCCTGCAGGTGGGGACCAGGGACTTGCACCTGGATCCTTTCATACTGTAATATGAGCACTTCTGGATAGAGACAGCCAGAAATTGAGAGGAAAGGGGTGATAGAGAGACAGAGAGACACCTGTAGCACTGCTTTACCATTCGCAAAGCTTTCCCCCTGCAGGTGGGGACTAGGGGGCTTGAACCCAGGTCCTTGAACACTGTAACATGTGCATTCAACCAGGTGTGCCACCACCTCCTCCCCCCCCCTTTTTTTTTAAGGAAACAGGCTGAAGAAGGTGATCGGCCAGATATTTCAACCACAAGAGTAGGAGACGGGTGGAGGGTAGATAGCATAATGGTTATGCAAGCAGACTCTCATACCTGAGACTCCAAAGTCCCAGGTTCAATCCCCCGCACCACCATAAGCCAGAGCTGAACAGTGCTCTGGTTAAAAAATAACAAATAAAGAAACAAGAGTAGGAGACATCCTAGACCCCTTTCTTAGATCCCCTTTTCTGGGAACCTAAGAAAAAGTCACTTGGCCAGGGGAGGGGGAGTTGGAAGACTGGAGCTCACTGGATAGGGCGCTTGCCTTGCCATCTGTGTGGTCCAGGTTCAGGTCCCATTACCACATGGGAGCACAACAGCACCAGAGGAAACTCCAGTGCTGGAGGGTCTCTTCCTCCCTCTGTTCCAGTATATCTGAATAAAAATGTGGCCTGGTGGGGGCCAGGCGGTAGCACAGCAGGTTAAGCACACATGGCAAGAAGTGCAAGGACCGGCATAAGGATCCTGGTTCCAGCCCCTGGCTCCCCACCTGCAGGGGGGTTGCTTCACAAGCAGTGAAGCAGGTCTGCAGGTGTCTATCTTTCTCTCCCCCTCGCTGTCTTCCCCTCTTCTCAATTTCTCTCTGTCCTACCCAACAACAACAGCAATAACAATAATAACAACAAGGGCAACAAAAAATGGGGAAAAGTAGCCTCCAGGAGCAGTGGGTTCATAGTGCAGGCACTGAGCCCCAGAGATAATCCTGAAGGCAAAAAAAAAAAAAAAAAAAGTGTGGTCTGGGAGCAGTGAAATCACTCATGAATGAGGTCTTAGTTTGTCAAAAAAACAGACACAGACTGACTGAACTGATCCACAGCCACATATTAGGGAGCGGTGCTGATCACACCCACCAAGATATTTGAAGGGAGGCTCGTAGGCAGAAGGAGCACGGAGGGCAGGGCTGGGAAGTCCCAGGCAGAGACACCATCAATAAGAGGCAAGTGACCAGAAACTCAGGGTCCTGGGAGCAGAGGCACTGCGGCAGCCAGTCCGCAGGCCTCTCTTAGGTGAGGCAGAAAGCAGCTGTATCCAGGTCAGTATTCCTGCTGCTCGAGAGGAACAAACAGGATATTTGAAAGCAGATGATCACAAGTGACTACAGGAAGCCGTGCTGAGCACCTCTAGATAAGGTATCTCTCCTCCCCAACCTGTTTCTGGCAAGCCTGCCCTAGTCACCAGGCCAAAGGACTTCAAGTGCTGACTTCCAGTAGTGGTTTCTTAGAAAGTCCAGGACACAGGAGGAGATGCCATCTGAGGTGATGAGACAGGGAGGGATGAGGCCACCTACCCAGCCACCCCAACAGTCATTTCACCCCCAAAGTCGCAGCTAGGATGACGCTGCTAAGGAGGGGTGAGGGGACCACAGTCACTTCTGGGTTCAGAGGCCCATCCAAGAGAGGCCATGGTCTGTCTGTGACACCCATCCCCAGTGACCAGCCTGACTCTGCTGTCCCAGACCTCAGTGGGGACGAGAAACTGTCCCAGTGAGCTGGCCCAGCCAGGAGGCCATGGGGAAATGACAAATGCAGAGGAAACCCAAGTTCGGGCCACAGAACACTCCCATTTCCACCTAAGATGAATGTTCCGGAAATATAGAGTGAGGAAAAACCCAGGAGGACTCTGAGCAGGACCCAGGGCAAACACAGCAGATGAACGGCCTCTTAAAAGGCAGATGTAAAGGGGATGGGCAGTGGTGCACCCTGTTCAGCACACATGTTATCATGTACAAGGACCCGGGTTCAAGTCCCAACAGGGGGAGAAGCTTCATGAGCAGTGTGAGATAGTGCTGCTGCAGAGGTCTCTCTCTCTCTCTCTCTCTCTCAATTCCTCTCTGTTCACCACTTGTGAAGCGACCCCCATGCAGGTGGGGAGCCGGGGGCTCAAACTGGGATCCTTTACGCCAATCCTTGTACTTTTCGCCACCTGCGCTTAACCCGCTGCACTACTACCCAACCCCCATAAATAAATATTTTTAAAAGAAAAAAGGCAGGAGGCTGAGCAGTAGTGCAGCGGGTTAAGCACACACGGTACAAAGCACAAGGACTAGTGTAAGGATCCCAGTTCAAAGCCACTGGTTCCCCACCTGTGGAGAGAGGAGAGGTGTCGCCTCACTGGCAGTGAAGCAGGTCTGCAGGTGTCTGTCTTTCTCTCCCCCTCTGTCTTCCCCTCCTCTCTCGATTCTTTTCTGTCCTATCCAACAAAAACAGCAGCAACAACAAGGGCAACAAAATGGCCTCCAGGAGCAGTAGATCTGCAGTATAGGCACTGAGCTCCAGTGATGTAACCCTGGAGGCAAAAAAAAAAAAAAAAAAAAAAGGCAGAGCCAGAGAGAGAGCTAGCTACCAGGCAGGGTGCATGCCTAGCCAGGCACGTGACCTAGGTTAGACACCAGCTCCACATGGGAGGTGCCACAGCATCGGGGGAAGCCACGGTGAAGTGGAACCTCTCTCTGTCTCTGAAGGCAAAAGTGGCCTGAGCAGCCAATGCACAAGCAGGTGGGCAACCCAGCTTTATCCGATGGTTTATGTCCACTCCGTTCGACAAAAGTCACAGTCGATGGTCCAGGAAACCCAACTCTCCCTTTCTCTATCACGTGGAACCCCACTGCCCAGCCCCAGCCCACGAGGCTTTAGATATATCACAGAGGGACTGGGAAGCAGCTCACCTGGTAGAGTGCACACCTACCCTGCTCAAGGTCCTGGGTTCGAGTTCTGGTACCAATTGGTAGCACCATGGACAGCACTGGTGGGGAGAAACTCCATGGGCAGTGGAGCAGTGCTATGCTATCTACATCTCTCGGTCTCTCTGAAATAAAGGAAAGCCTGCAGTGGTCTAGGAGGTGGTACAGTGATAAAGCTTTGGACTCTCAAGCATGAGGTCGTGAGTTCTATCCCCGGCAGCACATGTGCCAGAGTGATGTCTGGTTCTTTCTCTCTCCTCCTATCTTCCTCATTAATAAATAAATAAAATATTTTTAAGAAAGAAAAGAAAAGAAAAGAAAAGCTTGCCTGGGCTGGTCAGCAGTGCATTAATTATGCTGGAGACCCAAGTTCTGTATGAAGCTGAGGGGACAGGGGCACAGCAGTAATGCCCAGGACCTGCACCCAAGATACCAGGTTCGATACCTTGCACCCCAACACCACCAACTGCCAGAGCTGAGCAGTGCTCCAGTTCCAACTCACCTACCCCCCAAAAAATGTATTTTCTTTTTATTTTTTTAATATTTATTTATTTATTCCCTTTTGTTGCCCTTGTTGTTTTATTGTTGTAGTTATTACTGTTGTTGTTATTGATGTCATTGTTGGATAAGACAGAGAGAAATGGAGAGAGATAGGGAAGACAGAGGGGGAGAGAAAGACAGATACCTGCAGACCTGCTTCACCGCCTGTGAAGTGACTCCCCTGCAGGTGGGGAGCTGAGGGCTCGAACAAGGATACTTCTGCCGGTCCTTGCGCTTTGTGCCACGTGCGCTTAACCTGCTGTGCTACTGCCTGACTCCCCAAAAATTGTATTTTCAAGTGCAGCATGAAGAGGTGTCCCACAGCCGTCCTCAGCCTGCTGAGAGCAGAGGAAAGCCTGTGAGCGTGGGCCACAAAGGCCGGTGCTGATGTGGAAGCAGACTCCTGAGTGACCCTGCAGCAGCCCTGAACCTTTATGCTGGGGGAACAGTAAGTACAACGGAGCCACCCAGAAACCTCCTCCCCGGCTGCTTCCCCCTCAGAAACACCAAAGAGAAATGAGAGTTCAGGAGAAAGCAGAGTTCATATAACCAAAACCCAATTCAACGCCACCAGACGAGGGTGTGGCCGCTTCACCTTTGGAGCAGAGCCTCAAGTGTGCTTGTGCACAGGGCCGGGTGTACAGGGCCCCCAAATCATAGCCTCCTTGGATCCAGCAGCTGGGCAGCTGGGCAGCTGGGCTCAGGTGCCTTAAGTGCCCAGATCATCATGGGCACAAGCAGTGGACAAGTGAAGTGAGTGGGTGACAGAGAACCAACCCTCAGAACGGAGTCCAAATTATTCCAAGCACAGAGGACAATGATGCCATGTGCCACTTACTAAGCACCTTAAAGTATTTTGCAGAGACACCTGTTTCAGAGATTGGGAAGGGGTACTGAGGCTCAGGGTACAAGGCTGGCACGTGGGGGCATGGATACAGGCCCAGAGGTGGCCAATGCCAGAGTCCGTGCTCTGCACAGGCGCCGTGGTGCTGCTGCCCACCTGGAACCCCGGGGCTTCCTGCTCAGATTTTCAGGGAGGAAGTGGTTGGCTGGAGGCTCGGCAGCACAGTGGGTGCCCACAGTTCCTGCCCATTTAATCATCAACCACCATTAAATATTTATTAAGCAACCACAGAGAGAAGCCAACAGTACTTGGTGGTTTAGAAACAACTAAGAGGCAGATAAAACCCCTGTCTTCAAGGAGCTTACAGAACAGAGGGCGAGGGAGGAGGGAAAGACTGTGAAATTATATGGAAGTGAGCGGGTCGAGAGGCCCGGTGAGCAGAGAACTGGGGAGCAGAGAAGCCTTCTCACGGGCTGCAGCTGAGATCATAAAGGTGGAGGGTGCGGACAGAGAGAGAGAGTGGAGGAAGCTACTTTCTGCACCATGTACTCCAGGACCAGCACTCAGTGCTCACGGTGCTCAGATCTCAACGCACGTGCTCTACAGGGTGAACCATCTTCAGGGCCCAAGAAACAACACAGGGGGTCGGGCGGTGGCGCAGTGGGTTAAGCACACAGGGCGCAAAGCGCAAGGACTAGCATAAGGATCCCGGTTCGAGCCCCCAGCTCCCCATCTGCAGGGGAGTCACTCCACAGGCGGTGAAGCAGGTCTGCAGGTGTCTGTCTTTCTCTCCCCCTCTCTGTCTTCCCCTCCTCTCTCCATTTCTCTCTGTCCTATCCAACAATAGCAACATCGATGACAAAGATAATGATAACCACAACAGCGATGAGAACAGCCAGAGTAACAAAAGGGAAAAAATGGCCTCCAGGAGCAATGGATTGCGTGGTGCAGGCTCTGAGCCCCAGCAATAACCCTGGAGGCAAAAAAAAAAAAAGAACATGGAGGCAAACAACCAGGGCCTGCAGCAATTCCCCCCTCAGCCTTAAGGCTCCTGTATGAAGAAACCAAACGAGAATGGGTGCGGTGCCAGAAGAAATCGGATCAAGATCTTGCATCACTCTCTGTGGTGACCCTAGGCGTACCCCCTTCCTCTTGTCCCCTGAGCTTCAGTTTAGCATCCTTATCTGGAAAAGGGGGAAACTATCACTCTATCTAACTCCAAAGGGCTGTTGCCAGCACCACACCAAAAAACGATGACAAAGTTTCCAAAAGCTGTGGTCCGGGAGGTGGCACAGTGATAAAGCTTTGGACTCTCAAGCATGAGGTTCCGAGTTCGATCCCCGGGCAGCACATGTGCCAGAGTGATGTCTGGTTCTTTCTCTCTCCTCCTGTCTTTCTCATAAATAAATAAAACCTTAAAAAAAAAAAAAAAGTTTCCAAAAGCTTACGGTAATGTCCACAGCTGACACAGGCCGGGAGGAGACAGGGGACAACAGCAGACGGAGCAGACAATGGTAGAGGCCACACGGCAGCGTGAAGGAAATGAGTCGAGTCTCTGCTGGCGTGCAACCGGATGAATCAGGACAATAGAGGCCAAGTCAGGGGTGGAAACAAATTTAGGAGCCACCAACACGTAAGTGATAGGTCACACAAGTAGAGCAACTGCCCTCAGAATCTGGGAGAAAAACAGGAGGTCCAGAAAAAGCTTTGAGGGGGAAGGCATCTCTGTGGAGATTTGGGGGGGGGGGTTATTCTCAAGGAAGGTAGGGGAGACACGGCCCCTAAGGACCGGGGTGTGTACTTAGTAAAAGAGAAGGCATGAAGCCGCAGAGTGCCAGACGGTACGCCAGTAAGGGTGCCTGCCTCGCCACCTGAGTGACCCAGGTTCAAGCCCTGGAACCAGGCGGGCAGTGCTATGGCAATGGAGAAAGTCTGGTGCTACAATCTCTCTCCTCCTCTGCCTCTCCTCTCCTTCTCCCTCTCTCTCCCAGAGCACTACTCATCTCTGGCTTATGGTAGTGTGAGTGATTGAACCTGGGACCTTTGGTATCTTAGGCTTGAAAGCTTTTTTGCATAACTATTATGCTATCTACCCCTACCCCAGTGTCTATCTTTCTATCAGAATGAAAAAGCTGTGAAGTCATGTGTGCACAAGGTCCCTACCACCCCAAAAGGCAGACAGAGAGAGCAACAGAGAGAAAGAGATAAGAAACAAGAAGTGACAGACAAGTGAAGAGAGGGGGCGGTGGGGGGGGGCCGGATGGTGACGCACCTGGTTGAGTGCACATATTACAGTACACAAGGCCCCAGGTTCGAGCACCCCCCCCACCTACAGCAGAAAAGCTTTGTGAGTGGTGAAGCAGGGCTGCAGGTCTCTCTCTCTCCCTCCCTATCACCCCCTTCCCTCTTGATTTCTGGCTGTCACCATCCAATAGATAATTTTTTAAAAAATTTAAATAATACACTTTTTTAATATTTATTCATTTTCCCTTTTGTTGCCCTTGTTTTTTATTGTTGTTGTTATTGATGTCGTCGTTGTTGGCTAGGACAGAGAAAAATGGAGACAGGAGGGGAAGACAGAGAGGGGAAGAGAAAGATACCTGCAGACCTGCTTCACTGCTTGTGAAGAGACTCCCCTGCAGGTGGGGAGCTGGGAGCTCGAACCAGGATCCTTAGGCCGGTCTTTGCATTTTGTGCCACGTGTGCTTAACCCACTGCACGACCGCCCAACTCCCAAAACTTTTTTTTTTTAAGAGGAAAAAATAAGAGGGAGGGCTGTGGGTCTGCAGAGGGAGGAGTTGGGTGACCTGGGCCACTGTCATCTATACTGAAGGTGCATATGTGGAAAGAGGGTGTGGGGAAGAGTTACAGCTGATAGACCAAGCAAGGGTCTATCTGGGGTGCACGAGCTCTTGCTAGTTAGTACACCCATCAGCTCACCAGCCGCCGCCCCCCCAAAAGAAAAACACAAAAAAACAGCCTGTCCTCCAGCCACTCTAGGAAAGGTTCTTCTGTGGCTGCAAGAGGACAACATCTCCACAGCTCATTCAAAAGTTTCAAGGGGCTGAGAGGGGTGCGGGGGAGGGAGAGATGGGAGGGGGCCTGTGCAGAGCCAGAGACTCTGAGCTGGGCTCCCCAGGCGCCCGCCCACCTTGCTCCAGCTCTCCTCGCGGCGCTCCAATTCAAAACAGCTGGATGTGTGTGTGTGCCCTGCTCTCCCCAACGAGAGAACAGAACAGAACAGGGCTGTTTCTGCCAAGCCAGCTCTGAATAAGCTGCATTCCATTTCATTAAAACAATTACCTGAGCCCCGGCCAAGAATTACATAAAGCTTCCTCCCGGCACCGCCCCCCCAAAACACATCTCGCTGTTTTGCAAACAGGCAGAGGCCACCGGAGGAAGAGCCCAAGGTCCCCACCAAGACACAGGTTCAAAGAAGACTCTGAGCCTGAGAGGTGGAGCCCAGGACTCACGTGCCTGGTTCAAACCCCAGCACTGCCTATGCCAGAGTCGGCCGGTGCTCTGACCGCTATTTCTCCCAGTATATAGATCTTCCAAAATTAAAAACCAGAGCGGCCCGGGAAGTGGCAACAGTGAATAAAGTGAACCCTCAAGCATGAGGTCCTCAGGTTGGTCCCCAGAGACACATGTATGAGGGTGATGTTCTGGTTCTCTTGCCCTTTCTCATAAATTAACTAATTAATAATTTTCTTTCCTTTCCTCCTCCTTTTTTTTTTTTTTTAAAGATAGAGGCACTGGGAGAGTGAAGGAGACGGCAGCACCAAAGCTCCTTTCAAAGCAGTGGGGATCACATACCTTGCTGAGCTGCGCACTACACTGCCCAAGTGAGCGATTCACCAGCCCGAATAAAGAAATATTTTTAAATTAAACTAAACAATAGGGAGACTTCCGTAACAGCAGCAAATGCTGGAGAGGCTGTGGGGTCAAAGGAACCCTCCTACACTGCTGGTGGGAATGTCAATTGGTCCAGCCTCTGTGGAGAACAGTCTGGAGAACTCTCAGAAGGCTAGAAATGGACCTACCCTATGATCCTGCAATTCCTCTCCTGGGGATAGATCCTAAGGAACCCAACACACCCATCCAAAAAGATCTGTGTACACATATGTTCTTGGCAGCACAATTTGTAGTAGCCAAAACCTGGAAGCAACCCAGGTGTCCAACAACAGATGAGTGGCTGGCTGAGCAAGTTGTGGTCTATATACACAATGGAATACTACTCAGCTATAAAAAATGGTGACTTCACCGTTTTCAGCTGATCTTGGATGGACCTTGAAAAGTTCATGTTAAGTGAAATAAGTCAGAAACAGAAGGATGAATATGGGATGATCTCACTCTCAGGCAGAAGTTGAAAAACAAGATCAGAAAAGAAAACACACGTAGAACTTGAACTGGAATTGGCGTATTGCACCAAAGTAAAAGACTCTGGGGTGGGTGGGTGGGTGGGGAGAATACAGGTCCATGAAGGATGATAAATGACATAGTGGGGGTTGTATTGTTATATGGAAAACTGAGAAATGTTATGCATGTACAAACTATTGTACTTACTGTTGAATGTAAAACATTAATTCCCCAATAAAGAAATTAAAAAAAAGAACAGAGAGACTTCCAATGGAAGGGAGGGGATATGGAACTCTGGTGGTGGGAATTGTATGGAATTGTACCCCTCTTACACCACAATCTTGTTAATCATTATTAAATCACTAATAAAAAATTATTAAAGAGCTGCATAATGGTTATGCAAAGAGACTGAGGCTCCAAAGTCCCAGGTTCAATCCCCTGTACTATCATCAATGAGAGCTGAGCAGTGCTCTGATCTCTCTCTCTCTCTCATTAGATAAAACAAAATTTAAAAAGTGGGAGTCGGGCGGTAGCATAGCCGGTTAAGTGCAGGTGGCGCAAAGTGCAAGGACCAGCCTAAGGATCCCAGTTCAAGCCCCCCCCCCCCCCGCAGGAGGGTCAATTCACAGGCGGTGAAGCAGATCTGCAGGTGTCTGTCTTTCTCTCCCCCTCTCTATCTTCCCCTCCTCTCTCCATTTCTTTCTGTCCTATCCAACAACGACAACATCAATAACAACAATAATAACTACAACAATAAAACAAGGGCAACAAAAGGGAATAAATAATTTTTAAAAAGTAAATTAAAATAAAAACCAAGGGTGGAGAGAACAATTAGAGTGCAGCGCCTGCCCTGCCATGTGCACTGTCTATGTGCAATTCCCAACACCACATGGGAGACACCACAGCACTGTGCTCGGGTGGCACTGCACTCTGGCTCTCCGTCTGCATGAGAAAGTCAATTCAGGGGAGTTGAGATCAAATTCTGCAGGCCCTCTATTGTATATGTGTGTGTGTGTGTGTGTGTGTGTGTGTGTCTACACACACACACACACACACAGAATAACAAAATAAAAGTAAAAACCAAAGACTCTTGGTGTACTCCCCTTTGAGGACTGACTGGCTGTACACAATGGACTGGCCGCCCACAATATTCGTGGTAGACACCAGGACCCTCAAAAGAGGGGAGCTGAGGCCAGAACTAGCTATTCCTCCTGACAACGGGAGGCCCAAGTGGTGAAACATGACCTGGGAGTGGGCATGGGGCTTGCAGGAGAGGGGCCTACAGTTTTCAGAGCTGAGAGCAAGTAAGAGCCTGGGGGCGTCCCTGAGCAGGCCAGCCCAGTCTGGGGGCCTCTAGCCACAGATAAGAGGTTCCTGATGTGAAGCAAATGGTGTCCCACTCACCCAGCTTGCCCAGGGGCTATTCTCCACAGCTAGTAAAGACCTCCCCCCCTCCAACTCTTCATATGAACTATTCCAGCCTTTAGGTACATGATTAGTCAACAATTTGTTTGGCTCTATATGTTAACTCTATTTTTTTTTTTTTTTTGTTAACTCTTTTTTCAGCCACTAGGTTCCAGATGCTAGCATGATGCCAACCAGACTTCCCTGGGCAGACGACCCCACCAATGTGTCCTGGAGCTCTGATTCCCCAGAACCCTGCCCCACTAGGGCAGAGAGAGACAGACTGGGAGTATGAAATGAACTGCCAATGCCCATGTTCAGCGGGGAAGCAATTACAGAAGCCAGACCTTCCACCTTCTGCATCCCATAATGACCCTGGGTCCATACTCTCAGAGGGATAAAGAATAGGAAAGCTATCAGGGAAGGGGATGGGATATGGAGCTCTGGTGGTGGGAACTGTGTGGAGTTGTACCCCTCTTATCCTATGGCTTTTGTCAGTGTTTCCTTTTTATAAATAAAAATTAAAAAAAAAAAAACAACAACTTCCTGCATCAGTGTGTCCTGGAACCTCACTTCTCCAGAGCCAGACTCCATTCGGGAAAGAGAGAAACAGGCTGGGGGGAGGGGGGGGTGTCTGGATTGACCTGCCAACACCCATGTCCAGTGGAGAAACAATTATAGAAGCCAGAACTCCCACCTCTTCTGCACCCTATAAAGAACTTTGGTCCATACTCCCAGAGGCAAGAAATGTCAGGAAAAGATGACCAGAGGGCTCTGACCTCCAATTCCATCAGGACTCAGAGAAGAGGAAAAAAAAAAAGGAAGGACACTTGGAAGCAGTAATAGGTATACATATGACTTAGGAAGGAAGAGGAAGCAGGGCCAAAGGAAAAAAATGGGCAGAAAATATTGATATAAATACAGATAGCTACAGAAACAATAGTTAGCCCATGCCTGTGACCCTGGGACAACTACTGGAATTTTCAGTGGAGGGAATGGGGACACAGAACTCTGGTGGTGAGAATGATGTGGAATTCTACCCATTACCTTATAAGTTTATAAATCAGTATTAAATTGCTAATCAAACAATTTTGAAAAACCCTTCCTGGCTTCTCACCCAGGCGGTGACCCTTCTAGCCCAGCAGAGCTCGGCCTCACCCTGTCCTGACCCGGGCCCCACTCCCCTCACCACCCCCACAGCGGCTACCACAGATGCTCCCATCTGCCCCCAGGCCTAGACACCCCGGGAACGGTCACAAGGCAAGGCCACTGCAAGAAAAGCAAAGTTTTCAAGTTTTTTTTTCTTCATCTTTTGTTGATGAGGTAGAGCCTGGGCCTCATAATCATACAATTTTACCGCTGCACGCTGCTTTATCCTTTCAATTTTATTTTATTTTGCTACCAAGGGTTCTCACAGGGGTTCAGTGCCTACACAATGAATCCACCACACCACTGCCAGTCGTCATTTCTTCCTTTTCTTTCCCCCCCTTTCTTTTACTGACTAGCATTGAGAGAGGAGGGGAAAGAGAGAAAGAGACACCTGCAGATGGGGACAGGGACTTGAACCTGGGTCCTTATGCATGGTAACGTGTGTATTTAACTAGGTGTGACACCTCCTGGTCCCTCCAGGCTGCTTTTTCACTCAGGGAGAGAAACACGGGTGGTGGAAGGGGCTCCACGATCTAGCACTCTGGTTAAGTGCACATATTACAGTGTGTAAGGACCCGGGTTCAAGCCCCTGGTCCGCTACCTGCAGGGGGAAAGCTTCACAAGTGGTGAAGCAGGACTGCAAGTGTCTCTCTTTCTCTCTCCCTCTCTATCTCCCACACCCCTCTCAATTTCTTTCTGTCTCTATCTAATCATAAATAAGTAAAACTGTCTAAAGAGAGAGACACCAGAGCACCGAAGCTTCCTCCTGTGCCAGGGCACCTCTCATGTGGGGGGCTAACGTCTGGAGATGGCATGGCAGGGCACACTCATGAGGTGAGCTCGCTCTCCTCTCTTTGGCCCTTTCCCCAAGCTTTTATCATGAAATTCTCTAAACATACAGAAAAGTAGAAAGGTCATTACAATGAAGGGCAGGGGGTATAAAGCATAATGGTTATGCAGAGACTCTCATACCTGAGGCTCCAGAGTGCCAGGTTCAATCCCCCACACCACCAGAAGCCAGAGCTGAGCAGCACTCTGGAAAATAATCCATTAGAAGGAACAACACGGGAGTTGAGCGGTAGCACAGCGGATTAGGCACACATGGCACAAAGCGCAAGGAGCGGTGTAAGGATACCGGTTCGAACCCCCGGCTCCCCACCTACAGGGGAGTCGCTTCACAGGCAGTGACGCAGGTCTGCAGGTGTCTGTCTCTCTCTCACCCTCTCTGTCTTCCCCTCCTCTTTCGGTTTCTCTCTGTCCTATCCAACAACAACGACATCAATAACAACAATAATAACTACAAAAATAAAACAACAGGGGCAACAAAAGGGAATATATATTAAAAATAATAATAAAAAAGGAACACCACAGACCTGTCACCTAGATTAAAGGAGCAGCATTTTCACCATGTTACATAAAGATGTGTACATGTCCTCTCTTACATATGCATACATCTATGAATCTATACAGACCTTTTATTATATATTTATTTAACCCCTTTTGTTGCCCTTGTTTAATTGTTGTAGTTATTGTTGTTGTTACTGATGTCGTCATTGTTGGATAGGACAGAGAGAAATGGAGAGAGGAGGGGAAGACAGAGAGGAGGAGAGAAAGACAGCTGCAGACCTACTTCACCGCTTGTGAAGCCATCCCAGGGCCTCGAACCGGGATCCTTATGCTGGTCCTTGCACTTCGAACCATGTGCGCTTAACCTGCTGCACTACCACCCGACTCCCCAAACCCCTTTTTAAAGATGTATTTATGTGGTCCGGGAGGTGGCGCAGTGGATAAAGCACTGGACTCTCAAGCATGAGGTCCTGAGTTCAATCCCCCACAGCACAAGTACCAGAGTGATGTCTGGTTCTTTCTCTCTCTCTCTCCTATATTTCTCATGAATAAATAAATAAAATCTTAAAAAAAAAAAAAAGATAGGGAGTCGGGCGGTAGCATAGCGGGTTAAGTGCACGTGGCACAAGGAACAGAGTAAGGATCCCGGTTCGAGCCCCCGGCTCCCCACCTGCAAAGGAGTCACTTCACAGCCAGTGAAGCTGGTTTGCAGGTGTCTATCTTTCCGTCCCCGTCTTCCTCTCCTCTCTCCATTTCTCTCTGTCCTATCCAACAATGATGATGACATCAATAACAAAAATAATAATAACTGCAACAATAAATAACAAGGGCAACAAAAGGGAATAAATAAATATTTTTTTAAAAAAACAGATGTATTTATTAACATGAATAAGGAAGAGAACCAGAGCGTGACACTAGCTCATGTGGTGTTCAAAATCAAACTAAGAACCTCAGGCTTTTAAATCTGATGCTCTAGCTACTGAGCCACCTCCCGGGTATAGTTTAAACTACACCATTCATTTAAGGCTAAATCACAGACACCATGACAGTTCACTCCTCACTTTCAGCATGAACCTAACAATAAGGTTCTCTCCTAAAACCACAATGCCACAAGCACACAAACCATAAGCAGAAAAAGGCCATCTTAAAGGGAAAGCCTGGCCGCAGGGGCTCCGCCGGCCTGTCTGCCAGGGGCCCCCACCCAAGGCCCCCTGCCTGCAGAGGCCAGCCCGGCCTGCCGGTGAGCAGGCAGCCAGTCAGCTGGAAGACCCACAGCCAAATCTGATCCCAATGGAAAGGACAAAGTGGACCCTGTGAGGCTGTGGAGGGCCCAGCACTATCCCGGATGAGGAGCTTTTCCTCAGACTCCTAACGCCCTCCACCCGTTCCCACAGGGCATCTCACTCTTCGCCTTGAGAGCTGCCTATGACTTCCTCCTCTAGACTTGGGGTAGCTCCAGATGGCAGCCAGAGTGTCTGCGTGGGGTGGCATAGGGGTGCAGAGGCTTCTGATCCCCCGCTCAGGACAGGGAGAGGGGAGAAGAGGGGCCTCAGAGTTCCCAGCAGCTGTGCTGGAAGCTCACAACTCCAGACTTCAGGGTGAACAGATGGCTGGAGAGGTGACGGTGAGGGGGGAGGGAGGCTCTCCACTGAGCAAGAAACATAACCTCAAGTACCTGGTGGCCTGAGTCCCCAAGAGAAACTGAAGGAGGGAGGGACAGCATAATCGTTCTGCCAAAGTATTCCACGCCTGAGGCTCCGAGGTCCCAGGTTCAATCCCTCATGCCACCATAAGGCAGAGCTGGGCAGTGCTCTGGTATAAAGAGATGGGAGAAGCCGGAGCAGACAGGAGCAGACAGCTATGGGAGACTAGACAGGGAATTCAGGGTGTGGAAGATCTTCAGCCTCCCAGAATTAGAAGGTAATCAAACCCACATGCACCCAAGGTCTGACCCTACAGCGTGAACAGAGAGGGCAGCCTAAAGGCCTAGCCCAGCAGCCGCCTCTGGAACCTGGGTGGCCGTGGTAATGGTAGACCCTGAGCCTCCTGCAGTGACGGGACTCAAAAAGACACACATATAAAGCGCTTACAGAGCCTGCACACAGTAAGTGCTCGATAAACATGATGGGCACGAGTTCTGTAAACACTGGGGGGGGGGGGTTTTCTGCAGATGTTCCTAATGAATGCAGACACTGAGACCAGGACCCAGGGTGAGCAGGGAGGGGCTGGCCACCGCTGGGCAAAAGGGACAGCGAACAGCGAGGTGTTCCCTCACTCAGAAGGATGCACAGCCAGCAGCCTGACTGGGGGGGCAGCGGGAGCACGCCCTCTCCCCAGGCTGCCCCTGCCACGGCCCAGCAGCTGGGCGCCCTGACCCCGGCCTCACACACAGAGGCCCCACAGATGGACCAGCCCAAAGTCCAGACTTTCCATGGAAACAAGGAGGCTCCGGAGCCCAGAATGCCCCAGGCAACTCCCCTGCCCCCTAGGCCTGCCCCCACCCCAGGGACAATGAGGTACTGTGTTCCCAACGGCCAAGACGGTCAAGTTGCTGCAAGAAGCCATGTCCAGATGCTGGCGGAGCCCGGACACGGCTGCAGCTGGCTGTGCCCCTTGCAGGCAGACGAAGGCTGGGCCTGGGCCAGACCAGGGAGGGCACCTGGGTACAGAGCACAGGACTTGCAGGAGTGACGTCCCAAGTGTGAACCCCTGACCCCCCCAGCAAGGCATAAGCCACAGTAATGCTCTATCTGGTTCATTCATTCTCTAAATTAATGAATTTTTTTTTTTGCCTCCAGGGTTATCCCTGGGGCTTGGTGCCTGCACTACGAATTCACTACTCCTGGAGGCCATTTTTTCCCATTTTGTTGCCCTTGTTGTTATAGCTGTTGTTTGTTGGATAGGACAGAGAGAAATCAAGAGAGGATTGGAAGTCAGAGAAGGGGAGAGAAAGACAGACACCTGAGGAAGCAATGACAGAAGCCAGACCTTCCACCTTCTGCAACCCATAATGACCCTGGGTCCATGCTCCCAGAGGGATGGAGAATGGGAAAGCTATCATGGGAGGGGGTGGGATATGGAGATTGGGTGGTGGGAATTGTGTGGAGTTGTACCCCTCCTACTCTATGGTTTTGTTAATTAATCCTTTCTTAAATACAAAAAGAAAAAAAGAAAGATAGACACCTACAGACCTGCTTCACCACTTGTGAAGTGACCCCCTGCAGGTGGGAAGCCGGGGAATGGAAGCGGGATCCTTATGCCGGTCCTTGGTCCTTGCGCTTTGCGCCATGTGCGCTTACCCCACTAGAGCTACTGCCTGGCCCCAGTAAGTGAATTCTTTTAAGCCATAAAGTGGCAGATCAAGGACTAAGGGTTGGTCTAGGTTCCAATCCAGCTTCCCACACTAAGCCTCCCTGATTCAGGTTCTGTTTCCACATCTGAAACACAGAGACAAAAACACCTTCCTCAGAGGAGCCATGGTCCCACCTGTCCACATCCTCAAGGCACTGAGAAGGGGGTCGGTCTCTCATCAAGTCCTCCCATCGTAATCCCAGGGCTCTGCATTGAGGGAACTCTGTCCAGGAAAACACCAGCCGGAACCCTGAACGGGGCCAGCTCCCAGCCAAACCAGCATCGGAGCAGTAATGAGAAAAGCCACCAGCAGCCACCCCACAGCACCCGGCCGGCGAGGACACACAGGGGAGGGCAGGACACACGCAGTGTTTATGTTTTCCTGCCCAAAGAGCTGGGAATTTGTGACTTATTAAACAGCACACGGTGAGTCTGTCACCGGCATCTCTGGAGCAGCGAGAGTTCCCCGGCTTTTCTTTTAGACCCCAAAACAATGTCAGAACGGGGACTCATCCCCTGGGGCTGGTGGTGGACTGGTGGTGGACAGCAAACCTCTCCCCTGTTGGGAACCCGGGAGGCTCACAATTGAGCACACTCCCTGGAGAGAAATAAAAACAAGAGTCCAGCCTGACTGGGGGAAACAGCTGACAGGCAGAGGTCATCCAGACAGCTGAGGGGGGCTGAGCAGAGGCGGATTCCTCTCCTCTCCTGCACGCCTCAACCCTCCCAGCCCCACTGCAGCCAGCCAGGCGTGGCGGGGCCCAGGAGCTCAGGCCAAGGAAGTCAGGCAGCCAGGATCCAAACAACCCGGAGCTCAGGCCCAGAGCAAGAGTCAGCAGGAGTTACAGGTGGCCCCATGCAGCCCCTCATCAGAAGCCTCAGGACCCATAAGGGCTGCAGAGCCAGGAGTTTTGTCATTTCTCTGCTGTGCAGCCTCGTACTAGAGAATCAACCTCTCTGAGCAGAGCAGCATTTTTCTCGTTTTTCAAAAAAAGCAGGTAGTACTCGTAGCAGGGGTGCCGAGGGGCTCTTAAAGAAGGTGGCTGTGAGGACTGAACAAGTTGAGAAGGACACCCGTAAATGGCAGCTTCAATTAAGTTGCCTGGCCCTGAGTGGACAGCTGTCCGAGGGCAAGAATTCCACTTCGAGGGCAAACTTGACAAAGGCGTCTTCAGTGCTCAGACAGCCTCAGAACCACAACCATGCTTTAAAAACCCTAGCTCTGCTCCAGCTCCCCAGGGAAAGCACTGAGATCTTAGTTCAGAAGCCATCCATTGTCCAACCTCCTAACAGTTGTTATTTTTATGTGAAAAAAAAAAAAAAGAATACCTGCCCAGAAGCCATGCCAACCTTGAGCGTGTTGGGAAAATGTGAGTGCCAAGTGTGACCCAAAGGCAGAACTATGTTTGGCAGCTACGGCACTCTACAAAACAGACAGGACAGGACGGGTGGGGGAGGCAGCATAATGGTGATGCAAAAAGACTTCCAGGTTTGAGGCTCTGAAGTCCCAAGTTAAATCCCCAGCATCACCATAAACCAGAGCTGAGCAGTGCTCTAGTAAAAAAAATAAAAATAGGGAGTCCGGAGGTAGCGCAGCTGGTTAAGTGCACGTGGTGCAAAGCTCAAGGACCGGTGTGAGGATCCAGGTTCGAGCCCCCGGCTCCCCACCTGCAGGGGAGTCCCTTCACAGGCGGTGAAGCAGGTCTGCAGGTGTCTATCTTTCTCTGCCCCTCTCTGTCTTCCCCTCCTCTCTCCATTTCTCTCTGTCCTATCCAACAATGATGACACCAACAATTATAATTACAACAGCAATAAAAACAACCAGGGCAACAAAAAGGAAATAAATAACTATTAAAAAAATCTTTTAAAAAAGTAAAAAATAAATAAATAATTATTTGATTTAAAAAATTAAGTAATTAATGTTAAAAAAAAGAGACAGGGGCAAACACCATCGGCTCTGTAATCAGGGCACCGATCCTTCAAAGGGAAGCAGTCGAGGTAGGGTCTCCTGCCTGTCCCTGTGAAAGTCCAATTGCTCCAACACAGCCGGCCCTAACTCTTGGCCCAGAGTACTTGGGGGCAGCCCTTGGGTCCTGCCTGACGAATCTTACCCACAGAGCCTGGAGGGTTAGCAGGAGGGACAGAGAAAGCCTCTGTGGACATACAAACCAACAGCACAGTCCAGAGAGTGAAGACAAGGCTCCTACAGAGAGAAGAAACTAAACTATCTTCTCCCCTCCCTGACTCAGAGGCCCTCCAACTCCAAGCTAGAGGGTGAGGAAGACAGAGAGAGAGTCCTCTGACCCCGAGTGTGAGTGTGGTGTGTGTGTGTGTGTGTAGGGGGGATCCTCTCACCCCAACTCAAGGCATTCTAAAACCCTGGCACCCAGGCCCCTGCGTTCAGCGTCTGCTTGCCTTTTTCCCCTGTCCTAATCCGGAATCAAGTCTAAAGTCTGGACTGAAAAGCCTGACTTTGGGAGCTCGGGTAACAGGCAAACAGTCCAGCTCTGTTCTGACCATCCTGTCCTCTTTACCTGCCTGGCTTCCAGCCTCTGCCAGCCAGGGCAAGTTCACAGAAGGCCATACCTGGGGGCCCACTTCCACCGCATTCCCCTGGCACTTCTCCAAGGTCTGGGGCGGGGTGGGGGTTTGGGGGCAGGATCCTGTCTCCCCAGCTGGTCCTGCTGGGATTAGACTGGTCGGTGCTAGGAAAAAGGGAGGGGCTCGCTCCAGTGGAAAGGACTGGTGGGCCCATGAATCGGGGTGACCCGACCTCAAAGGGGGGGGAGGGGCGATGTGGGAGGGGGGCGGTGGCAGGTGAGAAACTTGTCTTTGTGGGGGGTGTGATTATGGGAGGTCCACCCGTAACCTGTGGCTCTGCCTGCTGATACGAGTGCAGGAAGATCGGAGTGGGACAGTCTGTGAAGTGGGGGTGGGGCGGTGGGGGGGTGGGGGCAGGAGGAACAGGCTCCTGAATGTGAAGCTGCAGCTCCTGAGAGGAGGCAGCTGATGAGTGGGTCGGTGCATCTGGGAGGGGGCTGGGTAGGGCAGCGGTCAGGGAAGTGGGGGGTCCCGGAGCTGAGGCGGTGCAGGCAGCGGGGCCGGGCAGGTTGCTGGGGTGCACGCTGGTGCTCGCGGCCGGCTGGGGTGGGTCCCCGCGGCGGGGGTCCGGAGGTGGGGGTGCCGGCGGGGCCCAGGGTTCAGGCCCAGCCCCCGGGGAGCAGCGCCGCGCAGCCGGGCGGGCGGAGACCCGAGTCGGGACCCGGTGGCTGGGGTGGGAGGGGGGTGCGATCCGCCAGCCCCCCCCCGCTCGCTCCCGCCCGGTCCGCGCCGCGCGCCCCCCGCCCCCCGCCGCCGCCGCCGCCTCCCCACCCACCCCCGGCCTCGCGCTCACTCACCGAGGTCGTCCATGGCGGGACCGCGGGCGCCGGGATCCGGCTCGGCGTTGCACTCGCTGCCAGTCCCGCTCCTCGCCGCCCCGCAACTTTTCCGCGGCGAGCCTCAGCCCGGAACGGAGCGCGCCGCCACCGCGCGCGCGCCCGCGCCGCCCCCTCCGCCCGGCCGCCGGAGAGCGCGCGCCCCGCCCCCTCCGAGCTCGCTCCCGCGGGCAGCCTGACCCCGCCCCCCCGACAAGATGGCCCCGCCCCCAGCAGGCCGGGTCCAGACGCGCGGGTTGGCTGGCCCCGCCCCCCGGGAAACTGGCCCCACCCCCGAGGCCGCCCGGGCCGCCGGGCCACGCTGGGCGGGGTGTCGGCGCCCTCTCGCGGTTCTGCGGGCGGGTGGGCGCCTCCCAGGTCTGCAAGCCCGGGGGTCGGTCCCGCCCCCCACAATGTCACATGCCTGACCGTCAGCCTGACAGATGCAACCGCCCGTCTTAACAGCTCAGAGTCTGTCAGTGTCTGTTCATCAGTCATTCATCACAAGTCTGTCTGCGGAGAGTCCGCTTTGTCTGCCTGTCTGTCTGTCTGTCTCCCCGTAGGTCACCCCTATCAGGCCAGGAATTGGAATGGGGGAGGTTTGGAAGAGCTTTCCTGGGGATTCGCCCTGTGGAAACAGTCTTTGGGGCCAGATTCAGTACTTCCAGAGTATTTTCTGTCTTAGCCTACATAAGTCTACACTCGAGTGTAGGAAACTCCAAAGATTTGCGTTTTCATTTTAGACTTTCATTTTCACTGGTATACACTGCATAGAGAATCAAGCCAGCGACCTCCTACGGGCAAGTCCTGAGCTCTAGCCACTGAGCCACCTCCCTGACTTGAATTTTTTCTGTTTTGTTTTTATTTTAATTTTATTAATGACCTAATATTGATTTTTTTTTTGCTTCCCCCCTCCCTTTTGTTGTCCTTGGTTTTTTTATTGTTGATGTAGTTATTAGTGTCGTTGTTGGATAGAACAAAGAGAAATGGAGAAAGGAGGGGAGACAGAGAGGGGAGAGAAAGACAGACACCTGCAGACCTGCTTCACCGCTTGTGAAGCGATTCCCCTGCAGGTGGGGAGCCGGGGGCTCGATCCCGGATCCTTACGCTGGTCCTTGAGCTTCGAGCCACGTGCGCTTAACCCGCTGCGTAGGCTACCGCTGGACTCCCGACTTCTAGGTTTATTCAAGAATCAAACTGAGGTCTCAAGTCCAGGAGAGACTCCAAGCCAGAAACAGTCCTCACATTGTTTTGAGAGATGTGCTCTAAAGGCCGGGTCCTCCAGTGGATATCTCTTATCCATGCGTGTGTGTAACGGGAGGTTGCTGAAAGCATCTAAGGAATTCTACAGCAGAGAAGCATGGTGTGATCGCCACACTGAGGCATGTGAGCAACGACATCTTACTTGTTTTTTCTGTCTGCCCCTTTAACATGTTCTCAGCACAGGGAAGATCACTCTCAGGTTCTTTATCCAGGTCAGGAGGTTTGAGATATGGCCTCTTCACAGAAGCAAATCTTCTGACTTCTAACTTTGGGTTCCCATAAGATAGTCAAGAAAGATGATGCTTCCAGGCTGATTTCCTTGACAAATCGTTGTTTGTGTGTTTGTTGTCATTGCTGGAGCTTCACCAGTCTGGCAGATTTGTTTGTTTCCAGTAGAAACATAGAGAAGAGAGAGATAGCAGAAGAGGACTGGAAAAACAGCGTAACGGTTATGCAAATTACACTCATGCCTGAGGCTCTGAGGTCCCTGGTTCAATTCCTAGCACCACCATCAACCAGAACTGAGCAGTGGTCTGGTGTTTCTCTGTATTACTCTTTCATTAATACATAAATGAAATAAAATAAAATATCTAAAAGAGAGAGAGAGAAATAGAAGGAGAAATACCACAGCTTGGAGACTTACCCCAGTACCATGAGGCCCAAGGTCTTGAAACTGATCAAATGTGCGGCAGAGCAGGCGCCTTCTCAGGTGAACTGTTCTGCCACAGCTGCAATTTTATGTTTGTTATCTTTATTTATTTCTTTATTTATTCCCTTTTGTTGCCATGGTTATTTTATTGTTGCAGTTGTTGTTGCTGTTATTGATGTCATCATTGTTGGATAGGACGGAGAGAAATGGAGAGAGGAGGGGAAGACAGAGAGGGGAGAGAAAGATAGACACCCGCAGACCTGCCTCACCCTCTGTGAAGGGACTCCCCTGCAGGTGGGGAGCCGGGGGCTCAAATTGGGATCCTTATGCCCATCCTTGCGCTTTGTGCCACCTGTGCTTATCCCGCTGTGCTACCGCCGACTCCCTATCTTTTACTTTTTAAGGAGAGAGACAGAAACAGAGGGTAGAGGAGAGACACCAGTGGCAGAGCAGTGCTGAGGTGCCTATCTCCCTCTCTC
Source organism: Erinaceus europaeus (assembly GCF_950295315.1). Classification (NCBI taxonomy): domain Eukaryota; kingdom Metazoa; phylum Chordata; class Mammalia; order Eulipotyphla; family Erinaceidae; genus Erinaceus; species Erinaceus europaeus. Next base: position 6,438,458 of record NC_080167.1, on the reverse strand, counting down.
TTTTTCATTGTTTTTATTTAATAGGATAGAGAGAAGTAAAGAGGGGAGGGAAGATAGATAGGCAGCGAGACATAGAGATACTAGACCCGCTTCACCGCTTGTGAAGCATCCCGCCTACAGGTGGGAGCAGGGGCTCCAACCTGGATCCTCAAACATTAGTAACTTGTGCTCTCAACAGGGCACACCACCATCTGCCCTGCCCCTCTCTCTCCTTCTCTCTTTTAATTCTTATTTATTTATTTATTATTGGATAACAACAGATAAATTGAGAGGGGAAGTGAAGAGAGAGAGACCTGCAGCCCTACTTCACCACTCCTGAAGCTTTCCCCCTGCAGGTGGGGACCAGGGACTTGAACCTGGATCCTTGCAAACTGTGCTTAACCAGGTGTGCCAACCCTATCCCCTCTCTATCTCCCTCTTTGCTCTCAGTCTCTCTCTCTCTCTCTCTAGTCAAATAAATAATCTAAAACAATAGATATGCAAATAAACCTAAGTCTGTAAACAACCCCAAATGTCCATTAAATACAAAGGAATAGTGTGCAGCCACTTGAGAGAGGAAGTTCACTGTGTACTGATATGAGAACAAGAGCAAACCAGAACCCTGTGGGGCTAGGTTTCGTTTGTGAGAAAATGTGACAGACAGTATATTTGGGTATGAAAAGTTTGCACACGGGAGTCGGGCGGTCGCGAAGCGGGTTCAGCGCAGGTGGCGCCAAGCTCAAGGACTGGCGTAAGGATCCCGGTTCGAGCCCCCGGCTCCCCACCTGCAGGGGAGTCGCTTCACAGGCGTTAAAGCAGGTCTACAGGTGTCTGTCTTTCTCTCCCCCTCTGTCTTCCCCTCCTCTCTTGATTTCTCTCTGTCCTATCCAGCAACGATGACATCAGTAACAACAACAATAATAACTACAGCAACAATAAAAAACCAAGGGCAACAAAAGGGGAAAATTTTTTTTTAAAGTTTGCACACTACCTGCTTGGACTTCTCAGAAAGAATACAGAGCTCCAGGGGTCCCTAGCAGGGGTGAGGAGGTGGGAGCAGGGTGTGGTTGGAGGTCGGGGAGGGGGAAGCTTTTGACTCTGGCTTTTGAAATGCATGTTCAGTTTTAACCATCAGCACAGCTTTAAAAGTTAAATACAGGGAGTCGGGCGGTGGCGCAGTGGGTTAAGCGCACGTGGCGCAAAGCGCAGGGACCGACGTAAGGATCCCGGTTCGAGCCCCCGGCTCCCCACCTGCAGGGGAGTCGCTTCACAGGCGGTGAAGCAGGTCTGCAGGTGTCTATCTTTCTCTCCTCCTCTCTGTCTTCCCCTCCTCTCTCCATTTCTCTCTGTCCTATCCAACAACAAAAGCAACATCAACAATGGCAATAATAACCGCAACGAGGCTGCAACAACTAGGGCAACAAAAAGGGGGAAAAATGGCCTCCAGGAGCGGTGGATTCATGGTGCAGGCACCGAGCCCAGCAATAACCCTGGAGGAAAAAAAAAAAAAAAAGTTAAATACAGTTGCCAGGGAGACAACATGATGGTTAAGCAAAAAGATTTTCACACCTAAGGCTCTGGTATAAGCCCCAGCACCACCAAAACCAGAACTGAGTAGTGCTCTGACCACTTCATTGAAGGGAAAAACAAGCAAACAAACAAAAATTTAGACATGTGCAAGGCCAGTGAAATAGCTCAATAAATATAAACACTTGGGGGAGAGGGTGCACATGTTAGAGTGCACAAGGACCCAGGTTTGAGTCCCCATCCTTAGCTGCAGGGAGAAAGCTTTGCTAGAGGTGAAGCAGTGCTGCAGGTCTCACTTCCTCGCTATCTTCCCCTTCCCTTTCGATTTCTGATTGCCTCTATCCAATAAATAAATAAAATATAATTTTAAAATAATAAAAATAAAATAAGCCCCCAGCTCCCCACCTGCAGGGGAGTCACTTCACAGGCGGTGAAGCAGGTCTGCAGGTGTCTTTCTCTCCCCCTCTCTGTCTTCCCCTCCTCTCTCCATTTCTCTGTCCTATTCAACAACAGCGACATCTATAATCACTACAACAATAAAACAGGGGCAACTGGGCAGGGGTAGATAGCAAAATGGTTATGCAAAGAGACTCTCATGCCTGAGGCTCTAAAGTCCCAGGTTCAACCCCCTGCACTACCATAAGCCAGAGCTGAGCAGTGCTCTGATAAAGGAAAAAAAAAAAAAAAAAGGGCAACAAAAGGGAATAAATAAATAAATATTTAAAAATAAATAAAAAATTAAAAATTTGAGGGTTAAAAAAAAACAGAAAAACTTGCGGGTGAGGGGAAATAGCATAATGGTTATGCAAACAGACTATCATGCCTAAGGCTCCAAAGTTCCAGATTCAGTCCCCCGTACCACCATAAAACAGAGCTGAGCAGTACTCTGGTAAAGATAAATAAATAATAATAGTGGTCTGGGAGGTGGGGCAGTGGCTAAGGCACTAGACTCTCAAGCATGAGATCTTGAGTTCAATCCCCAGCAGCGCATATGCCAGAGTGATGTCTGGTTCTTCCTCTCTCTCTCTCTCTCTCTCCTACCTTTCTCATTAATAAATAAATAAAATCTTTAAAAATAAATAAATAAAAATAAAAAAATAAAGAATACTAGTAATAAAATAAAAACCTGGACAGTGTGCTGGCTTCCAGTGTGTATAACCGAAGTTCAAGCCTGGCCCCCACTGCATTGAAAGAAGCTTCAGTGCTGTGGTCTTCTGTTTGTGTTCCTTCTCTCTCTTATATAATTTTTTTTAAATTTTATTAATGGGGTTTCAGTGGTAGTGCAATGAGTTAAGTGCATGTGGCGTAATCCGGGAGGTGGCACAGTGGATAAAGCATCAGATTCTCAAGCGTGACGGTCCTTCAATCCCTGGCAGCACATGTACCAGAGTGATGTCTGGTTCTTTCTCTCTCCTCCTATGTTTCTCATGAATAAATAAATAAATAAAATCTTAAAAAAAAAAAAAGCTCAAGGGGAGTCGGGCTGTAGCACAGCGGGTTAAGCGCAGGTGGCGCAAAGCACAAGGACCGGCACAAGGATCCTGGTTCGAACCCCGGCTCCCCACCTACAGGGGAGTCCCTTCACAAGCGGTGAAGCAGGTCTGCAGGTGTCTGTCTTTCTCTCCCCCTCTGTCTTCCTCTCCTCTCTCCATTTCTCTCTGTCCTATCCAACAACAATGACATCAGTAACAACAACAATAATAACTACAACAATAAAACAACAAGGGCAACAAAAGGGAATAAATAAATAAATATTTTTTTAAAAAAAGCTCAAGTGGCGCAAGGACCGGTGTTAGGATCCGGGTTCAAGCCCCAGGCTCCCCACCTGCAGTGGAGTTGCTTCACAGGTGGTGAAACAGGTCTGCAGGTGTCTATCTTTCTCTCCCCCTCTCTGTCTTCCCCTCTTCTCTCTATTTCTCTCTGTCTTATCCAACAATGACATCAATAACAATAATAACCACAACAATGATAAAACAACCAGGGCAACAAAAGGGGAAAAAAAAATAGTGGTCCGGGAAGTGACGCAGTGGCTAAGGCACTAGATTCTCAAGCATAAGGTCCCAAGTTCAATCCCTGGCATCACATGTACCAGAGTGATGTCTGGTTCTTTTCTTCTCTCTCCTATCTTTCTCATTAATAAATAAATTTTAAAAAAAAAAAAAAAAAAGGGGGGGAGAATAGCCTCCAGGAGCAGTGGGTTAATAGTGCAGGCACCGAACCCCAGTAATAACCCTGGAGGCAATATATAATTAACTTAATGAGAGAAATACAACGAGAGGCTGAGACCAGAGCATTGCTCAGCTATGGTTTATGATGGTATTGGAAATTAAACCTGGGAATTCAGAACCTCAGGTATTAAGGTCTTTTGCAAAACCATTATGGGGTCTTTCCAGCCCATAATTTTTTTTTTTTAATATTTTTGGGTCAGGCAGTGGCACACCTGGTTAAGTGCTCACATTACAATGTGCAAGGACCCAGGTTTAAGCCCCTGGTCCCCCATGTGCAAGGGGAAAGCCTCACAAGTGGTGAAGCAGGCCTATAGGTGTCTCTCTGTCTCTCTCCCTCTCTAGCTCCCCTTCCCCTCTCAGTTTCTCTCTGTCTTTATCCATTAATAAATTAAGAAACACATTTTAAAAATTATCTTTATTTATTGGATACAGACAGTCAGAAATCAGGAGGGAAGGGGAGATAGAGAGGGACAGAGACAGAGAGACCCCTGCAACTCTGCTTCACCACTCGTGAAGATTTCACCCTGCAGGTGAGGACCAGGGTTCCAACCCAGATCCTTTTGCACTGTAATGTGTGCGCTCAACCAGGTGCGCTACCACACGGCCCCTTAATAAACATTGTTTTAAATATATATATTTAAATTTATTTTATTTATTCCCTTTTGTTGTCCTTGTTGTATTGTTGTCGTTATTATTGTCATCGTTGTTGGATAGGACAGAGAGAAATGGAGAGAGGAGGGGAAGACAGAGAGGGGGAGAGAAAGACAGACACCTGCAGACCTGCTTCACCACTTGTGAAGCGACTCCCCTGCAGCTGGGGAGCCAGGGCTCGAGCTGGGATCCTTCCACTGGTTCTTGCGCTTTGCGCCACCTGCGCTTAACCCACTGCACTACCGCCCAACTCCCCCCCAAATATATATATTTATATTTATTCATATATATTTGTTTTTGTTTTGTTTTTTATTGTTGTAGTTATTGATGTCGTCATTGTTGGGTAGGACAGAGAGAAATGGAGAGAAGAGGGGAAGACAGAGAGGGGGAGAGAAAGACAGACACCTGCAGATCTGCTTCACTGCTTATGAAGCGACTCCCCTGCAGGTGGGGAGCTGGGGCTTGAACCTGGAACCTTGCGCAGGTCCTTGCGCTTCGTGCCACCTGTGCTTAAACCGCTGGGCTACCACCCAATTCCCCCAAAATATATTTTTAATTATCTTTATTTATTGTACAAAGACAGCTAGAAATTGAGAGGGGTGGTCCGGGAGATGGTGCAGTGGATATAGCACTGGATTCTCAATCATGAGGTCCCGAGTTCGATCCCTGGCAGCACACATACCAGAGTGATGTCTGGTTCTTTCTCTCCTCCTAACTCTCTCATGAATAAATAAAATTTAAAAAAAAAAGAAAAAAGAAGTTGAGAGGGAAGGGGGAGACAGAGAAGGAGAGAGACAAAGGGGATGTGGGTGGTGGTGCACCTGGTTGAGCGCACATGTTACAGTGTGCAAGGACTTGGGATAGAGCCCCTAGTCCCCACCTGCAGGGGGAAAGCTTTACAAGTGGTGAAGCTGGGTTGCAGGTGTCTCTCTGCCTCTTTCCTTCTCTATCACTCCCTTCTCTCTCAATTTCTGGCTGTCTCTATCCAATAAATAAATAAAGATAATAAAAATTAAAAGGGGGGAGAAAGACAGAGAGACACCTGCAGCACTGCTTCACCACTCATGAAGCTTTCCCCCTGCAGGTGGGGACCAAAGATTTGAACCTGGGTCCTTGCTCATTGTAATATGTGTGTGCTCAACCAGGTGTGCCACCACTCAGCCCCTCCCCTGCCCATAATTTATATATATATATATATTTTTTTTTTTTTTTTTACCAGAACTGCTCAGTTCTGGTTTAGATGATGCTAGGGACTGAATCTGGGACCTAGTAGCCTCAATCTTTTGTACAACCATTATTTTATTTCCCCAGCCTTTCTTCTGCCTCTCTATATCCATATAACAATAACAACAGGACCTTTTTTTTTTTTTTTTTACCTCCAGGGTTATTGCTGGGGCTCGGTGCCTGCACCATGAATCCACTGCTCCTGAAGGCCATTTTTCCCATTTTGTTGCCCTAGTTGTTACCCTTGTCATTGTCATTAAAATTATTATTGTCATTGCTGTTATTGTTGGATAGAACAGAGAGAAATCGAGAGAGGAGGGGAGGCAGAGACAGTGAGAGGAAGACAGACACCAGCAGACCTGCTTCACTGAAGGTGAAGTGACCCACCTGCGGGTGGGGAGCAGTGGGCTTGAACTGGGGGGATCCTTAGGCCGGTCCTTGCACTTTGTGCCATGTGCGCTTAACGTGCTGCGTACTACCACCTGACCCCCACATTATTTATTTACTTATTTTAATTTTCCCTTTTATTGCCCTTGTTGTTTTATTGTTGTAGTTATTGTTGTTGTTATTGATGTTGTCATTGTTAGATAGGACAGAGAGAAATGGAGAGAGGAGGGGAAGACAGAGAGGGGGAGAGAAAGAGAGACACCTGCAGACCTGCTTCACCGCCTGTGAAGCGACTCCCCTGCAGGTGGGGAGCCAGGGGCTCCAACCTGGATCCTGATGCCTTTCCTTGTGCTTTGCGCCATATGTGCTTAACCCACTGCGCTACCGCCCGACTGACTCCCTATTTATTTATTTTTTACCAGAGCACTGCTCAGCTCTGGTTTATGGTGGGGCAGGGGAATGAACGTGGGACTTTGGAGCCTCAGGCATGAGAGTCTCTTTGCATAACCATTATGCTATTTACTCCCACGCTATAACATATATATATATATATATATATATGTATATATATATATTTTACATATATATTTTTTAAGGATACAGTGCAGAGGTTAACTCAGAAGGAGTGGTTCATATGTGACTTGGGCAATTTCCTGACCTGAGGTTTGGAAAGCCAGAGGCAGTGGGGAGGGCATTTCAGGAGGAGGGCTGGTATTCAGAAAGGTATGCAGAGAGCCCCAGGACAGGCGCAGCAAGAAAGGAGGGGTCCTTTTTGCCACTTATCTCCAGGCAGAACCGGAGGTTCAGGGCTGGGTCCCAGCAAGCCCTTCT